>NC_137870.1:39580871-39952931 GCF_963924005.1 Protomyctophum bolini | reverse complement strand
CTATAACCCATCGTTTTTGTCATTTCGTCATTTTTTCAAATCCTCAAAAATGATGAAAAACTGCGCGCTATAGTATGCCGTACGATATGGGCTATAGCCCACGGTCCAAAATGATGAGAAACGAGGCTAACTTTCTTTTCCAAAATTTCAAAAAACATGGGCTATAACCCATCGTTTTTGTCATTTCGTCATTTTTTTCAAATCCTCAAAAATGATGAAAAACTGCGCGCTATAGTATGCCGTACGATATGGGCTATAGCCCACGGTCCAAAATGATGAGAAGCGAGGCTAACTTTTTTTTCCAAAATTTCAAAAAACATGGGCTATAACCCATCGTTTTTGTCATTTCGTCATTTTTTTCAAATCCTCAAAAATGATGAAAAACTGCGCGCTATAGTATGCCGTACGATATGGGCTATAGCCCACGGTCCAAAATGATGAGAAACGAGGCTAACTTTTTTTCCAAAATTTCAAAAAACATGGGCTATAACCCATCGTTTTTGTCATTTCGTCATTTTTTTCAAATCCTCAAAAATGATGAAAAACTGCGCGCTATAGTATGCCGTACGATATGGGCTATAGCCCACGGTCCAAAATGATGAGAAACGAGGCTAACTTTTTTTTCCAAAATTTCAAAAAACATGGGCTATAACCCATCGTTTTTGTCATTTCGTCATTTTTTTCAAATCCTCAAAAATGATGAAAAACTGCGCGCTATAGTATGCCGTACGATATGGGCTATAGCCCACGGTCCAAAATGATGAGAAACGAGGCTAACTTTTTTTTCCAAAATTTCAAAAAACATGGGCTATAACCCATCGTTTTTGTCATTTCGTCATTTTTTTCAAATCCTCAAAAATGATGAAAAACTGCGCGCTATAGTATGCCGTACGATATGGGCTATAGCCCACGGTCCAAAATGATGAGAAACGAGGCTAACTTTTTTTTCCAAAATTTCAAAAAACATGGGCTATAACCCATCGTTTTTGTCATTTCGTCATTTTTTCAAATCCTCAAAAATGATGAAAAACTGCGCGCTATAGTATGCCGTACGATATGGGCTATAGCCCACGGTCCAAAATGATGAGAAACGAGGCTAACTTTTTTTTCCAAAATTTCAAAAAACATGGGCTATAACCCATCGTTTTTGTCATTTCGTCATTTTTTTCAAATCCTCAAAAATGATGAAAAACTGCGCGCTATAGTATGCCGTACGATATGGGCTATAGCCCACGGTCCAAAATGATGAGAAACGAGGCTAACTTTTTTTTCCAAAATTTCAAAAAACATGGGCTATAACCCATCGTTTTTGTCATTTCGTCATTTTTTTCAAATCCTCAAAAATGATGAAAAACTGCGCGCTATAGTATGCCGTACGATATGGGCTATAGCCCACGGTCCAAAATGATGAGAAACGAGGCTAACTTTTTTTTCCAAAATTTCAAAAAACATGGGCTATAACCCATCGTTTTTGTCATTTCGTCATTTTTTTCAAATCCTCAAAAATGATGAAAAACTGCGCGCTATAGTATGCCGTACGATATGGGCTATAGCCCACGGTCCAAAATGATGAGAAACGAGGCTAACTTTTTTTTCCAAAATTTCAAAAAACATGGGCTATAACCCATCGTTTTTGTCATTTCGTCATTTTTTTCAAATCCTCAAAAATGATGAAAAACTGCGCGCTATAGTATGCCGTACGATATGGGCTATAGCCCACGGTCCAAAATGATGAGAAACGAGGCTAACTTTTTTTTCCAAAATTTCAAAAAACATGGGCTATAACCCATCGTTTTTGTCATTTCGTCATTTTTTTCAAATCCTCAAAAATGATGAAAAACTGCGCGCTATAGTATGCCGTACGATATGGGCTATAGCCCACGGTCCAAAATGATGAGAAACGAGGCTAACTTTTTTTTCCAAAATTTCAAAAAACATGGGCTATAACCCATCGTTTTTGTCATTTCGTCATTTTTTTCAAATCCTCAAAAATGATGAAAAACTGCGCGCTATAGTATGCCGTACGATATGGGCTATAGCCCACGGTCCAAAATGATGAGAAACGAGGCTAACTTTTTTTTCCAAAATTTCAAAAAACATGGGCTATAACCCATCGTTTTTGTCATTTCGTCATTTTTTTAAATCCTCAAAAATGATGAAAAACTGCGCGCTATAGTATGCCGTACGATATGGGCTATAGCCCACGGTCCAAAATGATGAGAAACGAGGCTAACTTTTTTTTCCAAAATTTCAAAAAACATGGGCTATAACCCATCGTTTTTGTCATTTCGTCATTTTTTTCAAATCCTCAAAAATGATGAAAAACTGCGCGCTATAGTATGCCGTACGATATGGGCTATAGCCCACGGTCCAAAATGATGAGAAACGAGGCTAACTTTTTTTTCCAAAATTTCAAAAAACATGGGCTATAACCCATCGTTTTTGTCATTTCGTCATTTTTTTCAAATCCTCAAAAATGATGAAAAACTGCGCGCTATAGTATGCCGTACGATATGGGCTATAGCCCACGGTCCAAAATGATGAGAAACGAGGCTAACTTTTTTTTCCAAAATTTCAAAAAACATGGGCTATAACCCATCGTTTTTGTCATTTCGTCATTTTTTTCAAATCCTCAAAAATGATGAAAAACTGCGCGCTATAGTATGCCGTACGATATGGGCTATAGCCCACGGTCCAAAATGATGAGAAACGAGGCTAACTTTTTTTTCCAAAATTTCAAAAAACATGGGCTATAACCCATCGTTTTTGTCATTTCGTCATTTTTTTCAAATCCTCAAAAATGATGAAAAACTGCGCGCTATAGTATGCCGTACGATATGGGCTATAGCCCACGGTCCAAAATGATGAGAAACGAGGCTAACTTTTTTTCCAAAATTTCAAAAAACATGGGCTATAACCCATCGTTTTTGTCATTTCGTCATTTTTTTCAAATCCTCAAAAATGATGAAAAACTGCGCGCTATAGTATGCCGTACGATATGGGCTATAGCCCACGGTCCAAAATGATGAGAAACGAGGCTAACTTTTTTTTCCAAAATTTCAAAAAACATGGGCTATAACCCATCGTTTTTGTCATTTCGTCATTTTTTTCAAATCCTCAAAAATGATGAAAAACTGCGCGCTATAGTATGCCGTACGATATGGGCTATAGCCCACGGTCCAAAATGATGAGAAACGAGGCTAACTTTTTTTTCCAAAATTTCAAAAAACATGGGCTATAACCCATCGTTTTTGTCATTTCGTCATTTTTTTCAAATCCTCAAAAATGATGAAAAACTGCGCGCTATAGTATGCCGTACGATATGGGCTATAGCCCACGGTCCAAAATGATGAGAAACGAGGCTAACTTTTTTTTCCAAACTTTCAAAAAACATGGGCTATAACCCATCGTTTTTGTCATTTCGTCATTTTTTTCAAATCCTCAAAAATGATGAAAAACTGCGCGCTATAGTATGCCGTACGATATGGGCTATAGCCCACGGTCCAAAATGATGAGAAACGAGGCTAACTTTTTTTTCCAAAATTTCAAAAAACATGGGCTATAACCCATCGTTTTTGTCATTTCGTCATTTTTTTCAAATCCTCAAAAATGATGAAAAACTGCGCGCTATAGTATGCCGTACGATATGGGCTATAGCCCACGGTCCAAAATGATGAGAAACGAGGCTAACTTTTTTTTCCAAAATTTCAAAAAACATGGGCTATAACCCATCGTTTTTGTCATTTCGTCATTTTTTTCAAATCCTCAAAAATGATGAAAAACTGCGCGCTATAGTATGCCGTACGATATGGGCTATAGCCCACGGTCCAAAATGATGAGAAACGAGGCTAACTTTTTTTTCCAAAATTTCAAAAAACATGGGCTATAACCCATCGTTTTTGTCATTTCGTCATTTTTTTCAAATCCTCAAAAATGATGAAAAACTGCGCGCTATAGTATGCCGTACGATATGGGCTATAGCCCACGGTCCAAAATGATGAGAAACGAGGCTAACTTTTTTTTCCAAAATTTCAAAAAACATGGGCTATAACCCATCGTTTTTGTCATTTCGTCATTTTTTTCAAATCCTCAAAAATGATGAAAAACTGCGCGCTATAGTATGCCGTACGATATGGGCTATAGCCCACGGTCCAAAATGATGAGAAACGAGGCTAACTTTTTTTTCCAAAATTTCAAAAAACATGGGCTATAACCCATCGTTTTTGTCATTTCGTCATTTTTTTCAAATCCTCAAAAATGATGAAAAACTGCGCGCTATAGTATGCCGTACGATATGGGCTATAGCCCACGGTCCAAAATGATGAGAAACGAGGCTAACTTTTTTTTCCAAAATTTCAAAAAACATGGGCTATAACCCTTCGTTTTTGTCATTTCGTCATTTTTTTCAAATCCTCAAAAATGATGAAAAACTGCGCGCTATAGTATGCCGTACGATATGGGCTATAGCCCACGGTCCAAAATGATGAGAAACGAGGCTAACTTTTTTTTCCAAAATTTCAAAAAACATGGGCTATAACCCATCGTTTTTGTCATTTCGTCATTTTTTTCAAATCCTCAAAAATGATGAAAAACTGCGCGCTATAGTATGCCGTACGATATGGGCTATAGCCCACGGTCCAAAATGATGAGAAACGAGGCTAACTTTTTTTTCCAAAATTTCAAAAAACATGGGCTATAACCCATCGTTTTTGTCATTTCGTCATTTTTTTCAAATCCTCAAAAATGATGAAAAACTGCGCGCTATAGTATGCCGTACGATATGGGCTATAGCCCACGGTCCAAAATGATGAGAAACAAGGCTAACTTTTTTTTTCCAAAATTTCAAAAAACATGGGCTATAACCCATCGTTTTTGTCATTTCGTCATTTTTTTCAAATCCTCAAAAATGATGAAAAACTGCGCGCTATAGTATGCCGTACGATATGGGCTATAGCCCACGGTCCAAAATGATGAGAAACGAGGCTAACTTTTTTTTCCAAAATTTCAAAAAACATGGGCTATAACCCATCGTTTTTGTCATTTCGTCATTTTTTTCAAATCCTCAAAAATTATGAAAAACTGCGCGCTATAGTATGCCGTACGATATGGGCTATAGCCCACGGTCCAAAATGATGAGAAACGAGGCTAACTTTTTTTTCCAAAATTTCAAAAAACATGGGCTATAACCCATCGTTTTTGTCATTTCGTCATTTTTTTCAAATCCTCAAAAATGATGAAAAACTGCGCGCTATAGTATGCCGTACGATATGGGCTATAGCCCACGGTCCAAAATGATGAGAAACGAGGCTAACTTTTTTTTCCAAAATTTCAAAAAACATGGGCTATAACCCATCGTTTTTGTCATTTCGTCATTTTTTTCAAATCCTCAAAAATGATGAAAAACTGCGCGCTATAGTATGCCGTACGATATGCCCACGGTCCAAAATGATGAGAAACGAGGCTAACTTTTTTTTCCAAAATTTCAAAAAACATGGGCTATAACCCATCGTTTTTGTCATTTCGTCATTTTTTTTAAATCCTCAAAAATGATGAAAAACTGCGCGCTATAGTATGCCGTACGATATGGGCTATAGCCCACGGTCCAAAATGATGAGAAACGAGGCTAACTTTTTTTTCCAAAATTTCAAAAAACATGGGCTATAACCCATCGTTTTTGTCATTTCGTCATTTTTTTCAAATCCTCAAAAATGATGAAAAACTGCGCGCTATAGTATGCCGTACGATATGGGCTATAGCCCACGGTCCAAAATGATGAGAAACGAGGCTAACTTTTTTTCCCAAAATTTCAAAAAACATGGGCTATAACCCATCGTTTTTGTCATTTCGTCATTTTTTTCAAATCCTCAAAAATGATGAAAAACTGCGCGCTATAGTATGCCGTACGATATGGGCTATAGCCCACGGTCCAAAATGATGAGAAACGAGGCTAATTTTTTTTTCCAAAATTTCAAAAAACATGGGCTATAACCCATCGTTTTTGTCATTTCGTCATTTTTTTCAAATCCTCAAAAATGATGAAAAACTGCGCGCTATAGTATGCCGTACGATATGGGCTATAGCCCACGGTCCAAAATGATGAGAAACGAGGCTAACTTTTTTTTCCAAAATTTCAAAAAACATGGGCTATAACCCATCGTTTTTGTCATTTCGTCATTTTTTTCAAATCCTCAAAAATGATGAAAAACTGCGCGCTATAGTATGCCGTACGATATGGGCTATAGCCCACGGTCCAAAATGATGAGAAACGAGGCTAACTTTTTTTTCCAAACTTTCAAAAAACATGGGCTATAACCCATCGTTTTTGTCATTTCGTCATTTTTTTCAAATCCTCAAAAATGATGAAAAACTGCGCGCTATAGTATGCCGTACGATATGGGCTATAGCCCACGGTCCAAAATGATGAGAAACGAGGCTAACTTTTTTTTCCAAAATTTCAAAAAACATGGGCTATAACCCATCGTTTTTGTCATTTCGTCATTTTTTTCAAATCCTCAAAAATGATGAAAAACTGCGCGCTATAGTATGCCGTACGATATGGGCTATAGCCCACGGTCCAAAATGATGAGAAACGAGGCTAACTTTTTTTTCCAAAATTTCAAAAAACATGGGCTATAACCCATCGTTTTTGTCATTTCGTCATTTTTTTCAAATCCTCAAAAATGATGAAAAACTGCGCGCTATAGTATGCCGTACGATATGGGCTATAGCCCACGGTCCAAAATGATGAGAAACGAGGCTAATTTTTTTTTCCAAAATTTCAAAAAACATGGGCTATAACCCATCGTTTTTGTCATTTCGTCATTTTTTTCAAATCCTCAAAAATGATGAAAAACTGCGCGCTATAGTATGCCGTACGATATGGGCTATAGCCCACGGTCCAAAATGATGAGAAACGAGGCTAACTTTTTTTTCCAAAATTTCAAAAAACATGGGCTATAACCCATCGTTTTTGTCATTTCGTCATTTTTTTCAAATCCTCAAAAATGATGAAAAACTGCGCGCTATAGTATGCCGTACGATATGGGCTATAGCCCACGGTCCAAAATGATGAGAAACGAGGCTAACTTTTTTTTCCAAAATTTCAAAAAACATGGGCTATAACCCATCGTTTTTGTCATTTTGTCATTTTTTTCAAATCCTCAAAAATGATGAAAAACTGCGCGCTATAGTATGCCGTACGATATGGGCTATAGCCCACGGTCCAAAATGATGAGAAACGAGGCTAACTTTCTTTTCCAAAATTTCAAAAAACATGGGCTATAACCCATCGTTTTTGTCATTTCGTCATTTTTTTCAAATCCTCAAAAATGATGAAAAACTGCGCGCTATAGTATGCCGTACGATATGGGCTATAGCCCACGGTCCAAAATGATGAGAAACGAGGCTAACTTTTTTTTCCAAAATTTCAAAAAACATGGGCTATAACCCATCGTTTTTGTCATTTCGTCATTTTTTTCAAATCCTCAAAAATGATGAAAAACTGCGCGCTATAGTATGCCGTACGATATGGGCTATAGCCCACGGTCCAAAATGATGAGAAACGAGGCTAACTTTTTTTTCCAAAATTTCAAAAAACATGGGCTATAACCCATCGTTTTTGTCATTTTGTCATTTTTTTCAAATCCTCAAAAATGATGAAAAACTGCGCGCTATAGTATGCCGTACGATATGGGCTATAGCCCACGGTCCAAAATGATGAGAAGCGAGGCTAACTTTTTTTTCCAAAATTTCAAAAAACATGGGCTATAACCCATCGTTTTTGTCATTTCGTCATTTTTTTCAAATCCCAAAAATGATGAAAAACTGCGCGCTATAGTATGCCGTACGATATGGGCTATAGCCCACGGTCCAAAATGATGAGAAACGAGGCTAACTTTTTTTTCCAAAATTTCAAAAAACATGGGCTATAACCCATCGTTTTTGTCATTTCGTCATTTTTTTCAAATCCTCAAAAATGATGAAAAACTGCGCGCTATAGTATGCCGTACGATATGGGCTATAGCCCACGGTCCAAAATGATGAGAAACGAGGCTAACTTTTTTTTCCAAAATTTCAAAAAACATGGGCTATAACCCATCGTTTTTGTCATTTCGTCATTTTTTTCAAATCCTCAAAAATGATGAAAAACTGCGCGCTATAGTATGCCGTACGATATGGGCTATAGCCCACGGTCCAAAATGATGAGAAACGAGGCTAACTTTTTTTTCCAAAATTTAAAAAAACATGGGCTATAACCCATCGTTTTTGTCATTTCGTCATTTTTTTCAAATCCTCAAAAATGATGAAAAACTGCGCGCTATAGTATGCCGTACGATATGGGCTATAGCCCACGGTCCAAAATGATGAGAAACGAGGCTAACTTTTTTTTCCAAAATTTCAAAAAACATGGGCTATAACCCATCGTTTTTGTCATTTCGTCATTTTTTCAAATCCGCAAAAATGATGAAAAACTGCGCGCTATAGTATGCCGTACGATATGGGCTATAGCCCACGGTCCAAAATGATGAGAAATATAATCCATATATTTCCATATATGAGATTATATTTTTTTCATACTGTGTATAAATGTTTATATTATAAACTAGAAATAGTTCACCTCAGAGCCGTGGCTTTCTAGACTTGGCTGATACTCTGTTTGTTTAAAGTGCTCTTAACAACATAAAAAGAAAGTCCATAGACTTGGCAGCCATATGACGTATTTCCGAAAGCCAGACGTTGGAGCGGCTAGTGCCCCTCACAAAATATTATTGAAAAGAATAGTCTGGGGCAGAGGTTCTGCTCTAGCAAGGAGTGCGTGCACAGTTTCACTTCAAACGGGCCAATATTGCAAAACATTAGCTGTTCACGGACGGACAGACAGGGGGAAAAACATAGTCAAAATAGACAATTAGGTTATAGGCTTTCATCAGTGATTCATTAGGTAGTATGATTATGCATATCATATTCCAATGCAGCTGTTGGTGAGTGGTGACCAATTGTTGTTATATTCCAGGGTCCCACAAACACTGGAGCTGAAGAGCCTGTTGTGTTACAGTTGTCGCCTGACCATCAAAGATATGGTGGGTGAAACACAGCTTGTATGATCAGTGGAATCATTTAAAATATGTCGGATATGTCACATCTGTCTGTCTAGTAGTCTACCCCCTTATTTATTATGATCTGTTGTTTTCTCCCCTCATCTATTAGCTCATTTAAAAGCCTCTGATACATTTTAATATTTCTCTCTTCCCGTCCATTGACAGTCATCGGTGGAGGATCTACCTGACTACATCCTCTCAGAGGGACAAAAGAGGAAGAACAGGTGAGGGGGATATTTAGTTTTAACAAGTTCCAAAATGGCTCTTTGCATAACTGTAGTAGTGTAGTCCCGGGTTTCCAGAAGGTGGCATACCCGATTCCTGTTCCGGTTCATTTTCCTCATCTTTGTTTGATTGGCTCGGCAGTAGATCTGATGTGATTCCCATATGACTTCTTCATACGTTTCTGGAAACTCAGGACTACACTAATGAACGTAGGCTATTGCTCAACATGCATTGTGCAGTGAATGCTGTTTACTGGACAGTCGCAGAATTCTGTCCTGATTAGAATTAGGATTGCTTTTAGGCACCAAGCAAGCTTGCATATACAATATCAATATATCAATATATATATCAAAAGGCCTTTCCATAAAAACAAATTCTGTGTGTTCGGTTATCTAGGTCTGAGATGAGACAGGAGATCAGAGAATTCCTATTGGATGAAGATGATGATGACAACTAGGACGAGGATAAGTCCTTTGGCTCCCCTCAGACAGCTGAACATTCAACACTGAGAAATATACTCGAATGCTATATATTCTTTTAACAATGCTTTTGAAAGGATAAAGTACAGGACCAGCAGGTGCATATGTCTTTGACGCTGAATTATGGACTCAACCAAGGTTATAAGAAGAACCACCCATCCACCCTGCCTGATTGGCTTACTGGCAGGCAAAGTATTACTGAAGTTAAGGTTGCATAGTTATGCATAGTTTTACAGAACTTGGAGATAAATAATAAGAAAACTGCTGCAAAAATAATACATAAGTCGTTGATGTTGATCATAATGTATTCCATATTCATTGAACTGACATTGGGGAAGTCACTCTGGATGAGTAATGCATGGCAAAACATTCAGTCTAGGTCTTCATTAAAAAAACAAATATTGACAATGTCAACCCTTCAAATGTAATGTCACTTACAGAATGTACTCCTTTGTAGGTTTGCTTTTTGAACTGTTTTGCACCCCTGCTTTGAGTGTGAACAGTTTAGCGTTTGTGTCCCTGAGTTCTGCTTGCAACTTGTTGTATTTTTGTGTAAGCTTACCTTTTTTTGGAATTAATAAAGAGTTTATTTGAACTTCTCTGCTTGTGGCTCTGCGCTTGGGTTCTGTCTCCTGCCGATCGTGACAGTTATCCTCGTTTCTCATCATTTTGTATAAATATAAAAATATAAAATATAAAAACGATGGGTTATAGCCCATGTTTTTTGAAATTTTGGAAAAAAATCCAGGCCCATGAATTAGAGGATATGGGATATGTTACCCAAATAGTTGAATACACAAAAGCTAAGGCACTGGTACTGGTACTTCTGGTTTACCGGAACGGGGTTCAACTCCCTGCAGTGCCCTGCTCAATGTGTTGTATTTACCGAAAAAATTGCGGATGAGAAACATTAGCAAATTGCGGAGAGTTTAAAAAAAGAAAAAATTGGTGGAGTGTTGCGGAGGAATTTCTTAGTGTTCGGAAAAATTGCGGAAAAAAACAATGGGTTATAGCCCATCGGTATTTTTATTTTTAAAAATTGCGGAAATTGAAAATTGCGGAAATTGGAAATTGAAAATTGCGGAAATTGCGGAAATTGAAAATTGCGGAAATTGTGGAAATTGCGGAAATTGCGGAAATTGAAAATTGCTGGAAATTGAAAATTGTGGAAATTGCGGAAATTGCAAATTGCGGAAATTGCGGAAATTGCAAATTGAGGAAATTGTAAATTGCGGAAATTGGAAATTGCGGAATTTGTCCAATAAAGAGGACCAGAACACAGGTGCGGCTCCCAGGATCACATCCAGCCAGAGTTCTTACTAATGATCATACTATTAGGAATGGGACACGTCGGAATTGCGTATTTTTGCGGAAATTGCGGAAATTGAAAATTGCTGGAAATTGCAAATTGTGGAAATTGTGGAAATTGTGGAAATTGCGGAAATTGCAAATTGCAAATTGTGGAAATTGCAAATTGCGGAAATTGGAAATTGCGGAAATTGAAAATTGCGGAAATTGCAAATTGTGGAAATTGCGGAAATTGAAAATTGCTGGAAATTGCAAATTGTGGAAATTGCGGAAATTGCAAATTGCGGAAATTGCAAATTGAGGAAATTGTAAATTGCGGAAATTGCGGGAATTGGAAATTGCGGAAATTGTCCAATAAAGAGGACCAGAACACAGGTGCGGCTCCCAGGATCACATCCAGCCAGAGTTCTTACTAATGATCATACTATTAGGAATGGGACATTAAAGGAGGTGTTTTATTTTTATATATTCAACAGTTGGCTTGTATTTTTTTTACAAACGTTGAGTTTGTTCCAAAATACTTTTACATGTCCTGAAATTAATTCAGTTTACAAATAATATGCATTAAACGGCAATGTACTGGTTTCAGAAAATTAATCCAAAATTAACATTGATAACTCAAAAACACCAAAACATGGGCTAAATAAAAGTTAGAATGACATTTCCAGAACAGAACATGCGGGTTGGATGGTTGATTGTCATAAATGTGATGTCATAAATGTTCACACCATGTGTTACATTATTTCCCAGCCCTATCAGGGATCCAACTAAAATAACTAAAGCAACATGTATCACTCCTAATAAGGTAGCCTGTCATGTCTTGACTCATGTTCTGCATGAGCCAATAGTCTGTCTGCCTTATTATTATTCATCATCAAAAACAAAAACAAATACAAAAACATTGTCAGTCATAAAATTGTCCTTCAACAAAACGTTTTGTTTCACATACAGTCAAAAAGCAACAACAAAACTACTGTTTCACAAAACAACACAAATACATAAAATAATAATTACAAATAAATCAGTGCACATGGAAGTTACAATTCTTTGGGACAAAGGGGTTTCCCTAATTCTTAAAACTGAATTCATAAGGCTACCTGTACATGAAACTAGAGTGGTGGCGATGCTCTACCTGATTATGTATATGCTACAGTACAGTATGTTGAATCTTGTGGATGACAGAAGAAAGAAAATGATTAGATATAAAGTATGACTTCAAGAAACAATAAGTCCTTCTAAACTAACAAAAAGGCAACCGTGAATAAATACGCAATTCACTATTCTACTCTAGAATAGTCTACAGAAATGACCATTCCACAAAATAATCTTTATTTCCCATAATAATAACAAAAGCTAGGGTCAGGTACTGAATGAGCATTTTGTATGAACGGATAAAGAAAACCTACCAGTATCAGCAAAAAATATGATTTTTCAAACAAAACATCAGAAGCAGGTGATTGGGCTGCAGGAGGCAGTATTCCCCTACAGGGGGCAGCAGACTCCCAGGGTTACAGTGTATACAGACTTAAGCCTCATCTAAACTTTGATATGGTGTTACTCACTGAAAATCAGCGATCTTTGGTGTAAATTAGTCTTTAGGCAAAGCAGAAACCACGACTGACCAAAGCACAAGGGTTTGGGCACAATAGCTAAGTATCTTGCTCTGTAAAGAGCACTGGAACAAAAACCCTCTATAGTCTGACCTTGTATTTACTTTCTTTCTTCTTTTTTTTTAGGTTATTTTAAATAAAGACAAATATGGTATGTATATATACAAAGAATAGAATATATGTACATAATAAATAGCCATTTAAGGCCACTCTTCAGTGATCGGTGTGCCTGAGGTGGCAGTTGATTGGCTATAAAAACAGTCCCTGGTCAGAGTTAAGCTTAATATATCGAACCTACTCCATCGCACGATGGTGTCGATACCCGACAAGAACAGATCTACAAGCTACAAACGCGTCACAACGAGACGCATTGTTAGCTTGTAGATTTATTCATGTCGTACTACGGAGTATAAATTATGCTTATAATTAAGTGACATTATGGTTCTATGGATGATCAGCAGTTTACGGGGCTCGCATGTTAAGTCCTTGGAGCTGTGACGGAGGTCGGTGCGGCAGAGTTATGTCATGAAGCGCTCAAATCCTTTCTCACACAATGTCCATGGAGCTCGAGTTGCATAGCAACGAAAATATGTTCCAGGATATACAATAAGTAAGCCAAAGCTGAAATAGGGAAGGGTGCTATTGTTGTTGGTGGCGTTGTTGTTTTGGTTTGACTAGTTGAGAGCCATTAAATAACAGAAAACCAAGGCTGTCCATGACATAATTCCACATTCAAACATAAAATAAAAATGTCTCTAGAGGTGGGCTTGAACGCATCGTCAGGCCTGAGCCTGAAAACAGACAGAGAACAGACAGGACAGGAAGTGATGGGACAGGAACAGGACGTGTGTGTCTGTCTGTCTGTATAGCTGTCCAGTCTTCGTCCACAGCCTCTGCATGTACTCACTTCTGCACGTCCAGATATTCATTACTCTTTACTCCAGAGGTAAAACAAAAACATACAAACGGGAAAGAGAGGAAGGGAAAGAAGAGATATAACGGGAGAAGAGGGGGAGTGGGAAAGAGAGGGAGGGATGGGGGGGGGGGTTAATGATACTGGATCAGTGGACATTAAGCACACACATGGTTTCCACATTGATATTGTCAGCTAATCAGCTAATGTCTCACACATTGAGGTTTTTTTGTGTGCCGTTTCATGCTCTCACACCTTGAGTAAAATGAATTCCTGCAGGTCCTACATACTGGCAATATAGTGACACTGACATGATACTGACCAGATACTGACATGATCCCGAACATGATGATACTGACCATGATACTGATAAGATACTGACCATGATACTGATAATATACTGACCATGATACTGATAGGATACTGACATAATACTGACACAATACAGACCATGATACTGACACAATACCGACCATGATAGTGACATGCTATTGTCCTTGATACTGACATTGTTACTGCCATGATACTGACCATGATACTGATAATATACTGACCATGATACTGATAGGATACTGACATAATACCGACCATGATACTGACACAATACCGACCATGATAGTGACATGCTATTGTCCTTGATACTGACATTGTTACTGCCATGATACTGACCATGATACTGATAATATACTGACCATGATACTGACATAATACTGACACAATACCGACCATGATACTGACACAATACCGACCATGATAGTGACATCCTATTGTCCTTGATACTGACATTGTTACTGCCATGATACTGACCATGATACTGACATAATACTGACCATGATACTAGCATTTCAAAGAGTCCTTTTCAGGCAAACATGTCCATGTCCAACAGAGCTTTTTCAGCATCACCTGAGCATCACCCCGGAGTTATCCTCGTTTCTCATCATTTTGGACCATGGGCTATAGCCCATATGGTACGGCATACTATAGCACGCCGTTTTTCATCATTTTTGACGATTTGACAAAAATGACAAAATGAAAAAAACGATGGGTTATAGCCCATGTTTTTTGAAATTTTGAAAAACAAAGTTATCCTCGTTTCTCATCATTTTGGACCGTGAGCTATAGCCCATATGGTACGGCATACTATAGCACGCCGTTTTTTATCATTTTTGACGATTTGACAAAAATGACAAAATGAAAAATACGATGGGTTATAGCCCATGTTTTTTGAAATTTTGAAAAAAAAAGTTATCCTCGTTTCTCATCATTTTGGACCATGGGCTATAGCCCATATGGTACGGCATACTATAGCACGCCGTTTTTCATCATTTTTGACGATTTGACAAAAATGACAAAATGAAAAAAACGATGGGTTATAGCCCATGTTTTTTGAAATTTTGAAAAACAAAGTTATCCTCGTTTCTCATCATTTTGGACCGTGGGCTATAGCCCATATGGTACGGCATACTATAGCACGCCGTTTTTCATCATTTTTGACGATTTGACAAAAATGACAAAATGAAAAAAACGATGGGTTATAGCCCATGTTTTTTGAAAATTTGAAAAACAAAGTTATCCTCGTTTCTCATCATTTTGGACCGTGGGCTATAGCCCATATGGTACGGCATACTATAGCACGCCGTTTTTCATCATTTTTGACGATTTGACAAAAATGACAAAATGAAAAAAACGATGGGTTATAGCCCATGTTTTTTGAAATTTTGAAAAACAAAGTTAGCCTCGTTTCTCATCATTTTGGACCATGGGCTATAGCCCATATGGTACGGCATACTATAGCACGCCGTTTTTCATCATTTTTGACGATTTGACAAAAATGACAAAATGAAAAAAACGATGGGTTATAGCCCATGTTTTTTGAAATTTTGAAAAAAAAAGTTATCCTCGTTTCTCATCATTTTGGACCATGGGCTATAGCCCATATGGTACGGCATACTATAGCACGCCGTTTTTCATCATTTTTGACGATTTGACAAAAATGACAAAATGAAAAAAACGATGGGTTATAGCCCATGTTTTTTGAAATTTTGAAAAAAAAAGTTATCCTCGTTTCTCATCATTTTGGACCATGGGCTATAGCCCATATGGTACGGCATACTATAGCACGCCGTTTTTCATCATTTTTGACGATTTGACAAAAATGACAAAATGAAAAAAACGATGGGTTATAGCCCATGTTTTTTGAAATTTTGAAAAACAAAGTTATCCTCGTTTCTCATCATTTTGGACCGTGGGCTATAGCCCATATGGTACGGCATACTATAGCACGCCGTTTTTCATCATTTTTGACGATTTGACAAAAATGACAAAATGAAAAAACGATGGGTTATAGCCCATGTTTTTTGAAATTTTGAAAAAAAAGTTATCCTCGTTCCTCATCATTTTGGACCATGGGCTATAGCCCATATGGTACGGCATACTATAGCACGCCGTTTTTCATCATTTTTGACGATTTGACAAAAATGACAAAATGAAAAAAACGATGGGTTATAGCCCATGTTTTTTGAAATTTTGAAAAACAAAGTTATCCTCGTTTCTCATCATTTTGGACCGTGGGCTATAGCCCATATGGTACGGCATACTATAGCACGCCGTTTTTCATCATTTTGGACGATTTGACAAAAATGACAAAATGAAAAAAACGATGGGTTATAGCCCATGTTTTTTGAAATTTTGAAAAACAAAGTTATCCTCGTTTCTCATCATTTTGGACCATGGGCTATAGCCCATATGGTACGGCATACTATAGCACGCCGTTTTTCATCATTTTTGACGATTTGACAAAAATGACAAAATGAAAAATACGATGGGTTATAGCCCATGGAAAAAAAAAGTTATCCTCGTTTCTCATCATTTTGGACCATGGGCTATAGCCCATATGGTACGGCATACTATAGCACGCCGTTTTTCATCATTTTTGACGATTTGACAAAAATGACAAAATGAAAAAAACGATGGGTTATAGCCCATGTTTTTTGAAATTTTGAAAAACAAAGTTATCCTCGTTTCTCATCATTTTGGACCGTGGGCTATAGCC
Source organism: Protomyctophum bolini (assembly GCF_963924005.1). Classification (NCBI taxonomy): domain Eukaryota; kingdom Metazoa; phylum Chordata; class Actinopteri; order Myctophiformes; family Myctophidae; genus Protomyctophum; species Protomyctophum bolini. The sequence goes on along the minus strand of NC_137870.1, from coordinate 39,936,246 downwards.
CATATGGTACGGCATACTATAGCACGCCGTTTTTCATCATTTTTGACGATTTGACAAAAATGACAAAATGAAAAAACGATGGGTTATAGCCCATGTTTTTTGAAATTTTGAAAAAAAAAGTTATCCTCGTTCCTCATCATTTTGGACCATGGGCTATAGCCCATATGGTACGGCATACTATAGCACGCCGTTTTTCATCATTTTTGACGATTTGACAAAAATGACAAAATGAAAAAAACGATGGGTTATAGCCCATGTTTTTTGAAATTTTGAAAAACAAAGTTATCCTCGTTTCTCATCATTTTGGACCGTGGGCTATAGCCCATATGGTACGGCATACTATAGCACGCCGTTTTTCATCATTTTGGACGATTTGACAAAAATGACAAAATGAAAAAAACGATGGGTTATAGCCCATGTTTTTTGAAATTTTGAAAAACAAAGTTATCCTCGTTTCTCATCATTTTGGACCATGGGCTATAGCCCATATGGTACGGCATACTATAGCACGCCGTTTTTCATCATTTTTGACGATTTGACAAAAATGACAAAATGAAAAATACGATGGGTTATAGCCCATGGAAAAAAAAAGTTATCCTCGTTTCTCATCATTTTGGACCATGGGCTATAGCCCATATGGTACGGCATACTATAGCACGCCGTTTTTCATCATTTTTGACGATTTGACAAAAATGACAAAATGAAAAAAACGATGGGTTATAGCCCATGTTTTTTGAAATTTTGAAAAACAAAGTTATCCTCGTTTCTCATCATTTTGGACCGTGGGCTATAGCCCATATGGTACGGCATACTATAGCACGCCGTTTTTCATCATTTTTGACGATTTGACAAAAATGACAAAATGAAAAAACGATGGGTTATAGCCCATGTTTTTTGAAATTTTGAAAAAAAAAGTTATCCTCGTTCCTCATCATTTTGGACCATGGGCTATAGCCCATATGGTACGGCATACTATAGCACGCCGTTTTTCATCATTTTTGACGATTTGACAAAAATGACAAAATGAAAAAAACGATGGGTTATAGCCCATGTTTTTTGAAATTTTGAAAAACAAAGTTATCCTCGTTTCTCATCATTTTGGACCGTGGGCTATAGCCCATATGGTACGGCATACTATAGCACGCCGTTTTTCATCATTTTGGACGATTTGACAAAAATGACAAAATGAAAAAAACGATGGGTTATAGCCCATGTTTTTTTAAATTTTGAAAAACAAAGTTATCCTCGTTTCTCATCATTTTGGACCATGGGCTATAGCCCATATGGTACGGCATACTATAGCACGCCGTTTTTCATCATTTTTGACGATTTGACAAAAATGACAAAATGAAAAATACGATGGGTTATATATAGCCCATGTTTTTTGAAATTTTGGAAAAAAAAGTTATCCTCGTTTCTCATCATTTTGGACCATGGGCTATAGCCCATATGGTACGGCATACTATAGCACGCCGTTTTTCATCATTTTTGACGATTTGACAAAAATGACAAAATGAAAAAAACGATGGGTTATAGCCCATGTTTTTTGAAATTTTGAAAAACAAAGTTATCCTCGTTTCTCATCATTTTGGACCGTGGGCTATAGCCCATATGGTACGGCATACTATAGCACGCCGTTTTTATCATTTTTGACGATTTGACAAAAATGACAAAATGAAAAAAACGATGGGTTATAGCCCATGTTTTTTGAAATTTTGAAAAAAAAAGTTATCCTCGTTTCTCATCATTTTGGACCATGGGCTATAGCCCATATGGTACGGCATACTATAGCACGCCGTTTTTCATCATTTTTGACGATTTGACAAAAATGACAAAATGAAAAAAACGATGGGTTATAGCCCATGTTTTTTGAAATTTTGAAAAACAAAGTTATCCTCGTTTCTCATCATTTTGGACAGTGGGCTATAGCCCATATGGTACGGCATACTATAGCACGCCGTTTTTCATCATTTTTGACGATTTGACAAAAATGACAAAATGAAAAATACGATGGGTTATAGCCCATGTTTTTTGAAATTTTGAAAAAAATAGTTATCCTCGTTTCTCATCATTTTGGACCATGGGCTATAGCCCATATGGTACGGCATACTATAGCACGCCGTTTTTCATCATTTTTGACGATTTGACAAAAATGACAAAATGAAAAAAACGATGAGTTATAGCCCATGTTTTTTGAAATTTTGAAAAACAAAGTTATCCTCGTTTCTCATCATTTTGGACACACACACACACACACAACGAGATGATTATAAGATCCCGGGAAAACACAATCAAATATGCTACTGAAAACAATACAGTTAAGTGGATATTGTCACATGATTATACAACTTACCCACTTCGTACCTACCGTGCACAGAAAATTAAGGGTATGTAGTAATGACAGGAAACATTCTTCTCTCAACATTACTAGTGGGCGACCTGGGGGAAGGGAAAAATGCTCGTCTGACGCTGGCCTTGGGAAAATGTCCTTCCATCATCTTACCTCCTCTGATGGAACGACATGTTCCCAATGCCTCCAGACCGAACTGATACCTCTGCTTCTCCCCAGCTTCATGTCCACGTTCATGTCCACAGACTTCACATCAGCGTTTCACTCAGTTCCTTCCATCATTCGTCTTCCCGTTTTCTGGAGTTCAGCCTCTACCTGTAAAATGACACACACACACACACACACACACACACACACACACACAACGAGATGATTATAAGATCCCGGGAAAACACAATCAAATATGCTACTGAAAACAATACAGTTAAGTGGATATTGTCACATGATTATACAACTTACCCACTTCGTACCTACCGTGCACAGAAAATTAAGGGTATGTAGTAATGACAGGAAACATTCTTCTCTCAACATTACTAGTGGGCGACCTGGGGGAAGGGAAAAATGCTCGTCTGACGCTGGCCTTGGGAAAATGTCCTTCCATCATCTTACCTCCTCTGATGGAACGACATGTTCCCAATGCCTCCAGACCGAACTGATACCTCTGCTTCTCCCCAGCTTCATGTCCACGTTCATGTCCACAGACTTCACATCAGCGTTTCACTCAGTTCCTTCCATCATTCGTCTTCCCGTTTTCTGGAGTTCAGCCTCTACCTGTAAAATGACACACACACACACACACACACACACACACACACAACGAGATGATTATAAGATCCCGGGAAAACACAATCAAATATGCTACTGAAAACAATACAGTTAAGTGGATATTGTCACATGATTATACAACTTACCCACTTCGTACCTACCGTGCACAGAAAATTAAGGGTATGTAGTAATGACAGGAAACATTCTTCTCTCAACATTACTAGTGGGCGACCTGGGGGAAGGGCAAAAATGCTCGTCTGACGCTGGCCTTGGGAAAATGTCCTTCCATCATCTTACCTCCTCTGATGGAACGACATGTTCCCAATGCCTCCAGACCGAACTGATACCTCTGCTTCTCCCCAGCTTCATGTCCACGTTCATGTCCACAGACTTCACATCAGCGTTTCACTCAGTTCCTTCCATCATTCGTCTTCCCGTTTTCTGGAGTTCAGCCTCTACCTGTAAAATGACACACACACACAACGAGATGATTATAAGATCCCGGGAAAACACAATCAAATATGCTACTGAAAACAATACAGTTAAGTGGATATTGTCACATGATTATACAACTTACCCACTTCGTACCTACCGTGCACAGAAAATTAAGGGTATGTAGTAATGACAGGAAACATTCTTCTCTCAACATTACTAGTGGGCGACCTGGGGGAAGGGCAAAAATGCTCGTCTGACGCTGGCCTTGGGAAAATGTCCTTCCATCATCTTACCTCCTCTGATGGAACGACATGTTCCCAATGCCTCCAGACCGAACTGATACCTCTGCTTCTCCCCAGCTTCATGTCCACGTTCATGTCCACAGACTTCACATCAGCGTTTCACTCAGTTCCTTCCATCATTCGTCTTCCCGTTTTCTGGAGTTCAGCCTCTACCTGTAAAATGACACACACACACACACAACGAGATGATTATAAGATCCCGGGAAAACACAATCAAATATGCTACTGAAAACAATACAGTTAAGTGGATATTGTCACATGATTATACAACTTACCCACTTCGTACCTACCGTGCACAGAAAATTAAGGGTATGTAGTAATGACAGGAAACATTCTTCTCTCAACATTACTAGTGGGCGACCTGGGGGAAGGGCAAAAATGCTCGTCTGACGCTGGCCTTGGGAAAATGTCCTTCCATCATCTTACCTCCTCTGATGGAACGACATGTTCCCAATGCCTCCAGACCGAACTGATACCTCTGCTTCTCCCCAGCTTCATGTCCACGTTCATGTCCACAGACTTCACATCAGCGTTTCACTCAGTTCCTTCCATCATTCGTCTTCCCGTTTTCTGGAGTTCAGCCTCTACCTGTAAAATGACACACACACACACACACACACACACAACGAGATGATTATAAGATCCCGGGAAAACACAATCAAATATGCTACTGAAAACAATACAGTTAAGTGGATATTGTCACATGATTATACAACTTACCCACTTCGTACCTACCGTGCACAGAAAATTAAGGGTATGTAGTAATGACAGGAAACATTCTTCTCTCAACATTACTAGTGGGCGACCTGGGGGAAGGGCAAAAATGCTCGTCTGACGCTGGCCTTGGGAAAATGTCCTTCCATCATCTTACCTCCTCTGATGGAACGACATGTTCCCAATGCCTCCAGACCAAACTGATACCTCTGCTTCTCCCCAGCTTCATGTCCACGTTCATGTCCACAGACTTCACATCAGCGTTTCACTCAGTTCCTTCCATCATTCGTCTTCCCGTTTTCTGGAGTTCAGCCTCTACCTGTAAAATGACACACACACACACCAGTGGCGGAAACTCCGTGGGTTCAGAGGCGCGATTGAACCCCCTGGCATTTTGGCAAAGGCGCGACTGAAAGCAGTAAATTATGCACCCACTGACTGTCCACTGAAATGTCCCCTCCCCAGTGGTCATGTTGTCATGCACGTAGTCACATACCTTTACGAGGGGTTACTTACAAGATAGGTGTTGGGCCGCCGCGGCGCCGCCCATGCCGCATTCAAATGCTAAAAAGGTGGCTTTTGTTCTGCTGCCAGGTAGAGAGTACAAATGTCGGATAAAAAAAACAAAACTCGTTTTTTTTTCCACCGCTGGGGGGGGGGGGGGGGCGTGGCTGCTTGAACCCCCTGCCGTTATAAGAACTTTCCGCCTCTGACACACACACAACGAGATGATTATAAGATCCCGGGAAAACACAATCAAATATGCTACTGAAAACAATACAGTTAAGTGGATATTGTCACATGATTATACAACTTACCCACTTCGTACCTACCGTGCACAGAAAATTAAGGGTATGTAGTAATGACAGGAAACATTCTTCTCTCAACATTACTAGTGGGCGACCTGGGGGAAGGGCAAAAATGCTCGTCTGACGCTGGCCTTGGGAAAATGTCCTTCCATCATCTTACCTCCTCTGATGGAACGACATGTTCCCAATGCCTCCAGACCGAACTGATACCTCTGCTTCTCCCCAGCTTCATGTCCACGTTCATGTCCACAGACTTCACATCAGCGTTTCACTCAGTTCCTTCCATCATTCGTCTTCCCGTTTTCTGGAGTTCAGCCTCTACCTGTAAAATGACACACACACACAACGAGATGATTATAAGATCCCGGGAAAACACAATCAAATATGCTACTGAAAACAATACAGTTAAGTGGATATTGTCACATGATTATACAACTTACCCACTTCGTACCTACTGTGCACAGAAAATTAAGGGTATGTAGTAATGACAGGAAACATTCTTCTCTCAACATTACTAGTGGGCGACCTGGGGGAAGGGCAAAAATGCTCGTCTGACGCTGGCCTTGGGAAAATGTCCTTCCATCATCTTACCTCCTCTGATGGAACGACATGTTCCCAATGCCTCCAGACCGAACTGATACCTCTGCTTCTCCCCAGCTTCATGTCCACGTTCATGTCCACAGACTTCACATCAGCGTTTCACTCAGTTCCTTCCATCATTCGTCTTCCCGTTTTCTGGAGTTCAGCCTCTACCTGTAAAATGACACACACACACACACACACAACGAGATGATTATAAGATCCCGGGAAAACACAATCAAATATGCTACTGAAAACAATACAGTTAAGTGGATATTGTCACATGATTATACAACTTACCCACTTCGTACCTACCGTGCACAGAAAATTAAGGGTATGTAGTAATGACAGGAAACATTCTTCTCTCAACATTACTAGTGGGCGACCTGGGGGAAGGGCAAAAATGCTCGTCTGACGCTGGCCTTGGGAAAATGTCCTTCCATCATCTTACCTCCTCTGATGGAACGACATGTTCCCAATGCCTCCAGACCGAACTGATACCTCTGCTTCTCCCCAGCTTCATGTCCACGTTCATGTCCACAGACTTCACATCAGCGTTTCACTCAGTTCCTTCCATCATTCGTCTTCCCGTTTTCTGGAGTTCAGCCTCTACCTGTAAAATGACACACACACACAACGAGATGATTATAAGATCCCGGGAAAACACAATAAAATATGCTACTGAAAACAATACAGTTAAGTGGATATTGTCACATGATAATACAACTTACCCACTTCGTACCTACCGTGCACAGAAAATGAAGGGTATGTAGTAATGACAGGAAACATTCTTCTCTCAACATTACTAGTGGGCGACCTGGGGGAAGGGCAAAAATGCTCGTCTGACGCTGGCCTTGGGAAAATGTCCTTCCATCATCTTACCTCCTCTGATGGAACGACATGTTCCCAATGCCTCCAGACCGAACTGATACCTCTGCTTCTCCCCAGCTTCATGTCCACGTTCATGTCCACAGACTTCACATCAGCGTTTCACTCAGTTCCTTCCATCATTCGTCTTCCCGTTTTCTGGAGTTCAGCCTCTACCTGTAAAATGACACACACACACACACACAACGAGATGATTATAAGATCCCGGGAAAACACAATCAAATATGCTACTGAAAACAATACAGTTAAGTGGATATTGTCACATGATTATACAACTTACCCACTTCGTACCTACCGTGCACAGAAAATTAAGGGTATGTAGTAATGACAGGAAACATTCTTCTCTCAACATTACTAGTGGGCGACCTGGGGGAAGGGCAAAAATGCTCGTCTGACGCTGGCCTTGGGAAAATGTCCTTCCATCATCTTACCTCCTCTGATGGAACGACATGTTCCCAATGCCTCCAGACCGAACTGATACCTCTGCTTCTCCCCAGCTTCATGTCCACGTTCATGTCCACAGACTTCACATCAGCGTTTCACTCAGTTCCTTCCATCATTCGTCTTCCCGTTTTCTGGAGTTCAGCCTCTACCTGTAAAATGACACACACACACACACACACAACGAGATGATTATAAGATCCCGGGAAAACACAATCAAATATGCTACTGAAAACAATACAGTTAAGTGGATATTGTCACATGATTATACAACTTACCCACTTCGTACCTACCGTGCACAGAAAATTAAGGGTATGTAGTAATGACAGGAAACATTCTTCTCTCAACATTACTAGTGGGCGACCTGGGGGAAGGGCAAAAATGCTCGTCTGACGCTGGCCTTGGGAAAATGTCCTTCCATCATCTTACCTCCTCTGATGGAACGACATGTTCCCAATGCCTCCAGACCGAACTGATACCTCTGCTTCTCCCCAGCTTCATGTCCACGTTCATGTCCACAGACTTCACATCAGCGTTTCACTCAGTTCCTTCCATCATTCGTCTTCCCGTTTTCTGGAGTTCAGCCTCTACCTGTAAAATGACACACACACACACACACACACACAACGAGATGATTATAAGATCCCGGGAAAACACAATCAAATATGCTACTGAAAACAATACAGTTAAGTGGATATTGTCACATGATTATACAACTTACCCACTTCGTACCTACCGTGCACAGAAAATTAAGGGTATGTAGTAATGACAGGAAACATTCTTCTCTCAACATTACTAGTGGGCGACCTGGGGGAAGGGCAAAAATGCTCGTCTGACGCTGGCCTTGGGAAAATGTCCTTCCATCATCTTACCTCCTCTGATGGAACGACATGTTCCCAATGCCTCCAGACCGAACTGATACCTCTGCTTCTCCCCAGCTTCATGTCCACGTTCATGTCCACAGACTTCACATCAGCGTTTCACTCAGTTCCTTCCATCATTCGTCTTCCCGTTTTCTGGAGTTCAGCCTCTACCTGTAAAATGACACACACACACACACACACACAACGAGATGATTATAAGATCCCGGGAAAACACAATCAAATATGCTACTGAAAACAATACAGTTAAGTGGATATTGTCACATGATTATACAACTTACCCACTTCGTACCTACCGTGCACAGAAAATTAAGGGTATGTAGTAATGACAGGAAACATTCTTCTCTCAACATTACTAGTGGGCGACCTGGGGGAAGGGCAAAAATGCTGAAAACAATACAGTTAAGTGAATATTGTCACATGATTATACAACTTACCCACTTCGTACCTACCGTGCACAGAAAATTAAGGGTATGTAGTAATGACAGGAAACATTCTTCTCTCAACATTACTAGTGGGCGACCTGGGGGAAGGGCAAAAATGCTCGTCTGACGCTGGCCTTGGGAAAATGTCCTTCCATCATCTTACCTCCTCTGATGGAACGACATGTTCCCAATGCCTCCAGACCGAACTGATACCTCTGCTTCTCCCCAGCTTCATGTCCACGTTCATGTCCACAGACTTCACATCAGCGTTTCACTCAGTTCCTTCCATCATTCGTCTTCCCGTTTTCTGGAGTTCAGCCTCTACCTGTAAAATGACACACACACACACACACAACGAGATGATTATAAGATCCCGGGAAAACACAATCAAATATGCTACTGAAAACAATACAGTTAAGTGGATATTGTCACATGATTATACAACTTACCCACTTCGTACCTACCGTGCACAGAAAATTAAGGGTATGTAGTAATGACAGGAAACATTCTTCTCTCAACATTACTAGTGGGCGACCTGGGGGAAGGGCAAAAATGCTCGTCTGACGCTGGCCTTGGGAAAATGTCCTTCCATCATCTTACCTCCTCTGATGGAACGACATGTTCCCAATGCCTCCAGACCGAACTGATACCTCTGCTTCTCCCCAGCTTCATGTCCACGTTCATGTCCACAGACTTCACATCAGCGTTTCACTCAGTTCCTTCCATCATTCGTCTTCCCGTTTTCTGGAGTTCAGCCTCTACCTGTAAAATGACACACACACACACACAACGAGATGATTATAAGATCCCGGGAAAACACAATCAAATATGCTACTGAAAACAATACAGTTAAGTGGATATTGTCACATGATTATACAACTTACCCACTTCGTACCTACCGTGCACAGAAAATTAAGGGTATGTAGTAATGACAGGAAACATTCTTCTCTCAACATTACTAGTGGGCGACCTGGGGGAAGGGCAAAAATGCTCGTCTGACGCTGGCCTTGGGAAAATGTCCTTCCATCATCTTACCTCCTCTGATGGAACGACATGTTCCCAATGCCTCCAGACCGAACTGATACCTCTGCTTCTCCCCAGCTTCATGTCCACGTTCATGTCCACAGACTTCACATCAGCGTTTCACTCAGTTCCTTCCATCATTCGTCTTCCCGTTTTCTGGAGTTCAGCCTCTACCTGTAAAATGACACACACACACACACACACACACAACGAGATGATTATAAGATCCCGGGAAAACACAATCAAATATGCTACTGAAAACAATACAGTTAAGTGGATATTGTCACATGATTATACAACTTACCCACTTCGTACCTACCGTGCACAGAAAATTAAGGGTATGTAGTAATGACAGGAAACATTCTTCTCTCAACATTACTAGTGGGCGACCTGGGGGAAGGGCAAAAATGCTCGTCTGACGCTGGCCTTGGGAAAATGTCCTTCCATCATCTTACCTCCTCTGATGGAACGACATGTTCCCAATGCCTCCAGACCAAACTGATACCTCTGCTTCTCCCCAGCTTCATGTCCACGTTCATGTCCACAGACTTCACATCAGCGTTTCACTCAGTTCCTTCCATCATTCGTCTTCCCGTTTTCTGGAGTTCAGCCTCTACCTGTAAAATGACACACACACACACCAGTGGCGGAAACTCCGTGGGTTCAGAGGCGCGATTGAACCCCCTGGCATTTTGGCAAAGGCGCGACTGAAAGCAGTAAATTATGCACCCACTGACTGTCCACTGAAATGTCCCCTCCCCAGTGGTCATGTTGTCATGCACGTAGTCACATACCTTTACGAGGGGTTACTTACAAGATAGGTGTTGGGCCGCCGCGGCGCCGCCCATGCCGCATTCAAATGCTAAAAAGGTGGCTTTTGTTCTGCTGCCAGGTAGAGAGTACAAATGTCGGATAAAAAAAACAAAACTCGTTTTTTTTTCCACCGCTGGGGGGGGGGGGGGGCGTGGCTGCTTGAACCCCCTGCCGTTATAAGAACTTTCCGCCTCTGACACACACACAACGAGATGATTATAAGATCCCGGGAAAACACAATCAAATATGCTACTGAAAACAATACAGTTAAGTGGATATTGTCACATGATTATACAACTTACCCACTTCGTACCTACCGTGCACAGAAAATTAAGGGTATGTAGTAATGACAGGAAACATTCTTCTCTCAACATTACTAGTGGGCGACCTGGGGGAAGGGCAAAAATGCTCGTCTGACGCTGGCCTTGGGAAAATGTCCTTCCATCATCTTACCTCCTCTGATGGAACGACATGTTCCCAATGCCTCCAGACCGAACTGATACCTCTGCTTCTCCCCAGCTTCATGTCCACGTTCATGTCCACAGACTTCACATCAGCGTTTCACTCAGTTCCTTCCATCATTCGTCTTCCCGTTTTCTGGAGTTCAGCCTCTACCTGTAAAATGACACACACACACACACACACACACAACGAGATGATTATAAGATCCCGGGAAAACACAATCAAATATGCTACTGAAAACAATACAGTTAAGTGGATATTGTCACATGATTATACAACTTACCCACTTCGTACCTACCGTGCACAGAAAATTAAGGGTATGTAGTAATGACAGGAAACATTCTTCTCTCAACATTACTAGTGGGCGACCTGGGGGAAGGGCAAAAATGCTCGTCTGACGCTGGCCTTGGGAAAATGTCCTTCCATCATCTTACCTCCTCTGATGGAACGACATGTTCCCAATGCCTCCAGACCGAACTGATACCTCTGCTTCTCCCCAGCTTCATGTCCACGTTCATGTCCACAGACTTCACATCAGCGTTTCACTCAGTTCCTTCCATCATTCGTCTTCCCGTTTTCTGGAGTTCAGCCTCTACCTGTAAAATGACACACACACACAACGAGATGATTATAAGATCCCGGGAAAACACAATCAAATATGCTACTGAAAACAATACAGTTAAGTGGATATTGTCACATGATTATACAACTTACCCACTTCGTACCTACCGTGCACAGAAAATTAAGGGTATGTAGTAATGACAGGAAACATTCTTCTCTCAACATTACTAGTGGGCGACCTGGGGGAAGGGCAAAAATGCTCGTCTGACGCTGGCCTTGGGAAAATGTCCTTCCATCATCTTACCTCCTCTGATGGAACGACATGTTCCCAATGCCTCCAGACCGAACTGATACCTCTGCTTCTCCCCAGCTTCATGTCCACGTTCATGTCCACAGACTTCACATCAGCGTTTCACTCAGTTCCTTCCATCATTCGTCTTCCCGTTTTCTGGAGTTCAGCCTCTACCTGTAAAATGACACACACACACAACGAGATGATTATAAGATCCCGGGAAAACACAATCAAATATGCTACTGAAAACAATACAGTTAAGTGGATATTGTCACATGATTATACAACTTACCCACTTCGTACTTACCGTGCACAGAAAATTAAGGGTATGTAGTAATGACAGGAAACATTCTTCTCTCAACATTACTAGTGGGCGACCTGGGGGAAGGGCAAAAATGCTCGTCTGACGCTGGCCTTGGGAAAATGTCCTTCCATCATCTTACCTCCTCTGATGGAACGACATGTTCCCAATGCCTCCAGACCGAACTGATACCTCTGCTTCTCCCCAGCTTCATGTCCACGTTCATGTCCACAGACTTCACATCAGCGTTTCACTCAGTTCCTTCCATCATTCGTCTTCCCGTTTTCTGGAGTTCAGCCTCTACCTGTAAAATGACACACACACACAACGAGATGATTATAAGATCCCGGGAAAACACAATCAAATATGCTACTGAAAACAATACAGTTAAGTGGATATTGTCACATGATTATACAACTTACCCACTTCGTACCTACTGTGCACAGAAAATTAAGGGTATGTAGTAATGACAGGAAACATTCTTCTCTCAACATTACTAGTGGGCGACCTGGGGGAAGGGCAAAAATGCTCGTCTGACGCTGGCCTTGGGAAAATGTCCTTCCATCATCTTACCTCCTCTGATGGAACGACATGTTCCCAATGCCTCCAGACCGAACTGATACCTCTGCTTCTCCCCAGCTTCATGTCCACGTTCATGTCCACAGACTTCACATCAGCGTTTCACTCAGTTCCTTCCATCATTCGTCTTCCCGTTTTCTGGAGTTCAGCCCCTACCTGTAAAATGACACACACACACACACACACAACGAGATGATTATAAGATCCCGGGAAAACACAATCAAATATGCTACTGAAAACAATACAGTTAAGTGGATATTGTCACATGATTATACAACTTACCCACTTCGTACCTACCGTGCACAGAAAATTAAGGGTATGTAGTAATGACAGGAAACATTCTTCTCTCAACATTACTAGTGGGCGACCTGGGGGAAGGGCAAAAATGCTCGTCTGACGCTGGCCTTGGGAAAATGTCCTTCCATCATCTTACCTCCTCTGATGGAACGACATGTTCCCAATGCCTCCAGACCGAACTGATACCTCTGCTTCTCCCCAGCTTCATGTCCACGTTCATGTCCACAGACTTCACATCAGCGTTTCACTCAGTTCCTTCCATCATTCGTCTTCCCGTTTTCTGGAGTTCAGCCTCTACCTGTAAAATGACACACACACACAACGAGATGATTATAAGATCCCGGGAAAACACAATCAAATATGCTACTGAAAACAATACAGTTAAGTGGATATTGTCACATGATTATACAACTTACCCACTTCGTACCTACCGTGCACAGAAAATTAAGGGTATGTAGTAATGACAGGAAACATTCTTCTCTCAACATTACTAGTGGGCGACCTGGGGGAAGGGCAAAAATGCTCGTCTGACGCTGGCCTTGGGAAAATGTCCTTCCATCATCTTACCTCCTCTGATGGAACGACATGTTCCCAATGCCTCCAGACCGAACTGATACCTCTGCTTCTCCCCAGCTTCATGTCCACGTTCATGTCCACAGACTTCACATCAGCGTTTCACTCAGTTCCTTCCATCATTCGTCTTCCCGTTTTCTGGAGTTCAGCCTCTACCTGTAAAATGACACACACACACACACAACGAGATGATTATAAGATCCCGGGAAAACACAATCAAATATGCTACTGAAAACAATACAGTTAAGTGGATATTGTCACATGATTATACAACTTACCCACTTCGTACCTACCGTGCACAGAAAATTAAGGGTATGTAGTAATGACAGGAAACATTCTTCTCTCAACATTACTAGTGGGCGACCTGGGGGAAGGGCAAAAATGCTCGTCTGACGCTGGCCTTGGGAAAATGTCCTTCCATCATCTTACCTCCTCTGATGGAACGACATGTTCCCAATGCCTCCAGACCGAACTGATACCTCTGCTTCTCCCCAGCTTCATGTCCACGTTCATGTCCACAGACTTCACATCAGCGTTTCACTCAGTTCCTTCCATCATTCGTCTTCCCGTTTTCTGGAGTTCAGCCTCTACCTGTAAAATGACACACACACACACACACACACACAACGAGATGATTATAAGATCCCGGGAAAACACAATCAAATATGCTACTGAAAACAATACAGTTAAGTGGATATTGTCACATGATTATACAACTTACCCACTTCGTACCTACCGTGCACAGAAAATTAAGGGTATGTAGTAATGACAGGAAACATTCTTCTCTCAACATTACTAGTGGGCGACCTGGGGGAAGGGCAAAAATGCTCGTCTGACGCTGGCCTTGGGAAAATGTCCTTCCATCATCTTACCTCCTCTGATGGAACGACATGTTCCCAATGCCTCCAGACCAAACTGATACCTCTGCTTCTCCCCAGCTTCATGTCCACGTTCATGTCCACAGACTTCACATCAGCGTTTCACTCAGTTCCTTCCATCATTCGTCTTCCCGTTTTCTGGAGTTCAGCCTCTACCTGTAAAATGACACACACACACACCAGTGGCGGAAACTCCGTGGGTTCAGAGGCGCGATTGAACCCCCTGGCATTTTGGCAAAGGCGCGACTGAAAGCAGTAAATTATGCACCCACTGACTGTCCACTGAAATGTCCCCTCCCCAGTGGTCATGTTGTCATGCACGTAGTCACATACCTTTACGAGGGGTTACTTACAAGATAGGTGTTGGGCCGCCGCGGCGCCGCCCATGCCGCATTCAAATGCTAAAAAGGTGGCTTTTGTTCTGCTGCCAGGTAGAGAGTACAAATGTCGGATAAAAAAAACAAAACTCGTTTTTTTTTCCACCGCTGGGGGGGGGGGGGGGCGTGGCTGCTTGAACCCCCTGCCGTTATAAGAACTTTCCGCCTCTGACACACACACAACGAGATGATTATAAGATCCCGGGAAAACACAATCAAATATGCTACTGAAAACAATACAGTTAAGTGGATATTGTCACATGATTATACAACTTACCCACTTCGTACCTACCGTGCACAGAAAATTAAGGGTATGTAGTAATGACAGGAAACATTCTTCTCTCAACATTACTAGTGGGCGACCTGGGGGAAGGGCAAAAATGCTCGTCTGACGCTGGCCTTGGGAAAATGTCCTTCCATCATCTTACCTCCTCTGATGGAACGACATGTTCCCAATGCCTCCAGACCGAACTGATACCTCTGCTTCTCCCCAGCTTCATGTCCACGTTCATGTCCACAGACTTCACATCAGCGTTTCACTCAGTTCCTTCCATCATTCGTCTTCCCGTTTTCTGGAGTTCAGCCTCTACCTGTAAAATGACACACACACACACACACACACACAACGAGATGATTATAAGATCCCGGGAAAACACAATCAAATATGCTACTGAAAACAATACAGTTAAGTGGATATTGTCACATGATTATACAACTTACCCACTTCGTACCTACCGTGCACAGAAAATTAAGGGTATGTAGTAATGACAGGAAACATTCTTCTCTCAACATTACTAGTGGGCGACCTGGGGGAAGGGCAAAAATGCTCGTCTGACGCTGGCCTTGGGAAAATGTCCTTCCATCATCTTACCTCCTCTGATGGAACGACATGTTCCCAATGCCTCCAGACCAAACTGATACCTCTGCTTCTCCCCAGCTTCATGTCCACGTTCATGTCCACAGACTTCACATCAGCGTTTCACTCAGTTCCTTCCATCATTCGTCTTCCCGTTTTCTGGAGTTCAGCCTCTACCTGTAAAATGACACACACACACACCAGTGGCGGAAACTCCGTGGGTTCAGAGGCGCGATTGAACCCCCTGGCATTTTGGCAAAGGCGCGACTGAAAGCAGTAAATTATGCACCCACTGACTGTCCACTGAAATGTCCCCTCCCCAGTGGTCATGTTGTCATGCACGTAGTCACATACCTTTACGAGGGGTTACTTACAAGATAGGTGTTGGGCCGCCGCGGCGCCGCCCATGCCGCATTCAAATGCTAAAAAGGTGGCTTTTGTTCTGCTGCCAGGTAGAGAGTACAAATGTCGGATAAAAAAAACAAAACTCGTTTTTTTTTCCACCGCTGGGGGGGGGGGGGGGCGTGGCTGCTTGAACCCCCTGCCGTTATAAGAACTTTCCGCCTCTGACACACACACAACGAGATGATTATAAGATCCCGGGAAAACACAATCAAATATGCTACTGAAAACAATACAGTTAAGTGGATATTGTCACATGATTATACAACTTACCCACTTCGTACCTACCGTGCACAGAAAATTAAGGGTATGTAGTAATGACAGGAAACATTCTTCTCTCAACATTACTAGTGGGCGACCTGGGGGAAGGGCAAAAATGCTCGTCTGACGCTGGCCTTGGGAAAATGTCCTTCCATCATCTTACCTCCTCTGATGGAACGACATGTTCCCAATGCCTCCAGACCGAACTGATACCTCTGCTTCTCCCCAGCTTCATGTCCACGTTCATGTCCACAGACTTCACATCAGCGTTTCACTCAGTTCCTTCCATCATTCGTCTTCCCGTTTTCTGGAGTTCAGCCTCTACCTGTAAAATGACACACACACACAACGAGATGATTATAAGATCCCGGGAAAACACAATCAAATATGCTACTGAAAACAATACAGTTAAGTGGATATTGTCACATGATTATACAACTTACCCACTTCGTACCTACTGTGCACAGAAAATTAAGGGTATGTAGTAATGACAGGAAACATTCTTCTCTCAACATTACTAGTGGGCGACCTGGGGGAAGGGCAAAAATGCTCGTCTGACGCTGGCCTTGGGAAAATGTCCTTCCATCATCTTACCTCCTCTGATGGAACGACATGTTCCCAATGCCTCCAGACCGAACTGATACCTCTGCTTCTCCCCAGCTTCATGTCCACGTTCATGTCCACAGACTTCACATCAGCGTTTCACTCAGTTCCTTCCATCATTCGTCTTCCCGTTTTCTGGAGTTCAGCCTCTACCTGTAAAATGACACACACACACACACACACACACACACACACACAACGAGATGATTATAAGATCCCGGGAAAACACAATCAAATATGCTACTGAAAACAATACAGTTAAGTGGATATTGTCACATGATTATACAACTTACCCACTTCGTACCTACCGTGCACAGAAAATTAAGGGTATGTAGTTATGACAGGAAACATTCTTCTCTCAACATTACTAGTGGGCGACCTGGGGGAAGGGCAAAAATGCTCGTCTGACGCTGGCCTTGGGAAAATGTCCTTCCATCATCTTACCTCCTCTGATGGAACGACATGTTCCCAATGCCTCCAGACCGAACTGATACCTCTGCTTCTCCCCAGCTTCATGTCCACGTTCATGTCCACAGACTTCACATCAGCGTTTCACTCAGTTCCTTCCATCATTCGTCTTCCCGTTTTCTGGAGTTCAGCCTCTACCTGTAAAATGACACACACACACACACACAACGAGATGATTATAAGATCCCGGGAAAACACAATCAAATATGCTACTGAAAACAATACAGTTAAGTGGATATTGTCACATGATTATACAACTTACCCACTTCGTACCTACCGTGCACAGAAAATTAAGGGTATGTAGTAATGACAGGAAACATTCTTCTCTCAACATTACTAGTGGGCGACCTGGGGGAAGGGCAAAAATGCTCGTCTGACGCTGGCCTTGGGAAAATGTCCTTCCATCATCTTACCTCCTCTGATGGAACGACATGTTCCCAATGCCTCCAGACCGAACTGATACCTCTGCTTCTCCCCAGCTTCATGTCCACGTTCATGTCCACAGACTTCACATCAGCGTTTCACTCAGTTCCTTCCATCATTCGTCTTCCCGTTTTCTGGAGTTCAGCCTCTACCTGTAAAATGACACACACACACAAACACAACGAGATGATTATAAGATCCCGGGAAAACACAATCAAATATGCTACTGAAAACAATACAGTTAAGTGGATATTGTCACATGATTATACAACTTACCCACTTCGTACCTACCGTGCACAGAAAATTAAGGGTATGTAGTAATGACAGGAAACATTCTTCTCTCAACATTACTAGTGGGCGACCTGGGGGAAGGGCAAAAATGCTCGTCTGACGCTGGCCTTGGGAAAATGTCCTTCCATCATCTTACCTCCTCTGATGGAACGACATGTTCCCAATGCCTCCAGACCGAACTGATACCTCTGCTTCTCCCCAGCTTCATGTCCACGTTCATGTCCACAGACTTCACATCAGCGTTTCACTCAGTTCCTTCCATCATTCGTCTTCCCGTTTTCTGGAGTTCAGCCTCTACCTGTAAAATGACACACACACAACGAGATGATTATAAGATCCCGGGAAAACACAATCAAATATGCTACTGAAAACAATACAGTTAAGTGGATATTGTCACATGATTATACAACTTACCCACTTCGTACCTACCGTGCACAGAAAATTAAGGGTATGTAGTAATGACAGGAAACATTCTTCTCTCAACATTACTAGTGGGCGACCTGGGGGAAGGGCAAAAATGCTCGTCTGACGCTGGCCTTGGGAAAATGTCCTTCCATCATCTTACCTCCTCTGATGGAACGACATGTTCCCAATGCCTCCAGACCGAACTGATACCTCTGCTTCTCCCCAGCTTCATGTCCACGTTCATGTCCACAGACTTCACATCAGCGTTTCACTCAGTTCCTTCCATCATTCGTCTTCCCGTTTTCTGGAGTTCAGCCTCTACCTGTAAAATGACACACACACACACACACACACACAACGAGATGATTATAAGATCCCAGGAAAACACAATCAAATATGCTACTGAAAACAATACAGTTAAGTGGATATTGTCACATGATTATACAACTTACCCACTTCGTACCTACCGTGCACAGAAAATGAAGGGTATGTAGTAATGACAGGAAACATTCTTCTCTCAACATTACTAGTGGGCGACCTGGGGGAAGGGCAAAAATGCTCGTCTGACGCTGGCCTTGGGAAAATGTCCTTCCATCATCTTACCTCCTCTGATGGAACGACATGTTCCCAATGCCTCCAGACCGAACTGATACCTCTGCTTCTCCCCAGCTTCATGTCCACGTTCATGTCCACAGACTTCACATCAGCGTTTCACTCAGTTCCTTCCATCATTCGTCTTCCCGTTTTCTGGAGTTCAGCCTCTACCTGTAAAATGACACACACACACACACAACGAGATGATTATAAGATCCCGGGAAAACACAATCAAATATGCTACTGAAAACAATACAGTTAAGTGGATATTGTCACATGATTATACAACTTACCCACTTCGTACCTACCGTGCACAGAAAATTAAGGGTATGTAGTAATGACAGGAAACATACTTCTCTCAACATTACTAGTGGGCGACCTGGGGGAAGGGCAAAAATGCTCGTCTGACGCTGGCCTTGGGAAAATGTCCTTCCATCATCTTACCTCCTCTGATGGAACGACATGTTCCCAATGCCTCCAGACCGAACTGATACCTCTGCTTCTCCCCAGCTTCATGTCCACGTTCATGTCCACAGACTTCACATCAGCGTTTCACTCAGTTCCTTCCATCATTCGTCTTCCCGTTTTCTGGAGTTCAGCCTCTACCTGTAAAATGACACACACACACACACACAACGAGATGATTATAAGATCCCGGGAAAACACAATCAAATATGCTACTGAAAACAATACAGTTAAGTGGATATTGTCACATGATTATACAACTTACCCACTTCGTACCTACCGTGCACAGAAAATTAAGGGTATGTAGTAATGACAGGAAACATTCTTCTCTCAACATTACTAGTGGGCGACCTGGGGGAAGGGCAAAAATGCTCGTCTGACGCTGGCCTTGGGAAAATGTCCTTCCATCATCTTACCTCCTCTGATGGAACGACATGTTCCCAATGCCTCCAGACCGAACTGATACCTCTGCTTCTCCCCAGCTTCATGTCCACGTTCATGTCCACAGACTTCACATCAGCGTTTCACTCAGTTCCTTCCATCATTCGTCTTCCCGTTTTCTGGAGTTCAGCCTCTACCTGTAAAATGACACACACACACACACAACGAGATGATTATAAGATCCCGGGAAAACACAATCAAATATGCTACTGAAAACAATACAGTTAAGTGGATATTGTCACATGATTATACAACTTACCCACTTCGTACCTACCGTGCACAGAAAATTAAGGGTATGTAGTAATGACAGGAAACATTCTTCTCTCAACATTACTAGTGGGCGACCTGGGGGAAGGGCAAAAATGCTCGTCTGACGCTGGCCTTGGGAAAATGTCCTTCCATCATCTTACCTCCTCTGATGGAACGACATGTTCCCAATGCCTCCAGACCGAACTGATACCTCTGCTTCTCCCCAGCTTCATGTCCACGTTCATGTCCACAGACTTCACATCAGCGTTTCACTCAGTTCCTTCCATCATTCGTCTTCCCGTTTTCTGGAGTTCAGCCTCTACCTGTAAAATGACACACACACACACACAACGAGATGATTATAAGATCCCGGGAAAACACAATCAAATATGCTACTGAAAACAATACAGTTAAGTGGATATTGTCACATGATTATACAACTTACCCACTTCGTACCTACCGTGCACAGAAAATTAAGGGTATGTAGTAATGACAGGAAACATTCTTCTCTCAACATTACTAGTGGGCGACCTGGGGGAAGGGCAAAAATGCTCGTCTGACGCTGGCCTTGGGAAAATGTCCTTCCATCATCTTACCTCCTCTGATGGAACGACATGTTCCCAATGCCTCCAGACCGAACTGATACCTCTGCTTCTCCCCAGCTTCATGTCCACGTTCATGTCCACAGACTTCACATCAGCGTTTCACTCAGTTCCTTCCATCATTCGTCTTCCCTTTTTCTGGAGTTCAGCCTCTACCTGTAAAATGACACACACTGACACACACACACACACACACACACACAACGAGATGATTATAAGATCACGCAGTGACATTACAAAAAGCACAGGAAAACACTATCAAATATGCTACTGAAAACGAGATGATTATAATTAAGGGCTCTTTCACACCCAAAGTTCGCTTAGAAGGTCCGGATCAAGGACCAAGGACCAAATATTAGCATTTTGATTTTGGTCCGTTTGGTGTTCACACTGGACTTTGTAAAGCGTACCAAATATGTAAACAAATGACACGTGGACATGTTAAGCGAACCAAATAGTGAGGGAAAAAGAACATGAGGGGAAATCACTGTCTACAATTTTTGGGGCAACCTTCAGTCACACAGAGAGAGAAGAGAACAGCAACATGACAGCAACAACTTGCTATTGCATTCATTCTTAATTATTTTATTAGCCAAATAAGAGCAACAGGTGAACAGAGGAGCAGGTGTTTGAACAATAATGTGCTTGCTGCTGATGCATACAATTCACGGAGACGTATAGCCTACAACAACAAGGTATCCCCGATAAAAATGACTTTTCTTCCATGTGTGCACCTTGACCTGATTAGTTATGTTATTTCTGCGCATCAAATCGGCAGGCATTTCCATGTCATCTTATGGTTTAAACTTGAAGGTGGTCAGTTGTAGGTTATTGAGCTTCAAGTCAGAAAAGCTCCGCTGCAGCTAATTGAGTTGACCTAGTTTTACGTCTTTTGCTATAGTGATGTAATCAATTAATCATTTGGGACCACCTGTGTATAGCTTATTTAACATTGGCTTTTTCTCTATACGTGCGGCCGTGCGCGACATGGATGATTTTAAATATTTCAAATTCTCTGTCTCTGCGTCTCTCCCATATAAATATATGGTTCTCTCCCCCTCATGTGCGCCCCCCCCCCCCCCCACACACACACACACACAAACACAGACAGAAAGTAGGGGACACGAGTTGAAAGAGAAACTCTCGCATGAAGACTCATGCATCGCATGCTTTGTCATAACTTTGCGTGACGGCTGCGCATGCTTAAAATAAACAGATCTACAAGCTTACATCCACGTGTACCATATACCGTACACCATTCCGTGTCGATAATTATACATCTGTTATTTTTGCGCATGTGAACCTCGTAGGCTACGCTGCCATTACATTTGCGCTGCGCCTCGACATGCGTCTACTATTAAAATAAAATCAGACTGTCAGCTGTCATATCAATAGTGATCCCCGTAAAAAATACATGCTTTTATAACTAATTATTAATGCAGCCTCACAACTGCCGAAGCCCGACAGCTATTTTGGCTATCGTACTGTATTTGGTCCTCTATAAAGTCCGAATGCATTCACACCAGTAACGAACCGCACCGTGGTTCGTTTGGAAGCGAACCGAGTCCGGCCTTTTTTAGCGGACCATGGTTCGACCGAAACCGAAATGTTAAATTATGCATAAAAGGGAAATATGACCCATCAATCAAGCCTCAACAACACCTTAACTATTTACAACCAACCTTCAATAAGATTTTTAACCAACCACAACGTATTTAACCATGACAACAGACAACCAACCATTACCGTTATTAGTGTCTTTCTAACAGGACAAATAATACACAAAAATAATTTAATAACTTAAATGTTTCATTTTGCATTACTTACAGAACTTTAGCGCTCTCCACTGGTAAAACGAGTAGTCCCTGAATCGTTAACGTTCACTGTACAAGCGGCGTTGCCAGATTTTGCGGGAGAAATAAGCAACCAGGTCTATGAAAACTAGCCAGAAACTGACGAAAGAAGAAGGCCACATCATGACTTTAAAACTATATGCATGCATTGGATATTTGAAAATAACCGATCTACAAGGTCACAACGTATTGTGTTTGTGAATCAGCAGACCATGACAAACAACCAACAGTCTGGCAATGCGAGACTAGCAGAACAGTAGCCTCGGTTCCAGGCTTACTTATCTGCGGCAGAACAGACGGTTGGAAAGTCCTCCCAAGGCCCTGGAAAGTCCCGGAAAAGGACTGTTGTGATTGGCCGACCGTGACGTCATTGCGGAATGAGTCACTCTCATTGGTCGTAAGCGCCAAGTCCCATGGTTCAAAAATACTCCCAATAAACGTTTTTAAAATCATTGTGTACTTTTACGTTAGCATTAGGCTACATTACGTTAGCATATCACAACTGACATTAACATAGCCTAATCTCTGTGTTTGAAAAAATATATCAATTCGGACGTTAGTTTTAAATAGGTCGCGGGGACATGATGTACATAAATTATTAGCATCAGATGACATACGCATTCAACATGACAGTTGCTACTAGCTTGTTAACAACAGCTGAAAATGACACGATCAAAACAGTTTCCCAGACTGCAAATTAACTGAAAAATCGATGGTGCTTTGTGGCCTCGTACAGAGCCAGAGCCAGGCCAAAATTGCTTACAATTTAACCAGCACCAGATATCTAGACATCGGACATACTATAAGATGGCTCTGACCAGCACTTAGCCCCTCTCGGAACCCTCCATAAAGCTTTTATGAAATTTGGACTTTAACTTAAAGTCTTAAAAATGTCAGAAACTTTACTACCATTGGGTTCTGCTTGTGGGGCTAACCAGCACTAACCCTATACAAACACGGGCACCACCACACACAGAGAAACCAAGTACAAACGAAACATAATGATTCTGCCTAATTCTTAAAATAAATCATCTACCTGCATGCATGTAAAGGTATCCAAAAGAGTCCCCCGGGGCTAGTGGTGAACGTCGCCAAGCTTGGAGGCCCATCTGCTGGCGAAACCGTCGAAAAAAGCCGTTGCGGCTGCTCCTTTCTCTTTCACCGTCCAGTTAAAGTTGACGGTCGGTGCGTGTCGTCGGTCAGTTGCCAACCTGAGAGCTCATGCCCATCGTCAAAAAAGGAAAAACAGCGCCGAGACAGACTAGTACATTATAGTACATACATAAAAACAACTTCAAAACCGAAATGTGGTATCCAAAAGAGTCCCTGGGCCAGCGGGCCTAGTGGTGAACGTCGCCTAGCCCCACAAGCAGAACCCAAATGTAGTAAAGTTTCTGACATTTTGAGCAAAGCTAGGTCCGATCATAAAAGCTTTCGGAGGGTTCCGAGAGGGGCTAAACGTCGCCAAGCTTGGAGGCCCATCTGCTGGCGAAACCATCGAAAAAAGCCGTTGCGACTATTCCTTGCTCTTTACCCGTCCAGTTAAAGTTGACAGTCACGTTGCCATCGATCAGTTGCCAATCTGAGAGCCCATGCCGTCAAAAAATAAAGGAAAAACAGCGCCGGGAGTCCGGGACAGACTAGTCAACAGTCTATCTCTATAAAACTAGTTAGTTGCGGACAGGTGCTGCTGGTCAGGGTGGTGGCACGACGTCTTCTGAAATTCTGGTACACTGTGCTTTCGGACCTGACTATTTGCTCCTCCCCCTCCCGCACCCAAGCTTGTGATAGGTTGACAGGCGCCCAGCGTGTGCGTGGCTGGCACATGGGCTGGCACAGGCGTCCTGCTTATTGGTCCAAACTGTCGTCAACACAGGTGCTGTGTTGCCTAGCAACCGAGCAGCCGACCGCTAAAACACTTTGAAACTTTTGAAAGTACCGGTATAACATTTTAACATAATATTATATGGACGAGTGAAATTAACATGTAGATTAAGTTGTGTTGTTTAAGAGTGATTTTTTTTTCAGGGCTATTCTGTCTGTAGGCCAAAATTAAATTAAGATCACCAAATATAGCAGAATAGGGCAAGTTGTGGTGAGTTGGTGATCACACAGGACTGATTTGTTAGATCAACCTGGGATTTTATAATAGGTACTAAGTTGTGTGCTATGTGTCCATCCATGCTAGCCTAATAATATCCTAAGGATTGATTGTTATAGGGTGTACTGATTGTGTGTATTCATTATTTGAGACATGCATGTGTAGGTGCCTTTGTGTAGTGTACATGATTGTGGATGCTGTGTTCAGCATATGTTGCCAACTAGTGTCATATTTAGAGTTGAGGCTTTGGACGGTTCGTTATCAACCACTGCAACACATCCCTATTTTAATTTATTTAGTCACATGCAAGTAGTGATGGTAAGTACTAAGTAGCGATGACATAGCAAACAAAGCCCTGGTAGGTAGTACATGCCAGCTATATGTTGGGATCTGCCGCGATCTGGGTGCTACTCCCAGGAGGGCTGTCAAATGCTGTCTCACTGCTGTCCACTGTCCAGTAGTTGTATGTTTACACTAAATGTTCAATTCATTGTCACACTGTCCAGTTAACAAATTAAGATCGGCTCATCTGAAACCCACTTATGTTTTCTTGTAGACACTGTCCTACGACCAGATAGCTCTGTGATTACACCTTTAGCACATGGTGGCTTTACTCTGCAGCCACACTAGCCTCGGAAACACAGACATTATTTCCAGGAAGAAAAAAATTAACCACTAATAACCCTATTAAAATAGTATAAAAAAAAGAAGTGAGGGGTGCTCTCTACATCGTCATGATGTAGCCTATAATAGACACTATGTCTATTTGCTCAGACACTGATGTAAAATTGTCCATTCATTGTCAATGGGAATTTAATGTTTGTGTAAGACAGTGCCCCTCAAAATAGAGCAGGCAGTTTAAAAAATAGTGAAAATGGCCAAGCTACAAGCTCAGCTTGTAGATATTTTCAGAAGAAATCTATTTTTGAGGGGTGCTAGCCTCTCACTCTGAGGGTTTGTGTAAACACAACTATTGATGACGAAGGTGAGGACGCAAATTGTGATTGGCCCGAATGAGATGATGAATGATAAGAGTGACCCTCACTTCACACAGGTGTGATTTTTATTTCTCACATGTTTGTTCAAATGTTCTGCAGTGTTGAATAAGTGTTATCATATCATATCTATTCTGCCATTATTCTTCAGGCCATAGGGGGCACATTTCTAATTGTGCTACTGTTAACTACTACAAATAAGATCTTTAACGCTTGAGAGTGTAAAAAACAATCAAAAAAACATTCGGGGTTCGGTGGCCCAGGGGCCCTTTATCTCTAGATCCGCCTATGCTCATTGTGCCGAATGTCCCATTTCAAGTTTTCAAATGTATAAAAACCTTTTCGAAAATAGCAGCTACAAGCTCAAACAATGCGCCGCATTGCGAGCTTGTAGATCGGCTATTTTCAAATATGGTCAAAATGTATGTGGGAATCCAGGTGAATGGGTGCACCTACTGCACCTGACCTAGTCACATGACCAGCAGGAAGCACAAAAGTCTTGTTCCTCCTAGTTGAGATTTGGGGGTAAGAACAGGACTATGGAAATTGTATATGTGACCATGGCAGAGTAAGAACAGCTCAGTAAATTCAACTTGATGGTTTTCCATCTTGGGAATCCATTACAAGTGCTAAGATAACCACACTGTTGATGTGTTCCACAATGGCAAGAGTAGACAAGCCTATAAGTAGAACTCTGTCAGAACCACAATGGCGAGAGTAGACAAGCCTATAAGTAGAACTCTGTGATCTGTACCTTCATATTGTGGTTCTAACAAAGGCAACATTTCTGCACAATGGCCTAAACTCAAAAAGTGCTAAAGCAGTTTCCTACTTTGCTCAGTCAGTGCAAACAAACAAAGACCAAACAGGAAAGCTAAAATGGCCACCAGGCTTTATAGGGGAGGGACTAATCAGTGACTGCTTACACCTGGGTAATTGGGGGCATGGAGACAGAACTCTGCACCATGCATCTCCCATGCCTTTGTGGCATAAAAATAAAGACAAGGATTTATAAACCAAACGTTGTAGGTTAAAAAAATGAGTCAATATACAAACTGAAACAACAAAACAAACTAAACATGTCAAATAACAAAACAAAAGCAATATGCAGAAAACAAAAATCATCAACCAAAACAATCCAAATGCCTAACCAAAAAACCTAAATGCTGAAATGCTTTCAATGATGAAAAACGGCGTGCTATAGTATGGCGTACGGTAGGGGCTATAGCCCATGGTCAAAAATAAAAAAAAACAGGATAAAGAAATAAAATCAAAAAACGATTGGTTATAGCCCATCGTTTTTCAAATTTGAAAGCACTATATTTCTAAAACTATAACACATTTCAAAGATTCCTTTTCAGTGTTTCATGTCTCACTGGGCTCACTTCCTTCCTGGACTACATGTTGTCTCAGTAAGACAGCTCTCCCCCTGTCCACAAGGAGGAGCAGTGCACCAAAGAATTGTGGGAATTGTAGTCCATGACATCAGAGACGTTGTGAGCTTGTATATCGCGTGTGTAAAATAAAATCAGCCATTATTTACAATATCAAGGCATATAAATTTGTTGACTGGAAAGTGCAGTGCAACACTGAGATTGTCATACCAGTCAGATTACAGAAAATGGTAAGACAAACAAAACAGGATATATAATAAAGGGCCTTGAGGGTTATCTACAAGGGTGTTCTACCCCTTGAAGAAACTGTTGTTGCAGTGATGTTTCTCTGAGCTGGAGCTGAAATATTCTCGTTTCTATAACTACTACCTGCCACTTGATGATAGGACTACAGGAGCAGAGGTACAGGTACAGTAGGGCACCTAAACAATCAAGAGTTTTAACCAGATGAAGAGCCTTGGCTCGAAACGTCGTCAATAAAAGTTATCTTTTGGAGCATACGAGTGTGCGGGTTCCCTTCTCTTTACCTAAACAATCAATGCCACACTCAGAATGCCCCATCACACCAGTGTACACAATCATCTGTGACCCATAAATCGGTATGGAACTTGGTATTACTATACGGCAGTTACTAGTATTACAAGAAAGAATATTTCTACACAGGGAAAACTATGAAAATTGTGCTTTTGCTTGTACGATTGCAAGTAGTGTTCATAAAAATAAATAGAATTTTGCATTACCAGTATTGCTAATGAATTAACATGACTACAATGAAATAAATGAATACAGCCAGAGTTTTATTAGATTTTCTCCATCTAGCCTGTCAGTACTAAAAAGTACCTCTAGACTCTAGAGCCTTTAATATTGCTAACAGTAAAAGCCAATACTAGCACTGTAAATTATAATATTAAATAGAGCAATAGAGATAATAGTATATAATTATAAAACATTAACATTATAATGATAAGACATATTGTTATTATAATCATTACAATAACTAATAATAATAGATTCAGGTTCGTTTAGAGTGACCCCATGGACATTCCTGATTCTCCTTCCAGCTCGCACCATCGTCCTCATATACCTCCTGTGTACACACACACACACACACACACACACACACACACACACACACACACACACACACACACACACACACACACACACACACACACACACACACACACACGCTAAATTCAGTGTAGAAAACACATTACTTTTTTTTTTTAAATTTTTATCCCACGATTTTGTAACCCAGTTTTCTTTTCACCCAGTGCCAATTATCTAATGTAATCCTGGGCGCTACACTTCCTCTGCCAACCTGGGGGGCAGCGGACTGACCTCATGCCTCCTTCTATGCATGAGGAGTCCAAGCTGCTTCTTTTCACCTGACAGAGGGGAATTTCCCCGGCCGGACGTAGCGCGTGGAAGGGACACGTTATTCCGACCAGTTCCTTTCCCCTCCATCAGGCGCCCCGGCTGGCCAGGGGGAGGTAGTTTTAGAGACCAGGATTACGGCATGTTTTTGTGAGGGTATCTACCCTAGGGGACACGGGGAGAACATGCAAACTCCACACAGAAAGGCCCTATCGCCAACCCCCGCCTCGGGTATGGGCACTGATGACGCGGAGGAGGGAACACGCCGCCAGTGCCCACAGCGTCCCCAGCGGGAATCGAACCCAGGACCTTCTAGCTGTGAGGCGACAGCACTACCAACTGTGCCACCGTGCCCCCTAAAACACATTACTACTATTATACCAATTACTGTACATTAATACAACTACTGTTGTACTACTATAACTAGTACTACTAGTAGTGATCTTCTTAGTAATTATCAATTACTATTATTTTTACACAAATTGCCCCTCAAAATTCTACAGAAATTGGTCATTGTTTTTGCACTTTGTCAATAGTGTCATAGTATAAATCGCTGATCTTCAAGATTTTCTATAGCAAAATCAATTAACTCAAATCTTTGCTTTTGGGGGCCCCGCGACATCTTTTGAGATGGGGCTCAGCGACCAAATACATATATTTTGAGGGGCCCAAGAAGGTGTGAGCACCACTGATAATAGAAACATTTACTAAACTAGTAGTACATATACTATAATATAATAGTGGTGCACCACTATGAATCACTGTTCTCCTAGTACAGGGGTTCTCAACGTTTTTGGCCGGAGACCCCCGGAAATGCTTTGGCAATGTCTCTGGACCCCCGCCCCGCCCCCAATATTAATTGACTTCTACAATAACCTTAATAATAGAGACAATACACCATAAATAAATACTGAAACCAGATATAATCGTTATATTAGGGAAGGTGTACGCATGTACTATGTGTAAACTCTTCATTTCCATTTTCCAGCCATTCAGTTGGAAGTTATTATTTTATTTTTTTCAATAATTAGGGGACCCCCCCCCCCAAAATAATTTGGCGACCCCCAAGGGGTCGCGACCCACGGGTTGAGAACCCCTGAGTATGAATCACTGTACTCCTAAAGTAGTAGTACCTTTTTCCAGATGGGGACAGTAGATTTCAGGGTATTGATGCAGTACTGGACAGCCTGAAGGGAGTCTTGACGATGGGGTGACGATATCGCTATGACAACACTGGCCTCGCCCACTGGCACGATGCTGGACACACACACACACACACACACACACACACACACACACACACACACACACACACATAGTATATATATCATTTCTACCCGCCAGTGACGATACGATAGCTAATATAATCAATCAATACCCCAGTCTGTGATGGATGCAGATGTGTCTCACGCCTGGCCACGCCTCCCTGGCGCCTCGGCACACCTTTCTTAGCTCCGATTGGGCCATGGCCTCATATGCCTCGTACTCCAGGCGAATCACACGCCTCCCCTCGAATGTGTCCCTCGTCGTGCCTGGAGCGCCCACGCACCCACGCACCCACACACACACACACACACACACACACACACACACACACACACACACACACACACACTTGATTTCGACGACTAAAACTATGAGGTTTGTCGACTACCTCTTTTCACTGACGAAAACTAAATGGAAACTACATGAAAACTAAGCTATGATGACTAAAAGTAAGACTAAATATATAAATAAAAACTAGACTAAAATGTTTGAAAGGGATTAGTGGACAAAAGATCCAGTATAAGTAAGACAAGTCATTTTACACTTGGTTGCATGTTGAAAATAGCAGATCTACAAGTTCACAACATGTCGCAGCACGTAACACAGGTTACAGGTAACACAGGTCACATTCCAGGTGACTAAAATGTGACTAAAACCAAATTAAGTTTCGTTCCAAAGACTATGACTAAACTAAAATAGAAATGTGCTACCAAAAACAACACCGCACACACTGACACTGACACACACACACTTTGTGCAGTACCTATAAACATAGCGATGGCTCCACAGCCATCGTCGCCGACGAGGCGTGTGGCATCGTCCACCGATAGCAGCTCGCTCGTCAGTTTCAGCCAATCGCTGCCCTTCCTCTCCTCCATGGCTTGTTCTGCACCTCCGTTCTCATCCCTTCGCTTGGCGTTCTTTTCCTCCTCCACCTCCTCGGCTAAGCTCATCAGCAATAACGATATCCTGATCGGTGTTCATTTTCACAGTCATATTTTATTTAGTTTCAGTCACATTTTTGTTTTAGTCTAGTTTTAGTTGTCTAGATCTAGTTACCATTTCTTATAATAAGTATAGCATTATATCTAATCTTTGTATATTTAAGGTATTTGTCATATCTACCCTGTGCAATATTTGATTACGAAGCCTTAAAAGGCAGACAGAAAATACATTTGTATTCACTATTCATATGTTCCAATGTTCAATGCCAAAACCACAATTCAATCGTTTAAAACCATTTTTACTTAAATAATATTTAAGAAACTGTTAACTGGTTATTGTGTGTACCGTACTTTTAAAATCATAATTTTGTTACCCGGGCAGCGCTGGTTGGCAGGCATCAATACACTTTTAGACCAACATGTTTGTGGCAGCATGGGCAATTACATTAATTTCTTGATCGCCTCATGGGCCGCTATGCTCGATCGCAGGCTTGATAAGCCCAAAGCTTATTGATAATGGGTACTCAATAAGCTTGTTATCAGATTTTTTGGGGTATCAGGTTTCAAGCTCCATCCATTCCCACCAATGGGGGACATGTGGAAAAGGACTTTACATTTGAAAACAAGTGTCCCACCTTGGGTTCCCCTCTAGCCTCCACTGACGGGTGTGATGACCGCGACCTCCTCGCCGTCCGACAGCGTCACCTCCTGGTCGCCCACTTCCACGTACTGCTGGCCCACTGCCAGGACCACCTGGTCACTCAGTATGTCCAGTCTGGAGGACGAGAGAGAGAGAGAGAGAGAGCTTAGAGAAGGGTGAAGAGAACTAAGCAGTGGTTCAGTAGAGAAGAGTAGAGAAAGACAGGAGATGGTGGAGCTAATTTCACAAGATAAATTACTGGTTACACGTACCCGAGATAGTGTACCTAGTATCTTCCTCTATCTCCTTCCCTATACCACAGTATTATCAACTTTAAAAGTTTGGATCCAATTTTGACGTCACTTTAAATTTCTTTCACCTTCTATATATGCTCCCATCAAACTACTATTGACTCATTTAATAGATGGTACGATGTGGGAATTAGGTGCTGTAAGGATTTATATAAGACAATGCATTCCATAGTTTTCCCTCCCTCTGTGCCACAAATTGTCGCTTTTATGTTTGTGTTTGTCTGTGATGCTTTGTGATGTTAATATTTTTTTAATTAAATGGGTGACAAGATGTCGATGTGCAATGATTTTTTTGCCATATATGCTATGTGCTGTTTATCTGTCCCAAAAGACAGAGAGAGACATAGCGAGAGAGTATAGTATACTACAGTATAACCCAAAATGTCAGTCTGTTCAAGTAGTATTTTTGTTGTTTTTATTAATCATTAATCATTATTTCCATGCCATAATCCCTCCACCCCCACTCAAGAGTGGAATGGACTGACTTGTGCTCTGAACGGATCACTTGAACTCTCTGCACTTTATTTTATTCACTATTCTTGTCCTGTTTTGCACTTGTCCTAATGTTGTTGTAACTGCACTCTGCTGTCCCACCAAACCAAATTCCTAACATGTTTACATGTCATGGCAATAATGTCTTCTGATTCTGATATAATTGCTTGCTTTGCCAATATTATTTGTGGTACATTCATGCCAATGAAATATCATGAGAGCGCGGGAGAGGGAGAGAAGAGCAACACATGTTTTGTTGTTTGATGCCAATAATCACATCAATAATAACTACAATAATAATTAGGGCTGTCAAACGATTACATTATTTTATCTGATTAATTACTGCTTAAAAATCAATTAATCCTGATGAATCACCATTTGAACTATGTCCAAAATATGCCATGTTTTTCTGTATATTGTTGTGGGAATGCAAAGATAAATAACAGAAGGCAGATATATAGATTTTACATACTGTACGTATGTTTTATTCTTTATAACAAATCCAGTGTGGTAGGATGGTGTCTCACACCCCGTTGTCGTGCTATGCGATTTGAGCTACATGCCTATGTAAATTGTGCAGCATTTTAAGGCAATAACTGACTCTTTCCCCATCCAGATAGATAGTGCAGAGTGGATCGAATTAATTTCACAAATGAATTAACTCCGTTATTTTGACATCCCTAATAATAGAGGGTATGCGTGTGACATCATCAAACCCGGAAGTTATGCAGGAATGCCTACTGAGTGGCAAAAAACTACTTTCTGGCCTCGACAGCCCAGACATCCAAACAGAAAAGTCATATCTGATTGCATTAAACAACATTAAACAATGTTAAACTCACTTTGCATGTTGCTTTGCCACTCAATGTGCCATTCACTTTAAGCATGCGCATACCCTCTATAATATAATATATTGATAATATTAATACTGCATTTACCGTGGGTGTCGTAGTACCAGCTGTTGCCACAGGAGGCTACTGGAGAGCTGTGCCGGCAGAGTCAAGGTCTCTGACCTGAGTCCAGCTACCTCTGCACTCTGTGCAAAATACAACACCAACACCTGAGAGAGAAGAGAAATATAGACTATTAGAGAGATAAATACAACAGTTACAACCATGCAGAGAGAGAAGAGAAATATAGAGTTAAATACAACACTTACAATTACAACCATGCAGAGAGAGAAGTGAAATATAGAGTTAAATACAACACTTACAAACCATGCAGAGAGAGAAGTGAAATATAGAGTTAAATACAACACTTACAACCATGCAGAGAGAGAAGTGAAATATAGAGTTAAATACAACACTTACAAACCATGCAGAGAGAGAAGAGAAATAGAGAAGAGTAAGTCCTTAACACTATGGTATTCAACTTCCTGCGCACGCATGAAACTGAAAATAAAATGACACTTCCTGTATCGACTGCAAAAAAAAGACCACCAATACAAAGAGGCCTAATTTCCCTAGTGCACAGACTTTTTGGACAGAAAAGAAAATATTTCCCCGGAAGAAAAGAATATGTTTTAGTTACTTTAGTTTCTTTTCTGGCCAAAACGTGCATTTCATTCAGTGGTGTGGTGGGGGGGCTCAGAGTGCGTCCACCAAAGATCTGCTATTTTTTGGCGAGGTTTGGTGGTCCGTCTTACTAAGTATACTATAGAGGTTTTAAGTGGTTCAACTGAAGTGACAAGACATTGACAATGTCATTGTGAATGATGACTGATAATAATCTCAATTACAGAGGAAAGCAATCAATTGCCAGGATAAACCATGGATGACAGCGGGAATTTAGAGGATATTTCATAGTTAAAGAAATGGTGGGGAAGCTAGAAATGCAGTGCATACCGGCAACTTCTCACACGTTTAGTTATATTTGTTTTGCATGGCCACAAATTAGGAATGCTATTTGGTTTAGACAGGTGCGAGGTTTGAGTTCACCTGGTGTAGTTATTTTGAGGCACTACACCTGACTAGTGCAGCAGTGCTATACTTTTTTTTACAGAGTTATGATGACATTTACTCTGATAGATATCACACCTGTAAGTCTCTCTGGATGATCATCTGCTAAATGCCTACATTGTAAATTACATGACTATTTACTACTACTACTATTATCTATATAATACTATTATACTATTATATTACTACTAGTTTTCGTACTGTAGATACTAGATACCAGCGGTTCTCAAACTTTTACATTTCAAGGTCGTCCCTTAACTCTGACAATGTATAAATGGAACCAAATGGTACCCGTTGTAACCCTGGGAAAATAATTAAAATGTATAATTTGTTTAAAGTGATTTTTGCTATGTTTTTCTTTGTTTTTTATTTCTTATTTTATATTTTATTTTACTATGTTTTATTTTGAGTTAGTGTTTGTAAACAATTGTAAGTATTGCCTATGTTAAATGTTTGTCTGTGTCGGACCCCAGGAAGACTAGCTTTTGTCAAGGCAAAAGCTAATGGGGATCCTTATAAACAATAAACAATCCTGTGTTGGTTTCCTTAACTCTCTAACTACTCTCACCAAAACTACCAAATGATGCATGAATAAAATAATTTCACCAACTTTTTTTTACTACTAGTACTATAGTCTACTACTGTTAGTAATATTACTACTACTAATACTAGTATTGATTGGTGTAATACTTTATTAACAGTTTGCAGAAAAAAGCACAGGAAAGTACAGTTCATTGTGTAGCTGCCCCTCGATTGATGAAAGAATGACAAGTTTGGGTGGTCTCGACGGGTGTGTTTATTGTTCCAACACCGTGAAAACTATAAGGATATAGAATAAATACAGTTACAATCGAATAATCTCATAGTTTCACTACTAAAATCTGTGCATTAAACTTGTCACTTCAGCAGTACAATCAACAATAAAAATGGTTAATTTATGGTCAATTATAAATACAGTGATACAAAACTCAAGTCATTTCAATTATAAGACAAGGAAAATGCACAATAACCAAAAGTACCACAACCAAACGAAAACCAAACAAATACAATCATGAATGATACTCCAAATGGAAACTAGACAAATAAATAATCATGTATACCTCACTCCGCGTATCGAGGGTGCTAAAGGGCTGCATAACCAACTTGAACCAACAGTCACCGAACCAACCGTCACCGATGGTCACATTTACATATAGGACAGGCACTGTAGACAATAGACAACTTCAGTCACTACAAGTTCACTACCACTGCAAATGTCACAGGCTTCAATGCTGCTTAATCAATAAGAATACAAACATAATAAGAGTCACAAACAGTCAAACATTTCATACCGTGTGGTCTGGTGCAAACACACACACACACTGGTGCTCTCTCCCTCTGCTCACAGTCTGGAGTCTGGCTGTGTGAAATGAGTCTATTGGTTTGAGGTGAGTGAAGCTAACAGGCTTCAGCTATATATGGACAGGTAACAGGAGGTGTCAAAGTAAAAGTATGCCAAATTACAGGAAGTATCCAAACAAACAACAAAATAAGACAAACAATAAATAAAGAATAAACAGACTTCAAACTAAAGAAATTATTGCAGAACCAACTGTCACTGGCAGTTACACATTGGTTGCTTTCCTCTGTAATTGAGATTATTATCAGTCATCACAATGACTGGTCAACAAAAACATATTGAAGACCCTAACAGGAGCCCTCGCATGCACCTCTTGCTACCACAGCACCTCAAATGCCCTTAAAACAAGGCTCCAGACATCCCAAGAAAAAGTACATAAAATGATTCAATACTATTGCTGTTATCAGTCCTGGCTCCAACCACTACTAAATAACCAATAATACTACTATTAGTGCTGACACACCACACATAATGAATACGGTATGTATCTTACCTGCGCCGTCATTAATAATCTCTATGAAGTTTTGGTAGAAATGTTTTCCTTCATATTTGGAACTTTCTCCAACGTTCCTTCTACATCTTCCGGGTTGCTTGCTGCGGCCGTTTGCTCATTGGTGCAAAGGGAGAGGCGTGTTTCTTACCCCCGTAACGTGATTGGTTGGTTCTGGTCACGATGTGAGAGCCGCGTGAGAGGGTCACGTGACATGCACGCACGCACACACACACACACACACACAACACACACACACACACACACACACACACACACACACACACACACACACACACACACACACACACACACACACACACACACACACACACACGCCCCCACACAGGAAAAGTCAACAACTTCCACAGTATGGACCTGTCACCCATGAAAGATGGACATGTATGCTCACAGACAGTGAGTTATAGCCCATAGTTCTTTGAATTTTTGAAAAAAAAATATCCTCGTTTTTCATCATCTTTGACCATGGGCTATAGCCCATATCGAACGGCATACTATAGCACGCCGTTTTTCATCATTTTTGAGTATTTGAAAAAAAATTATCCTCGTTTTTCATCATTTTTGACCATGGGCTATAGCCCATATCGTACGGCATACTATAGCACGCGTTAAGTGCATTGTTTCTATATATTCGTGATCTATCAAATAAAACAAAACTTGTGAACTTGTCATCTGCCCCCAATTATTTTGTTGTTTTACTGTAAACAATTGTGAGTAAGATTGTACTAATATCCTACACAGCTCTATAGCCTAAGATTTAGACTCTTGTAGATGTATTTTATCAATTCGGACATTTTCAAAGACTGAAAATGTCAGAATCGATAAAATACATCTACAAGAGTCTAAATCTTAGGCTAACACAGCTCATGAGCTCCCATTGCATCTTAACACAGTGACGGTAATGGGTAGGTACAAAAAAGACCTTTGCAAATGAAATTGCAAATATGTCAGTTGATTAAAATTTTAAATATAAATATATAGAGAAACTATGGTGTACTGTCAAGATGAGAGATGCAAGACCCAAGGAACAAATTTCTCACTGTTTGGGAATGCGATAAAATGAATAAATCCGGGGAAGAGTTGTATGAAATTGTATTAATACAAATGAATTGAGCCCAACATCTTAAGCCACACTTAAATTAAAACAAAAATATAAACAATAGTGCAAACAAAAACAATCTAAGCCACATGTATATAACACAAAAACAATATAACCGTGCAAACAAGAGACAAAACCACACGTATATTAAAATAAAAAGCTACACTTATATTAAACACAAAAACAACATATTACAGTGTAAACAAAACGTTAGGGGAAAACAACTGGACTTCGCTGAAATGTGTGTGGGACTGTGAAAAAGCGTGCACCACTCCCAGCGTTTTGGGCCCGCCACTCGTGAAGAGATCTCACATGAGTCTTGTGTTCAAATGGCCTTCGATAGTTTCTGAAAAGGACATTTTGTTTGAATTAGAGTAGGACTGTCATCTAACAAAATCCTCAATGTTAATCCATTTGAATGTGTACAAAATGTAACCAAACATTTTGAGCCTGCTCAGGGACTACAGATGAAAATGAGCCTTTGGCTAACTCTGGCCCATTTACATGGATGTGAAAACTGTCCCTGTCAAATAAATACAAGAAATATATAATTGTTAAAAGAGAAGCGAAGGATTTTACTGTCTAACTTCATAACGACTTAAACCCTACACTAATTTAGGACTTCTACCTAGTAAGTACTACCTAGTAAGCCCTGCGCTGCACTGCAGAAGTCTGGCAAGAGCCACTCTAGAGTAGACTGCAATTTACAATTTACAATTTAGGCATTTAGCAGACGCTTAATCCAGAGCGATTTACATTAGGCAAGAACAAAAAAATCATGGGAATACATCACATATATAAAAAGCATTTATCATGAAACATGCGTAAGCTAAGAACGTAACAGTGGAATATCTATATAATGAAACTATACATATAAACTATACATATATACTATACTATGCTATACATATGTACTATGAAGTGCTATGACTACATACTATGCAATTATAGTGCTGTCTACATGACGTGCTATAAGTCTGTATCAAATGCTATCTTATGGCATGTACACACTGCACGATATTTGCTCCGATTATGCTGTCGGGGACCATTTTTGGCGCTCGCCGACAAAACTCCCGATCTCGACCAAAGATCGGGCTTTGATTGGCGAGGTTTTGCTCGCTGTGTGTGAAAGGCTAATTCATGACGGCATCAGGAAAGAACTTTAGGAGAAACCCACAGCACAACAAATGGAGTTATCGAGAAAGAAAAGCTGTCCCCTTCATTATTATTTAATCTTGCCAACATCCGTTCATATGATTTCTACCATATCTTCCATCCACGTTTTGGGATCTGGGGAGGATGTGCTCTTCCATAATCATCCACCTTTATGATTGCAAATTCATACTTTGATATTCCAAGTATTGGGTTATTTGTGTTTGATGCCCAAAAAAGACATTCTTGGTGAAATGGGTACCAGCAGTTCCCTATATATTTTTTCTCAGAATGGGCACGCATGCACACACAAACACACGCACACGCACACACACACACACACACACACACACACACACACACACACACACACACACACACACACACACACACACACACACACACACGCGTACAACTAACCTGACTGTGAGGTCAGATGGATGCTGCCACTGGTGGCCACTTGCAGAGTGCCATCGCCGGTTAGCAACATTGTGCATCGTGTTCTGCAGCTCAGCCATTACACCTCAAGGAAAACACAAATACACAAAATGTAATCAGCTTGACAACGAAAATCTCCATGAAACATGGCCTGGTGGTAAAGTTTCTGGAGGGCAGGTAACAAACATTAATGAATCAAGGCCTGGTGGTAAAGTCTCTGGAGGGCAGGTAACAAACATTAATGAATCAAGGCCTGGTGGTAAAGTCTCTGGAGGGCAGGTAACAAACATTAATGAATCAAGGCCTGGTGGTAAAGTCTCTGGAGGGCAGGTAACAAACATTAAGGCCTGGTAAAGTCTCTGGAGGGCAGGTAACAAACATTAATGAATCAAGGCCTGGTGGTAAAGTCTCTGGAGGGCAGGTAACAAACATTAATGAATCAAGGCCTGGTGGTAAAGTCTCTGGAGGGCAGGTAACAAACATTAATGAATCAAGGCCTGGTGGTAAAGTTTCTGGAGGGCAGGTAACAAACATTCATGAAACAAGGCCTGGTGGTAAAGTCTCTGGAGGGCAGGTAACAAACATTCACACAAATTGTGGCCAAACCTGGATTCTCCTCCACGTGCCTTCTGACTGCCCCCACATACTGCTGCTTCGCACGATGGTAATCTGCATTAAAGGACGACCTGGGGAAAACAGAAGCATCTAATCATAAAAGGATAAAAGTATTTATTATGAGTATAAATGAGTACCACAGACGAAAAACAGTCTAAGTCCAAATTTCTTTCTGACCCCTCCACGAAAAGGCCTCGTTGTCCTGAACCCTTATCTATCATTTATACATTATAGATCAATAGTGTGGACTTAGACTGTTCTTCGTCTGTGGCATTCAAAT
Organism: Protomyctophum bolini; assembly: GCF_963924005.1. Classification (NCBI taxonomy): domain Eukaryota; kingdom Metazoa; phylum Chordata; class Actinopteri; order Myctophiformes; family Myctophidae; genus Protomyctophum; species Protomyctophum bolini. The sequence goes on along the minus strand of NC_137870.1, from coordinate 39,896,616 downwards.
ATTCTCGGGCAGTCGTCTTTACGAAAGTTAGAACATCATACTTTATCCACAATTTACACATCATGCCTTATCTGCTAGCACAGTGACAGCACCCTATATATAGAGCAGGTGTTCTCTCCACCTTTTGGGCTGGCGAAAACCCCCCAAATACAAAAGTCTCGTAACCACCCACCCCCCTCCCCCCCCGCCCCCACTTCCCCATTCAAATTGAACGCTACAATACCATTAATAATAAACAAAATACATATAAATCCAAAATCCGGGCAACTAGGCTGGTAATCCAGCCTGACTGACTGCGTGTTGCTAGTTCGAGTCCCGATCCCGACGACCTTTGCTGCATGCCCCCTCCCCATCCCGTTGTCTGTCAACCAACTATATATCTTTCAATAAAGGCAAAAATCTGGTCAGGGATCCCAAAATGAATATGTATTTGGCCGTTGAACCCATCTGAATATTTTCTGCCAGGGAACCCCATACAATTTTGATAAAATATTCCAAAAACTAACTAATTTCAAAGAATTTACTCTAATGTGGCAAAACCGATGTATATCGAACCGATGTAACCGATATATACAGTATCAATGTACCAATGTATATGGTCAAAGTGGTTAAATTGATCTATATCAAGTCATTGATTGATTCAAAAAATTATATTTTTTATCCCACGATTTTGTAACCCATTTTTCACCCCTGTGTCAATCATCTAATGTGATCCTGGGCTCTACACACCCTCCGCCAACCTGGGGAGAGCAACGGACTTAACTCATGCTTCCTTCATGCTTGAGTGTCCAAGTTGCTCCTTTACACCTGACAGGGGGGAGTTTCCCTGGTTGGACGTAGCGCGTGGAAGGAACACGTTATTCCAACCAGTTCCTTTCCCCTCCATCAGGCGCCCCGGCCGGCCAGGGGGAGGCAGTTTAGAGACCAGGATTACTGCATGTTTTTGTGAGGGTACCTACCCTAGGGGACACGGGGAGAACATGCAAACTCCACACTTTCGCCAACCCCGCCTCGGGTATGGGCACTGATGACGTGGAGGAGGAAACACGCCGCCAGCACCCACAGCGCCCCAAGCGGGAATCGAACCCAGGACCTTCTAGCTAGTAATTGATTGATTGATTGAATACTTTGTTAGTCAAAAATGTAAACAGCACAGAGATACAGTAAAATACTTAAGACTTGTGGTCCTATGCAAACGTTACCCCCCACTTGAGATCTAGAGGCAACCCAGAGCACTGAACACAACCTTAGACTCTGGTCTGTCGCTGTAGTACTGCTGTTCTTGTAAGCTTGCACGTTCCGGCGGCTTGGAACGACCACCTTGGACTTCACCTTAACACAAAAGAGTAGGGGGGAGGACACACACAAATATTGGTAAATACTAAATAATAAGGCAGTCACGATTCTTGATATGTATCGAAATTGAATCGTAATTGACGTTCGATACAGTGATTAATAATCAATCACATAACGCTCTGTGCTGAAAATAGGTTTAAAAATATATATATTGAATCGAATTGTGACCTTAAAATCGAAAGATGAATTGAATCGTGGATTAGGCAAATCGTGACAGCCCTACTAAATAACTAGGATACCATCTTGGGAGGCATACTTAGTCATTGGTTAGACATAAGGTTGGTGAGGGGTGCGTTAAGGGTTGAGAGAGGGTTAAGGTTAGGTTTAGGTGTGCTGCCCCAAGTACTGCACCCACTACCTTGACTGTATTGGATACATTAGCTGCATAATCCACACCTGTACTTTGATAGGGGTATCCTCGAAGCTGGTATCGTTGAAGCTAGTCTCCGGGGTGACATCTCCCTCCTCTTTGCCTTGGCAGCCCTGCGTCTCCCCTACGCCCGCCTCACAGTCTGCATTCGACATCACTGTGGCACTTTGGCACAGAGAGGGCAGTAAAACATCAACATTGATCGATTGAATACTTTGTTAGCCAGTTAGTTACAGTACAGTCACAAGCAATGCTAAATGGAGAACACAAAAGAGACGCAGAATCTATTATGAATGGATTTAACTATATACAAATATTCTCAGGCATGGTCACCTCTACAAATGTTAAAACATTATACTTTGATCACAATTTCCACATTATCGCCTCGTGTCAATAAGCCTTGAACACAACCTTTGACTCTGGTTTGGTTTAGCACTGGTGGTCTCTGGCACGGCCTGAGACGGCTCTGATTCCATCTTCTGGCTCGGAACCGCGACCACCTCAGACTTCACCTTGATTCAAGAGAGTTACCGTAGTACAAGGGAAAGAATGCAAAACATGTGTAAATAAGTAGGGCTGGTCAATATGACATAAAATCAGTATCGTGATTATTTCAAATATTTGCTTCGATTACAATTTATGAATGATAATTATAAAAAGTAGTTAAAATAGAAGATCTACAAGCCTACAAGCTATTTTTCCTATTTGTGTGTGCCACAATAGAGGGGATGTGTGACATCATTATCATACCTGGAAGTTATGCGGAACGCCTACTGAGTGGCAAATACATCCAAACAAGTCCTATGTGATTGCATTAAACGTTAAACAATGTTAAACTCATTTCGCCACTCACTTTATGCATGCACATACCCTCTATTATGCAATAAAGTTAATTCATTATCCCTTTAAATATGTATGAAACTACTGTGACTCTGTTGGATACATTAACCACTTGAACCCCAGCATCTATATGCTGGTGAACAGACAGAAAAGTTGTCCAAGTATGTCACAACTCAGGTTTAAATAAAGACTAGAGGATCAAGAATGTGACTACTGCATTATCCATACTAGCACTTTAAGAAGGGTATTCTCCAAGCTAATCTTACAATCTTGTCTCCACAGTGACCTCTTCTACAATTTACAATTTAGCCATTTGACAGACGCTCTTAATCCAGAGCGATTTACATTAGGCAAGAACAAAAAGCATGCCAAAAAGCATACCTCCTTCAGTTTGCCCTGGCAGTCCTTCATCTCCCCTATGCCCACCACACTCTTCTCGCAGTCTGCGCTCATTATAGAAGGTTCAGACAGGCAGGAGCTTTTCTTAATGGGGCTCAGACAAAGGATCTCCTTGACGTCAGAGTCAAAAGTAGGGCCGAGGCTTACTGCAACTTTCTCAGATCGATCCGGGGAGTGCTCTAAACCAGGCAGGATGCCGCTTGATGCATTTGAATCCTTTTCACTACTGCTTGAGTTCACAGTTTGTACTGGCTGCTTATTTTTCAGTTCATCTTGTGACAAGGGTGAGGAGGTGCTTGAAACAGAGCCTACAAAACAGCCAGGGTCAGGAGAAGCACTATTTGGAATGCAGACCTTTTTTGCTGGTGTGTCATAATTGTCAACAAGACCAGAATCATATGAATTCCTCTTGTTAACATTGTGGACATCCATCTTGAAGTTGGTGAACCAACTGTTTCAGGGTTTCTGGTGTTTTACCTACTAAAATATAATAGAGAGGAAAACACATTATGATTTGTCAATTTTAGTAATATTAACATTGTGGCGAAAATTCTAAAATATTGCAGTATATAGGTGTAAAAGGAAAATTCAGCATGACAATTAAGTGACTAGAAGTCTAGAAGATAAACAACCCTTATGGATTCATACTTTGCACTTGCAGTGCACATGCCGATTTCGTTCTATGCATCTGACCCTTACCCATAAATTATGTAGGCCTACTAAATTCTAAGCAATTATCATATATGTTTTCAGGAACTGTAGACACCCATATAACAATACCTTGAGAGGGATTTTAAGTCAACTAACGAACGTGTAGGACTTCTTCGGCATACGGCATCAAGTATGCCAACAAGCATTATCATCCGCAGTGAGTGTCGACTGGTCAAAAATAATTGTGCAATCATCCTAGTTTGACGTTAGATCTATCCTCCCGCAAATTTAACTTGAAATATCGCTCGATAGACCAGTTAAATTAGTTTTGTTTGGTGTTAGTCGAAAAAACAACAAGGGTTTCCAATCCGAAAGGCGCTGACTGCCAACGCTACTGACGCACTGGACCTGGGCTAAAATAGTAACGGTTATCCTAGCTGTTCGCAAACTTCCAATGAGACTGCACTACACCTTGGATGTTCACCATGGTTCAGCATAAACCTCTGCTAAATGATTTAAGCGTTAGGTATAAAGTATATGAACCAACTAGACCATTTACAAAATAAATATGGAACCGGTAAACTTACATGGTTCCCGCAGCGATCGTTGACAATAAACTCGATCATCTGTCGCTCCCGAGGACCGAGGACGTCACATCATCAATGCGCATTTATGATAAGCTACATGACGCAGCATGTCAAGTAGGCTACACGACTTGACATTGAATTTCCCAAAATGAGATTATATATATATGACTAATATAAAACACACACACACACACACACACACACACGCACGCACGCACGCACGCACGCACACACACACACACACACACACACACACACACACACACACACACACACACACACACACACACACACAGCCATTTCATTTTTATATATAAAAAAAATAACTCCACTATACAATATATCAAAGACAAATATAGTACTTTTGACTACACTACATTTCTAGAAAGGAAAAAGTACATTATGAATAGTCTACATTAACCACTTAACCCCCATTGTCCCTCAAGACATTCATCTTTTAGTCTGTTCAAAATAGCATTCCTGTAGCCTATATATTCATTTAACAGGACCAAGCAAGTGCAAATGTAGCCTACATTTTAAACAATCACTTAAGGATATATTAATAGGCCTCCCTGATTACACTGACAGTTTGAATTTGTAAATAACTTTTGGTATAGTTTTTACATGGTCTCCTTATTTACTTCAATTAATTAGAATATTGGATCAGGAACACTTGAGACTGGTTTCATGCTGCAGTAACCGCACATGTCCAAGAGGTGGCAATAATGCTCTATTTAAAGAGAAGGTATGGGGAATGGGGATTGATGTCACTATTTCTTTGTTTTTAGTTGTGGATGTAAGCCTATAAGGTCATATTTCATGTTTCGTTTCATGTCCACATCAGCTGCAAACATATTCTATTTCTGTTCTCACTAGAGCAGTGGTTTTCAACCAGTGGTCCAGGGACCACTTGAGGAGATCAACATAGAATAGTTAACTTTCACTGTTCAACTAATATTATAGGAATATAATATATCTGAATACATTGTTTCTATAAAATATGAAGTATGCAAAGGTACATTTTAGATTCATTGTAAGTATTGTACATTACACAGAAACATTAGTAAACCGTGTGGAGTCAATGTGAATTACACATTTTCTTTTAAACTTTACTATACTACTGAAAGATTATACCTCAAATTCAAGAGTCAGACCCAAAATTCTCATGGTTAAAAATTATCAATTTATTATATTAATGGATATTTACACAATTCATAGGTATTTACAAAATGTACATGAGACCTTTGCTATAGTTTGCCATTTACATATATACATATTTGACGGTACACAGATCATCAAAATGTTACAATGTCATTTTCAACAAGTAGTACAGAGACAAACAAGGTCTACAAGGTCTCAACACATGAGCTTGTAGATTGACAAACAGAATTAGTAGAATTAGTGATTTAAAAACGTAAAAGAGAAAAGAACTGCTGAATGTCTGGCTGTCGTGTGCTTCCACGAGGAGGGATTAAATAACCATTAGAAGTGCAAAGAGCAGTAGCAGTATACAGGAGACGTGTACAGTTCTGATATAAAGGCTAATACAATTTCTTGGTCTGTGAGTTTGTCAGGATCAACAAGTAAACTGATTTTGTTGACAAAAAGTACTTTGAAGTAAACTTTAAAGTGAGAATGATTGGATTACATTTCAGCTGCACAATGCCGAACTGAGACCTCATCTTCTCTCCAGCTTCATGTCCACCTTCACGTCCACAAACTTCAGCATTTCACTTCCTCGTCGCTTTCATCTTCCGTTTTTCTGGATGTCAGCTTCTATCTGTAAAATGACACACACACACAACGAGATGATTATAAGATCCCGGGAAAACACAATCAAATATGCTACTGAAAACAATACAGTTAAGTGGATATTGTCACATGATTATACAACTTACCCACTTCGTACCTACCGTGCACAGAAAATGAAGCGCATGTAGTAATGACAGGAAACATTCTTCTCTCAACATTACTAGTGGGCGAGCTGGGGGAACGGCAAAAATGCTCGTCTGACGCTGGCCTTGGGAAAATGTCCTTCCATCATCTTACCTCCTCTGATGGAACGACATGTTCCCAATGCCTCCAGACCGAACTGATACCTCTGCTTCTCCCCAGCTTCATGTCCACGTTCATGTCCACAGACTTCACATCAGCGTTTCACTCAGTTCCTTCCATCATTCGTCTTCCCGTTTTCTGGAGTTCAGCCTCTACCTGTAAAATGACACACACACACACACACACACACACACACACAACGAGATGATTATAAGATCCCGGGAAAACACAATCAAATATGCTACTGAAAACAATACAGTTAAGTGGATATTGTCACATGATTATACAACTTACCCACTTCGTACCTACCGTGCACAGAAAATGAAGGGTATGTAGTAATGACAGGAAACATTCTTCTCTCAACATTACTAGTGGGCGACCTGGGGGAAGGGCAAAAAAGCTCGTCTGACGCTGGCCTTGGGAAAATGTCCTTCCATCATCTTACCTCCTCTGATGGAACGACATGTTCCCAATGCCTCCAGACCGAACTGATACCTCTGCTTCTCCCCAGCTTCATGTCCACGTTCATGTCCACAGACTTCACATCAGCGTTTCACTCAGTTCCTTCCATCATTCGTCTTCCCGTTTTCTGGAGTTCAGCCTCTACCTGTAAAATGACACACACACACACACACACACACACACAACGAGATGATTATAAGATCCCGGGAAAACACAATCAAATATGCTACTGAAAACAATACAGTTAAGTGGATATTGTCACATGATTATACAACTTACCCACTTCGTACCTACCGTGCACAGAAAATGAAGGGTATGTAGTAATGACAGGAAACATTCTTCTCTCAACATTACTAGTGGGCGACCTGGGGGAAGGGCAAAAAAGCTCGTCTGACGCTGGCCTTGGGAAAATGTCCTTCCATCATCTTACCTCCTCTGATGGAACGACATGTTCCCAATGCCTCCAGACCGAACTGATACCTCTGCTTCTCCCCAGCTTCATGTCCACGTTCATGTCCACAGACTTCACATCAGCGTTTCACTCAGTTCCTTCCATCATTCGTCTTCCCGTTTTCTGGAGTTCAGCCTCTACCTGTAAAATGACACACACACACACACACACACACCGAGATGATTATAAGATCCCGGGAAAACACAATCAAATATGCTACTGAAAACAATACAGTTAAGTGGATATTGTCACATGATTATACAACTTACCCACTTCGTACCTACCGTGCACAGAAAATGAAGGGTATGTAGTAATGACAGGAAACATTCTTCTCTCAACATTACTAGTGGGCGACCTGGGGGAAGGGCAAAAATGCTCGTCTGACGCTGGCCTTGGGAAAATGTCCTTCCATCATCTTACCTCCTCTGATGGAACGACATGTTCCCAATGCCTCCAGACCGAACTGATACCTCTGCTTCTCCCCAGCTTCATGTCCACGTTCATGTCCACAGACTTCACATCAGCGTTTCACTCAGTTCCTTCCATCATTCGTCTTCCCGTTTTCTGGAGTTCAGCCTCTACCTGTAAAATGACACACACACACACACACAACGAGATGATTATAAGATCCCGGGAAAACACAATCAAATATGCTACTGAAAACAATACAGTTAAGTGGATATTGTCACATGATTATACAACTTACCCACTTCGTACCTACCGTGCACAGAAAATGAAGCGCATGTAGTAATGACAGGAAACATTCTTCTCTCAACATTACTAGTGGGCGAGCTGGGGGAACGGCAAAAATGCTCGTCTGACGCTGGCCTTGGGAAAATGTCCTTCCATCATCTTACCTCCTCTGATGGAACGACATGTTCCCAATGCCTCCAGACCGAACTGATACCTCTGCTTCTCCCCAGCTTCATGTCCACGTTCATGTCCACAGACTTCACATCAGCGTTTCACTCAGTTCCTTCCATCATTCGTCTTCCCGTTTTCTGGAGTTCAGCCTCTACCTGTAAAATGACACACACACACACACACACACACACACACAACGAGATGATTATAAGATCCCGGGAAAACACAATCAAATATGCTACTGAAAACAATACAGTTAAGTGGATATTGTCACATGATTATACAACTTACCCACTTCGTACCTACCGTGCACAGAAAATGAAGGGTATGTAGTAGTGCTGCCAACGAATATTCTATATCCGAATATAGATTCGAATCAATTTTTTTAATTAATAACCGAATATATAAAATTAAGGTTCGAATTAAAAATAATAATACAAAATATTTATTTATTTATTATTATTATTAGTTTTCCGTGCCATGGGTAAGCGTTGTGACTTGTGAGCTTGTAGATTAGTTATATTTGCCATGCGACACGCCGACAACGGCATACATTGAAGAATAAATCAGCTGCCTCGCACATTTCCTAAACACAGACTATACAGCGCAGCGCAGCGCAGTTCTGATTGGCTGCCTCGTCTCCAGCCATGTTGCCTCAGAATTCTTTAGGGTCACTAATTTGAGCATAACAGCGGAGCATAGGCGCTAGCCAGCTAAAAAGTTTCATAACGTCGGCAGCAGACCCACAGTCCACAGATAATAATAATGCAGCAGAATTAACACTGCCTCCGTGCCTCGTTTTGATAAGGCTGTGTGGTAGGATTGCTCATTTAAGAAAAAAATGTTACTGGAGAAGGGAGAATGTATGCGTTCCGTTCCATCTCAGTTTTCAGCAACACCAATGCGCGGAGAGAGAGAGTTGCGCCAGCAATGCGATCTTAAATCAAATGTTATGTCTAAGGTTGTATTGGTGTAAATATAATTATTAAAAAATCCGATTGGCTCGAATTGAAATCCGAAATCCGAATGGCTCGAATTGCTCGAATCCACGTGGGTTTTTAAAACGAATATCCGAATCCAATTTTTGGACAATTACGGCAGCCCTAGTATGTAGTAATGACAGGAAACATTCTTCTCTCAACATTACTAGTGGGCGACCTGGGGGAAGGGCAAAAAAGCTCGTCTGACGCTGGCCTTGGGAAAATGTCCTTCCATCATCTTACCTCCTCTGATGGAACGACATGTTCCCAATGCCTCCAGACCGAACTGATACCTCTGCTTCTCCCCAGCTTCATGTCCACGTTCATGTCCACAGACTTCACATCAGCGTTTCACTCAGTTCCTTCCATCATTCGTCTTCCCGTTTTCTGGAGTTCAGCCTCTACCTGTAAAATGACACACACACACACACACACACACACAACGAGATGATTATAAGATCCCGGGAAAACACAATCAAATATGCTACTGAAAACAATACAGTTAAGTGGATATTGTCACATGATTATACAACTTACCCACTTCGTACCTACCGTGCACAGAAAATGAAGGGTATGTAGTAATGACAGGAAACATTCTTCTCTCAACATTACTAGTGGGCGACCTGGGGGAAGGGCAAAAAAGCTCGTCTGACGCTGGCCTTGGGAAAATGTCCTTCCATCATCTTACCTCCTCTGATGGAACGACATGTTCCCAATGCCTCCAGACCGAACTGATACCTCTGCTTCTCCCCAGCTTCATGTCCACGTTCATGTCCACAGACTTCACATCAGCGTTTCACTCAGTTCCTTCCATCATTCGTCTTCCCGTTTTCTGGAGTTCAGCCTCTACCTGTAAAATGACACACACACACACACACACACCGAGATGATTATAAGATCCCGGGAAAACACAATCAAATATGCTACTGAAAACAATACAGTTAAGTGGATATTGTCACATGATTATACAACTTACCCACTTCGTACCTACCGTGCACAGAAAATGAAGGGTATGTAGTAATGACAGGAAACATTCTTCTCTCAACATTACTAGTGGGCGACCTGGGGGAAGGGCAAAAATGCTCGTCTGACGCTGGCCTTGGGAAAATGTCCTTCCATCATCTTACCTCCTCTGATGGAACGACATGTTCCCAATGCCTCCAGACCGAACTGATACCTCTGCTTCTCCCCAGCTTCATGTCCACGTTCATGTCCACAGACTTCACATCAGCGTTTCACTCAGTTCCTTCCATCATTCGTCTTCCCGTTTTCTGGAGTTCAGCCTCTACCTGTAAAATGACACACACACACACACACAACGAGATGATTATAAGATCCCGGGAAAACACAATCAAATATGCTACTGAAAACAATACAGTTAAGTGGATATTGTCACATGATTATACAACTTACCCACTTCGTACCTACCGTGCACAGAAAATGAAGGGTATGTAGTAATGACAGGAAACATTCTTCTCTCAACATTACTAGTGGGCGACCTGGGGGAAGGGCAAAAAAGCTCGTCTGACGCTGGCCTTGGGAAAATGTCCTTCCATCATCTTACCTCCTCTGATGGAACGACATGTTCCCAATGCCTCCAGACCGAACTGATACCTCTGCTTCTCCCCAGCTTCATGTCCACAGACTTCACATCAGCGTTTCACTCAGTTCCTTCCATCATTCGTCTTCCCGTTTTCTGGAGTTCAGCCTCTACCTGTAAAATGACACACACACACACACACAACGAGATGATTATAAGATCCCGGGAAAACACAATCAAATATGCTACTGAAAACAATACAGTTAAGTGGATATTGTCACATGATTATACAACTTACCCACTTCGTACCTACCGTGCACAGAAAATTAAGGGTATGTAGTAATGACAGGAAACATTCTTCTCTCAACATTACTAGTGGGCGACCTGGGGGAAGGGCAAAAATGCTCGTCTGACGCTGGCCTTGGGAAAATGTCCTTCCATCATCTTACCTCCTCTGATGGAACGACATGTTCCCAATGCCTCCAGACCGAACTGATACCTCTGCTTCTCCCCAGCTTCATGTCCACGTTCATGTCCACAGACTTCACATCAGCGTTTCACTCAGTTCCTTCCATCATTCGTCTTCCCGTTTTCTGGAGTTCAGCCTCTACCTGTAAAATGACACACACACACACACAACGAGATGATTATAAGATCCCGGGAAAACACAATCAAATATGCTACTGAAAACAATACAGTTAAGTGGATATTGTCACATGATTATACAACTTACCCACTTCGTACCTACCGTGCACAGAAAATGAAGGGTATGTAGTAATGACAGGAAACATTCTTCTCTCAACATTACTAGTGGGCGACCTGGGGGAAGGGCAAAAAAGCTCGTCTGACGCTGGCCTTGGGAAAATGTCCTTCCATCATCTTACCTCCTCTGATGGAACGACATGTTCCCAATGCCTCCAGACCGAACTGATACCTCTGCTTCTCCCCAGCTTCATGTCCACAGACTTCACATCAGCGTTTCACTCAGTTCCTTCCATCATTCGTCTTCCCGTTTTCTGGAGTTCAGCCTCTACCTGTAAAATGACACACACACACACACACAACGAGATGATTATAAGATCCCGGGAAAACACAATCAAATATGCTACTGAAAACAATACAGTTAAGTGGATATTGTCACATGATTATACAACTTACCCACTTCGTACCTACCGTGCACAGAAAATTAAGGGTATGTAGTAATGACAGGAAACATTCTTCTCTCAACATTACTAGTGGGCGACCTGGGGGAAGGGCAAAAATGCTCGTCTGACGCTGGCCTTGGGAAAATGTCCTTCCATCATCTTACCTCCTCTGATGGAACGACATGTTCCCAATGCCTCCAGACCGAACTGATACCTCTGCTTCTCCCCAGCTTCATGTCCACGTTCATGTCCACAGACTTCACATCAGCGTTTCACTCAGTTCCTTCCATCATTCGTCTTCCCGTTTTCTGGAGTTCAGCCTCTACCTGTAAAATGACACACACACACACACAACGAGATGATTATAAGATCCCGGGAAAACACAATCAAATATGCTACTGAAAACAATACAGTTAAGTGGATATTGTCACATGATTATACAACTTACCCACTTCGTACCTACCGTGCACAGAAAATTAAGGGTATGTAGTAATGACAGGAAACATTCTTCTCTCAACATTACTAGTGGGCGACCTGGGGGAAGGGCAAAAATGCTCGTCTGACGCTGGCCTTGGGAAAATGTCCTTCCATCATCTTACCTCCTCTGATGGAACGACATGTTCCCAATGCCTCCAGACCGAACTGATACCTCTGCTTCTCCCCAGCTTCATGTCCACGTTCATGTCCACAGACTTCACATCAGCGTTTCACTCAGTTCCTTCCATCATTCGTCTTCCCGTTTTCTGGAGTTCAGCCTCTACCTGTAAAATGACACACACACACACACACAACGAGATGATTATAAGATCCCGGGAAAACACAATCAAATATGCTACTGAAAACAATACAGTTAAGTGGATATTGTCACATGATTATACAACTTACCCACTTCGTACCTACCGTGCACAGAAAATGAAGGGTATGTAGTAATGACAGGAAACATTCTTCTCTCAACATTACTAGTGGGCGACCTGGGGGAAGGGCAAAAAAGCTCGTCTGACGCTGGCCTTGGGAAAATGTCCTTCCATCATCTTACCTCCTCTGATGGAACGACATGTTCCCAATGCCTCCAGACCGAACTGATACCTCTGCTTCTCCCCAGCTTCATGTCCACAGACTTCACATCAGCGTTTCACTCAGTTCCTTCCATCATTCGTCTTCCCGTTTTCTGGAGTTCAGCCTCTACCTGTAAAATGACACACACACACACACACAACGAGATGATTATAAGATCCCGGGAAAACACAATCAAATATGCTACTGAAAACAATACAGTTAAGTGGATATTGTCACATGATTATACAACTTACCCACTTCGTACCTACCGTGCACAGAAAATGAAGGGTATGTAGTAATGACAGGAAACATTCTTCTCTCAACATTACTAGTGGGCGACCTGGGGGAAGGGCAAAAATGCTCGTCTGACGCTGGCCTTGGGAAAATGTCCTTCCATCATCTTACCTCCTCTGATGGAACGACATGTTCCCAATGCCTCCAGACCGAACTGATACCTCTGCTTCTCCCCAGCTTCATGTCCACAGACTTCACATCAGCGTTTCACTCAGTTCCTTCCATCATTCGTCTTCCCGTTTTCTGGAGTTCAGCCTCTACCTGTAAAATGACACACACACACACACACACACAACGAGATGATTATAAGATCCCGGGAAAACACAATCAAATATGCTACTGAAAACAATACAGTTAAGTGGATATTGTCACATGATTATACAACTTACCCACTTCGTACCTACCGTGCACAGAAAATTAAGGGTATGTAGTAATGACAGGAAACATTCTTCTCTCAACATTACTAGTGGGCGACCTGGGGGAAGGGCAAAAATGCTCGTCTGACGCTGGCCTTGGGAAAATGTCCTTCCATCATCTTACCTCCTCTGATGGAACGACATGTTCCCAATGCCTCCAGACCGAACTGATACCTCTGCTTCTCCCCAGCTTCATGTCCACGTTCATGTCCACAGACTTCACATCAGCGTTTCACTCAGTTCCTTCCATCATTCGTCTTCCCGTTTTCTGGAGTTCAGCCTCTACCTGTAAAATGACACACACACACACACACAACGAGATGATTATAAGATTGCACCATTTAAAATGTATTACAATGTATTAAACAAAAGACAACGATCTCTCTGTGCACAAATACGGTCAGGAACATTTCAATTAGCACTGGAGGCTGCCAGTTTTAATGCCACTCCAGAAGAAGAGAGATATTACTTGTTCTGTGAACTTGGGTGAAATTGAAAACGAGGTTCACCTTTTGCTTTATTGCCCTAAATATGATGACATAAGGGACATTCTGGTTAACAAGATGTCTTCTATTTGGGTGGATTTCCTAGAGTTACATGATTATGAAAAAACTGAGATATGTTTTGCCAAAAGGGACTTTTGTTGCGGCAGATTTTATTTGTCAAGCTTGGGAGAGAAGGCAGAGTGTACTCTGTATAACTCTGGGCTGTAATGCAATGGATTATGAATATAATATAATATAATGCTGTAAACGCAAATGTAAAATGTTTGTCTTATAAACCCATGAGGGCTGGCCAACTTTGTGTGCAGGACACGAAAATAAATAAATAATCAATCAATCAATATACGTCGTGACAGATATGGCTTATGTCGCGACGTGTGGCTTACACGTCGTGACCTATAGGTCGCACGTCGTTAAAATGATCTCGTCCCTCCTGGAGAGATCTGTTCTGTCTGGGACACTGCCAACCCCATAGACATAATGAACAAAATATGTATACAATTAGATACTAATGAACTTCATACAAGTGTTTCCACAAGATAATATAGTCTAATTCATTGAATGTGTTCATTAGGCACACGGAAACTAGCGTCTGCTCTGAGACTGCTGCACATTGCAGAAAACAAGCATGACACCAGTTAAAAATGACTCATTCTTCATGCTAAAGCAATTGTAGTAGTGCCAAACAACCTTCAGACAATACAATGTTTCAGAGATTTGCATCCCAAAGCGCAGTTTATAGTTAAGGGACGCATTCTAGTTTATTTTGCTTATAATAATTATTTCTTCTTCTGTTTTCTACATGAAAATAAGCAACGGGTGAGCAACGGACTTGAACTCATGCTGCCTTCATGCATGAGTGTCCCAAGTTGCTCCTTTTACACCTGACAGGGGGGAGTTTCCCTGGTTGGACGTATAGCGCGTGGAAGGAACACGTTATTCCAACCAGTTCCTTTCCCCTCCATCAGGCGCCCCGGCTGGCCAGGGGGACTCATTACATTGAAAACCTATTTACATCACTGAATGTTTATGTCCCCCTACCTTTGTTTCGTACGTGGCAGACTGATGTCAGCTGGTGGTTTGTGTGCTCTTGTAGGACACCGTAGTGGCTCTGCAGGCTCTGGCTCGCTACTCAACTCTGGTCTTCAGCCCAGAGGGCTCCAGCACTGTGACGGTCAAATCCTCCCAGGGGGACCAAGTCTTCCAGGTGGATCAGAGCAACAGACTGCTTTACCAGGAGAGGGCGCTGCAGGACGTGACGGGGAAGTACAGCCTGGAGGTCAAGGGCACTGCGTGTGTCTCAGCGCAGGTCAGCTCACTATCTATAAATACACTACAGTACTTAGAACTCTTATTCGTCATGCCTTGTAGTTGTAATGATGTAAGAGAAGGGCTCTTTATTACTCTCTGTACAAATCAAACTCTATACTTCCGTTTCCTCAAGATGTCTCTTAACTACAACATCCCGACACCAGTCGAGGAAAGCAGTTTGTCCATCAAGGTCACGCCCGAGGCCGAATGCAACAGCAACTCTCTGAGACGGACGATGACTCTGAAACTACAAAGCCTGTAAGGATCACCTGTAGAGACAGACATGTCAATGACACGATAAACTCAATGCCGCACAGAAAAATGAAATCCACACTAACTAAAAAAGTTAAACATATTAAAGAATGTACCAATGATAGGACCTTGGTACACTTATTCATGTACTGTGGGAGTGCCCTAGGGTACAGACGCTATGGTGTGCTATTCATGAGAATATAATGCAAATCACAAACCAGGATATTTCATATACACCGGCTCTCTTTATTCTGGGTGATCCATCGCCACTAAAACACCTCCCTGCACCTCTAGCTGACTGGATTCAAACAGCATTAATGGTGGGTAGGAAAATCATTGTTAAGGAATGGAAGTCTGAGGTTTTACCTCCAGCACATGTATGGTTCACTCAGCTCTGTATTGTGGCTGCTTTGGAGAGGTTATCCTTTAAGATGAATAATCAGTTGGATAAATATGATCTGAAGTGGGACGTGTTCCTCAGTCATGTTGCAGGTCCCTTGGTGTGATCCATGGTCAGGCAATGCCCTCTTGATTGTTTATTGTATTACTACACATTATGATACGGTTGATGATGCTGCGTTTGGTCGTGTAAATAATGTAAACTATTTTCACATTTTAATTTGATTTTTCTTTTTCCTTTTTTTCTTATCTATCTTGCCTGTCCATGAATACGTACTCTGCTGTTGTTGTTTGTGTTTGTATTTTAAGTTCTCTGTTTTATGTGTTTGTAAAAAATCTAAAATAAAGTACTGATCATAAAGAATGTACCAATGATAATGTAATACTGTATATATTTTCAATTATTTTATACGTACAGATATACTGGACCTGAAGCAACAACAAACATGGTGTTGGTTGTAACGATGCTTTCTGGATTCATCCCAGACCCAGAGTCTTTGAAAAAGGTGAGTTATTGTACACCTTTTTTTGCCTGAGTGTATAAAAACCTTTTAACATTACCTTTGTACATGTTTCTATTTGAGTGCAGAGTTCACAGATAACCAGATCAATGTGATGGTTTCTCCACAGCTGAAAAAGGCGCTGCTGGTGGATCGTGTAGAGCAGAAGGACGACCACGTCATTATGTATTTCAAAGAGGTGAGAGACCAGTTCACAACAACACATTATCCATCCATCTTCAACCGCTTATCCGTAGTCGGGTCGTGGGGGGCAACAGCTCCAGACTTCCCTCTCCAGAGCAACATTAGTGACTTCCTCCTGGGGGATCCCGAGACGTTCCAAGGCCAGTGAGTCGATGTGTTTCCTCCAACTGCGCCTTGGTCTGCCCCGGGGTCTCTTCCCAGTGACGTCCCTCCCTAGGGAGACGTCCGAGAGGCATCCTAACCAGATTCCAGAACCACCTAAGCTGGCTCCTTTACAGGCGAAGAAGCAGCGACTCTACTCCGAGTCTCCCTCACGTGACTGAATTTCTCACCCTATCTCTAAGGGAGATGCCAGCCACCCGTCGTAGAAAACTCATTTTGGCCGCTTGTATTCGCGACCTTAATCTTTCGGTCATGACCCACACTTCATGACCATAGGTGAGAGTAGGAACAAAGATTGTTCGGTAGACAGAGAGCTTTGCCTTCTGGCTCAACTCTCTTTTTGTCACAACGGTGCGGTACAGCGACTGCAATACCACCCCTGCCGCACCGATTCTCCGGCTGATCTCCTTGTCCGTCCTCCCCTCACTCGTGAACAGGACCCCGAGATACTTGAACTCCTTCACCTGGGGTAATGCCTCGTTCCCTACCCGGACTGCACAATCCACCGGTTTCCTGCTGAGAAGCATGGCCTCAATATGAGAACCGGTCCACAATATGATTACACCACATTATGTGTGTAATGTGTGTGTAATACCAATCAGACCACCTTTAACTCCAAGAGTAAAAGTCTAACCTTAATTTACACTCTGAGTTGAATTAACACTAGTTACCGTTTATGTTTTTATAATATGTTTGCTCTCACTATGAAGCGGGATTTCACACTAGTCCTAAACTCTTAACAAAACACACCTACAAGCTTCAACACACAACTGGAAAAAGAAATGAAATCACTGCAAGAGAATATAAGACTGATATCGTGCTTATTGTGTGCTTATTGTGTTTTGGAAATGTGCCTACTAACTACACAACTGAAAAAGTTGGTAGGTTGTTGATAGCAAAACTATAAGCAATAGTACGGTAGTACTATTGTTTAATATTTACAGGGTGCAAATAAAAAGTGACAACGTTTCGATGTTTAAGTTACATCTTCATGAAGATGTAACTTAGACTGGCCTGCTATAGGCTAGAGGCGCGGTTGGAACGCCCTTCTAGCTTATAATAATTGTATTCTACCGACCTGAAGAAAAACAAAACTGATGAAAATAAATGATGAATAATGAATCAGGTACAATAATATAAACAGGACAATCAGTAGTGGTCCTGTTATGCTACAGTAGTATTTACTGTAGGTGTCCTGGATAGAAACCTAGTGCAGTATAATGAGTCCTAATTTGGGAAAAAACATCGTACTAGTGGTCCAGGTAAGAATCTGACAAAAAATACGTACTGTACTGGTGTCTTGGTTAAAGGACCATGGGTTATGGTTGAGAACCACTGGACAGTGGACAATGACAGCATTATAGGAACATGCTCTTGATAATCTACATTTCTGCCAACAGTTAACAAAAGGAATAGCCATCAACCACGTCTTAGAGGTCATGCAGGAAGTCCCCGTTCAGAACCTGAAGCCAGCACTGGTCAAGATCTATGATTACTACCAGCCAAGTGAGTACATGTACAGTAACAGTACAGTGTTACACAACCTCTCCTATTATAGCTATCTGTAAAAAGCTTTAAATGTAAAACTAAAGTTGCTGTATCTTTTTGAGCACAAGCACAAAACGTCACTGCAACACTTTTTCCCCTGTTCTTTTTCAACTGATGCGGCGTAATGCCCCACAGCAAGCGTTTCTTTTTTTTTGTATTTTACAGTTCTTCCACTCAGAACCAGAACACTTTTGGGTTCGGATGTGTATTTCAATCCTCCTTTAGAAAGTCCACTCTGCAGTGATGTTTGTTTACAATTTAGACATTTAGCAGATGCTCTTAATCCAGAGCGATTTACAGTAAGCAAGAACAAAACATGGTAAAATAAAATACATAATCATACGCACATGCTAAGAACCTAACAGTGGAATATCTATATAAAACTATGTGTATAAACTGTAGAGTGCTACTGTATCCTGTTTCCCTATAGGATTCTATCTATACTGTCATCTCAATCCCATATTATACAACATATCTTTCTCCAATCTGAGATTTTCCATGTATTATTAGTTCATGAAAATAAGTTTAATATGGTGTTTTTGACTACATAATTCTAGACCGTCACCACCAGACAGACTTCTACAAAACATTCCACCTGTTCTCGGAATCATTTATCGTGTAATTTACTAAATATATTTTCAATATGAGATACCATGTGATTTGCTGCGATTAGTGTACTTTGGTGAGGACTGTGATTGGCATGGCGTTTGGTGTGATTGTTCTACTTTCGTGGGGACATATTTGATTGACAGACCTTGTTCTAGAATAGATGGTGGCAGGTGTTGCTGCATGGGGTTATTGCTCGGCGTTTTTCAGATTTCTGTACCCCAGCATTGGGCATAATATGTCCATATTTGGAATCCAATTCCGGGCAAACAGACGACGCCAGAGACAACTTGAACTTGATTATAGAAGATGGATATCGATCTAGAACGGTGATTGGCCGACGTTTGATTTGTCCCCCGGCAACTGATAATGGACGCCGATCAGCCGAATCAGAAATGAATATACTTTACATGGGGCGTTCATGGTGTTCATAACAGACTATACAAAAAGAATTGGGCCGATGAAATGTTTTATTTCATGTCCTGTTGCTCCACACACGCTAACAGGTGTCTTTGTTTCACTCAGGTGACAACAAGGAGACGGAATACAGCTATCCTTGTGACGCACAGTAATGGCCAGCTGGCCTTATGATGTCATAAGTTCAGCAGTTCAGCAGGTATTACAGATTCGTCACCACCATGCGTGATGTCATGAGTTCAGCAGGTATTACAGATTCGTCACCAGGCGTGTGAAAAATGTATCCATTAAATGGATGAATGGATTGATTTCACATCGTCACATTGTTGTATTATTGCTCTTCATGTGCAGTGAGGATTGGAGGTGATTATTGAGAGATTTGTACAAGTGCATCTAAACTAATCTAAAAGTATCACTGGATGTCCGTCGGTTGCCTTTTCAGAAGCAATATTTGTGTACCATTGTTGACCTCATTGAGTTTTATGGTTGTACAGTAAGTTTATAATAAGGGTGCATGTGTGAGATTATATTATTTACAAGGTACAAACCACAGATTCAAGAGTATTTTAGATTTCCTGTGTGTGTGTGTGTGTGTGTGTGTGTGTAATAAAGTTACATTTTAATACTGTGCCACTGTGTAATATTTCTGACTGTAATTATTCAGATTATGATGCCCACACAGGGGCGCAATAAGCTAGGGGACGGAGGGGACGAATCCCCTGCCAGCGTCACATTGGTCCCCCCCAAATGAGTTTGGGGGTCCCCCTCTGGCTGGGGGGTCCCCCCCTTTATCCCCCCTGGCTCCAAAGTTATCTTAGGAGTAATACTTGTGAAATCCTGCGTTCATAAACGCGATATATTTTGAAGGGTATATTTGATCCACCCCTGTCTAAATCCCAAAATGGTTTGGCCCACCTTCGGTTTTTTGGAAGTTGTTACACCGCCATCAGTGACCCAATGTGCTTTGCACTCTGTGGTGATTGCGTAATGATTCTAATTATACAGGAACAGGATTCAATAGATCACCATTTTTGGTGTCATGCACAACTTTTGGTAACGTCTAACGTGTATTGACTAGATCGATAGGAGATGAATGAATATAGGCTACTTTATCCTCTACTCTAGTACAGTGGTTCCCAAACCTTTTCGTGTCAAGGACCCCCAAATGGACACGGTGACGTATTAGTTGTTTAATTTCAAGGACCTCGCTGCGTCCACATGACATGCCACAAGGGTCCATTTGTTTCCAAACTATCATGTAGCTGTACTGTACTGTACCCCCTGGAACTCACGGCTCAAGGACCTCTGGGGGTCCCCGGACGGCCGGACCCCACTTTGAGATTTATATTATTATATTAGCCGCTAATGAAAGCACAACTGTCAACACCCAGGTAAGGTGCAACTACATATTTAAAACATGCGAACCCAGTCTGCTCTCCTGAAAACTGCCCAGGTGTTGTACATTTTATATACTGTAGTATAGGCTGACTTACAGATGGTCAGTGAGTTTTTACCTGTTATAGGCGCTGCTGATAATGTGGTTAAACTTTTACGTTTTGAGACACATGGGAGGAGGAGGAATCACAGCCACTGCCAGGTAATTCATAATAATAATAATAACAACTGTGCCAAAGCAGTTTTGTATGAGCATTGAGTCACTGGAACAACCTCTCTGTAGTCCGACCCTAACCATAACCCCACGTTTTGGTGGTTAGACCCCCCCATCCCCCCCTCCCCTAGGGTGGTGGGGGGGACGGATTTAAGCGGCGCCGCCGAAAAATCCGTCCCCCCCCCCCTGCTTTGGCACAGTTATTATTATTATTATGAATTACCTGGCAGTGGCTGTGATTCCTCCTCCTCCCATGTGTCTCAAAACTTAAAAGTTTAACCACATTATCAGCAGCGCCTATAACAGGTCAAAACTCACTGACCATCTGTAA
Organism: Protomyctophum bolini; assembly: GCF_963924005.1. Taxonomy (NCBI): domain Eukaryota; kingdom Metazoa; phylum Chordata; class Actinopteri; order Myctophiformes; family Myctophidae; genus Protomyctophum; species Protomyctophum bolini. Next base: position 39,875,308 of record NC_137870.1, on the reverse strand, counting down.
GTCAGCCTATTCTACAGTATATAAAATGTACAACACCTGGGCAGTTTTCAGGAGAGCAGACTGGGTTCGCATGTTTTAAATATGTAGTTGCACCTTACCTGGGTGTTGACAGTTGTGCTTTCATTAGCGGCTAATATAATAATATATATCTCAAAGTGGGGTCCGGCCGTCCGGGGACCCCCAGAGGTCCTTGAGCCGTGAGTTCCAGGGGGTACAGTACAGTACAGCTACATGATAGTTTGGAAACAAATGGACCCTTGTGGCATGTCATGTGGACGCAGCGAGGTCCTTGAAATTAAACAACTAATACGTCACCGTGTCCATTTGGGGGTCCTTGACACGAAAAGGTTTGGGAACCACTGTACTAGAGTAGAGGATAAAGTAGCCTATATTCATTCATCTCCTATCGATCTAGTCAATACACGTTAGACGTTACCAAAAGTTGTGCGTGACACCAAAAATGGTGATCTATTGAATCCTGTTCCTGTATAATTAGAATCATTACGCAATCACCAGAGTGCAAAGCACATTGGGTCACTGATGGCGGTGTAACAACTTCCAAAAAACCGAAGGTGGGCCAAACCATTTTGGGATTTAGACAGGGGTGGATCAAATATACCCTTCAAAATATATCGCGTTTATGAACGCAGGATTTCACAAGTATTACTCCTAAGATAACTTTGGAGCCAGGGGGGATAAAGGGGGGGACCCCCCAGCCAGAGGGGGACCCCCAAACTCATTTGGGGGGGACCAATGTGACGCTGGCAGGGGATTCGTCCCCTCCGTCCCCTAGCTTATTGCGCCCCTGCCCTAGCGTTCGGTCAGTGTTGCGCCTCTGGTCTCAGCTCAGGTCAGCTCCTATCTGTTCTATAAATACAATTCAATTCAATTCAAAGGGCTTTATTGGCATGAGAAAACATACGTTTACATTGCCAAAGCACAATAAATCAATACAATCAAAACAAAGATTATGTACATTTGAAAGTCAGAATCTTCAATAGATCAATTTCTATATGTACCAAGATCACTGGATGCAGGTACAGTGCAGGAATATACACAATGATTAGTGGTTGTGTTCCGTTTGATATCCTTCTCCTATCACAGCAACTCACGAATCTTGCTGCTGTGTTTGCACATTGTTGTACTTCGCCCAGCAGATATGGGAGTTTTTTGTCATTGGTCATGTTTTCAAAATCTCCGTGTGTGGTTGTAATCTGTGATGTATGTGTAATGTGTCTCTGATGTCTTGGTACAATGGACAGATGGTTGGGAAGTGTAGCTCGGACCGGTTTCCACTTCATTTTGTGTGCAGTGGGTAAATACAGTAGGCCTACTTACCCTGAAAGTATTCGCCATGCCTTGTAGTTGTAATGATGTAAGAAAAGGGCTCTTTACTCTTCATAATTGTAGAAATTAAATTCCTCTTCTGTTTCCTCAGATGTCTCTTAACTACAACATCCCGACACCAGTTGAGGAAATCAGTTTGTCCATCAAGGTCACACCACACAGGCTGCAGCAGCAACTCTCTGACACGGACAATGACTCTGAAACTACAAAGCCTGTAAGGATCACCTGTAGAGACCGACATGTCAATGCCACAATAAACTCAATGTGCTGCACAGAAAAATGAAATCCACACTAAACATGAAAAAATTAATTAAATATATGCTACCAAATACCAACGATATTGGAAATAGCTTTTGTGAATTCTTGTAAATAATGTAAAATATATTTTCAGATATAAATGAATGATACTAGAAATGAAGCCACAACAAACATGGTGTTGGTTGATGTAACGATGCTTTCTGGATTCATCCCAGACCCAGAGTCTTTGAAAAGGGTGAGTTATTGTAAACATTTATTGCCCGAGTGAGAAACTTTTATTTTGTAGATTTGAGTTACAGAGTTCACAGATAACCAGATCAATTTGATGGTTTCTTCACAGAAAGGGGCGCTGGTGGTGGATCGTGTAGAGCAGAAGGATGACCACGTCATTATGTATTTCAAAGAGGTGAGAGACCAGTTCACACAACAACACATTATGTTTAATACAAATAAGACCACCTCACACGAAAAGATGAAATTATCTATAGGTTCCATCCTGGAGGCTAATCTTTCCGGTGATAAAATGGCCACCAACGTAATCAAAAATGTCAACCAAATAACAAGATTCCTGTTTACAGGATCTCCTCACTGGTCAACAAAAACACCTTGAAGACCCTATCCCTTGTACAAGGTTTCTTCGACTATGCATGCACCTCTTGGTACCACAGCACCTCAAAGGCCCTTAAAACAAGGCTCCAGACCTCCCAAAACAAACTGGTCAGGCTCCTACTTGGCCTCACCCCCCGAACCCACCTCACCCCTGCCCACTTTGACAGGCTGGAATGGCTTAGGGTCGACGACAGAGTACAGCATCTTGCAATGGGTCTGGTCCACACGATTCGATACACCACCAAGATACCCATGTACCTGTCTAAATTAATGTCAACGAAGTCCACACCCACAACACCAGAGGGAGTGCAACAAACCATGTGCAACCCATATTCGGCACAAACAAGGGACTAAATTCTTTTCACTCCTATGCCACCAAAATGTGGAACGCCCTAACAACAGTCATTAAGACTTGCAAATCCCATGACTACTTCAAAACAGCTCTCAAAGGGCACCTACGGAGTACGGACGGCTGCAAGTCGAAACTGGCCCCAGAGATTGTGCATTACATTCACCCATTCATTCACACACCGATGCCGGAGGAAACCATGCAGGGCAGTGAGGGCACCAACCAGCACATCGGGAGCAATTAGGGGTTCAGAGTCTTGCTCAAGGACACTTCGACGCTAACTCTGAGGGAGCCCACAGGGTTCGAACTGGGAACCTTGCAGTTGCCATCCGGTGACTCTATACCCCTGAGCCACAGGGTCAGTGATGTTACCCATGTTTTAAATGGAGAGTTTGTACTTCTGCCCTCTGGGAGAAGAAGGTACAAAGAACCAAAGTGGAAGTACATCAGGTTTAAAAAGTCGTCAACTAAAATGTTGAGCGAGGCTCTGAAACAGTAGTGACTGTGAAAGGTCAGATTAACCACACGATGTACACTTGTGTAATGTTGTGTCTCTGTTATGTGTTTTTGTTTGTCACATGATGTTTTATGTGTGGCTGGCTGGCTGGCTGGCTGCAGCAGCAGGGGTGTAATATCTTGTGTTTGTGGGTTAGTTCAATAAGGCAACGTTCTTGAAAGAGTAGACGTTATTTACTTAAAGAATAATTATGAGGCAAGTTGCAAACCGGAGAACAACAGGTCCTGGCGGGCTCTGTATTGAGAATGCAAGAACAGCACCCTGGGAAAGCTGTGTGTAGTCTATAGGGCATTACTAGGCAAACTCTGCAGTGATCAAGACGGATCAATACAACACAGACATGAATAGTCAATTAAGCAAATTTTCTCATATCATCACAGTCTCCATTTTACGCACGTTGACGCAATGCATAGACAGGAGTTTATTGCACCTTGTCCCTTGTCCCTTCCCCCTGTGTGTGTGTGTGTGTGTGTGTGTGTGGGGGGGGGGGGAGGGGGCGGGTGTAACAGTATCTATTTAATAGAGATGATCACTGAGTCTGTCCCCCCTCAGTAGTCATGGCTTTCTCTAGGGTTAAGACGTGGACATGGATTTTAGCTGCCTGTTTAACCTGGATTTGTATCAGTCAAGTAGCAGCAGGACCGTAAGTATACATAGAGCTCCACTACTCATAGCTTTAAAACAATAACAGCCTGTTAAAATGTAGGTCTGCAGTATCACTGGGTTTGATTTTCCCGCTGGGTTGGATATTCTTATTAAAAACAGTATGTATTAGCATTTATTTAACATTACAATTTAGGCATTTACTGTAACAGATAATCAGTAAATCCATGAACATGTTTGTATATAATATATATATATATATATTTTTTTTTACAATTTTAGGCAATACATGGTAGCCATTCCTGCAGTAATGGAGGCGGGTTCTGAGGCCAAGTTCTGTGTGGATTTTAAAAAACCCAACGAGACTTCGACCATGACCATTGTGCTGGTCTCTCAGGAAACGAACAGAACAATCTTCCAGAAGACCTGCGACACACCGTTCTTCGAATGTGGACTATTCCAGGTCACTTTTGTTCAAAAATAAATGATAACTCTTTGTATAATGCATCACTTCTGCAATTTGTCACGTTTCAAATAGTTCAATATCGGTGGATTTTTGCAACGTGAGCGATGACTTCTCAGAGAGATTTTTGAGGTGTCAATCTTTATGTGACTTCTGTATCCATCACTGCAGGCTCCAGCAGAAGAGAATCGAATCTGGAGTGTGGAGGTGGTGGTGAAAGGACAAACATTCCTATCCAGAGAAGTCAGGAAAATCAGGTTCAAATCCTACAAACCCATGACCTTCATCCAGACAGATAAACCAATCTACCTCCCTGGACAAACGGGTAACACTGTCTTTGTTAATATGACATCTTTATTATTTATAACATGAATGAAAGGATAGGCTTAACATCAGTGTTGTTTTCGTTGACTAAAACTAAGACTAAATATACTGACAATTTCGTCGACAAATAAAAACTAGACAAAGAATGTTAGGAAGGGACTAGTGGACAAGAGATCCAGTATAAGTCATTTTACACTTGGTTGCATGCTGAAAATAGCTGATCTACAAGCTCACAACGCGCCGCGACGCAACGCGTTGTGAGCTTGTAGATCGGCTATTTTCAGCAAGTGTAAAAACACTCATTACGACGGCATCAAGACCCGCCAAAATACATTTTAGTCGACTAAATCAACTGTAGATTTAGTCGACTAAAATCGTATGACATTTAGTCGACTAAAACTAGACTAAACACTAGAACATTCCAGGCGACTAAAATGTGACTAAAACTAAGTGAAAACTATTCAAGAGACTATGACTAAAACTAAAATAGAAATTTGCTGCCAAAAACAACACTGCTCAACATTTAATTCAATGACAATCTTAGATGTCAAATACATTAAATAATGGAAGGGTTACAGAAACCGGTTCTGAGTCGACAACAACAGTCAATTCCATTTATTAATGCCGTTCCTATTGATTCCTTAGTGCAGGGGTGTCAAACTCATTTGGGGCGAGGGCCGCATTGGTCAAAAGGTCACTTGATGGGGGCCACAACCAGTTGCGGACGCACGCTCGATGTCTCAAGCCCAACACACACCGGCTCCGTCACGACGCGGCGCGTCAGCGCACGTCAGACGCCGCCGGTGTGCGATAGGTTCATTGAAAATGATGGAGGCGGCTGTTTTGACGCGCAGCGTTCGCAGACGGTGTGGGAGGCCCTTCAGTCAGTCACTGCTATAATATCTATCTATCTATCTATCTATCTATCTATCTATGCTCAGACCCAGCCAGCCAGCCAGCAAGCCACACACATAGTGCTCAGACCCAGCCAGCCAGCAAGCCACACACATAGTGCTCAGACCCAGCCAGCCAGCCAGCCACACACAGTGCTCAGACCCAGCCAGCCAGCAAGCCACATACATAGTGCTCAGAGCCAGCCAGCCACACACATAGTGCTCAGACCCAGCCAGCCAGCAAGCCACACACATAGTGCTCAGACCCAGCCAGCCAGCAAGCCACACACATAGTGCTCAGACCCAGCCAGCCACACACACCTCCGTAAGGGAGTGGTTGCACCACTCAAAAAATCTTCAAAAAACTGAAGAGGCTACTGGAGATTGGAGAACCTGATTTGGACATGATCTGATGCAGGACAATGTCACTATGACAGAAAGAGAAGATGGGTCTTCACACATTCACACACACACACACACACACACACACACACACACACGACTTTGTCCCTATAATGTGCACGGCACCGTTCTACTTCATCATATCACGCAAGAGACGCCACACACCAGTATGGAAGAGAGATAGTCACTTACTCACTTGTTGTAACTTGTAGGGATGCCACAAAGTGAACATCAGCCAAATTGAATAGTCGACAGCTCTGCCGATTAATAATCGATTAATTGAACCCACCCCCCATATTAATCAATATCAGATAAAACGTATAAGATTTTATATTATGCACATGCCATGGTCACATAACCATGATTATGTTGAGTGCATGCTTTGATGGTTACAGTTATATAATCAGTTTTGATGAGTAAACCTTTGTGGAGATCTTCTCAGTTCTCATTGTATGCTAGTTACTGCCATTCAGGATGGAAAATGAAATCCATTTGGATTTGGGGAGAAGTAGTTTCATAAGGGGCTGGTATGAAGTACTTGATATAAAGAGAACATGTTCAGTTCACTAGTCTACACTCTACTCTACACCTGCCTTCATTTCATCTGATTGTCTGTCTGGCAGGCACTTAACAAGCAATCGTTAACTGTGTCTGTTAGAGAGAGGGGCAGAGAAGAGTGGCTTTGCTCAACTTGATTTATACTTATATCTCCACTCTGATGAAGGTACATGTTCGATATATCATGCAGCCTTACTTATAAGCCTATATTTTGGCTATTAAAAAAAAAAAAAAAAAAAAAAAAAAAAACTTTTTTTTTTTTTTTTTTTTTTTTTTTGCTTGAGGCTGGCGGGCCACATTAAATGACATGGCGGGCCACATTTGGCCCGCGGGCCTTGAGTTTGACACCCATGCCTTAGTGTGTCGTAGATGATCTTTAACTAATCTAATTTATTTATTGCAGTGAAATTCAGAGTTGTTACCATGGACAGCAAGTTCACACCTGTCGATGCAGGGTTGGTGAGTCATATCTACTTAATATCCACAATATACCTAGAGAATACAGAGAAGAAATACATGTAATATGGTTCAATGTGTTTGAAAATAGATTTCCACAGTCAAATATGTTGTCGGATATACTTTTTCATTAGTTTTTGTTCATTTTTGGGTGAAATATATATTTTTCTTTTATCATGGAACAACACAAAGAAGATTATAGCCACTATTTGATTACGTTGGTACTGTAAATGTAACTTTATAGATGTTTGGAGTGGCTAAGACTCGGTGATCATAAAGCTGTGTTGTACGTTATGTGTTATGTTAGTGTTTTTATGTACTACGGTTATGTGGGAGCTCCAGAGAAATTTCGTTGTATGCTCAGTGTATGCTTTGTGTGCAATGACAAATAAAAGTCTATTCTATTCTATGATAACTTACAGTATAATACAGTAATGGCAGATGAACCAAACCTGCAGCAGTGCATATGTGCTCTTTGACATGCCTCTTGTGTTTAACCAGGCTGGACAAACAGCTCAATGTGGAGCCTCTCTGTTGAAGGTCTTATACGTGTGCATAACATAAATGTTTTAGGGGTTTGTAGATGACAAAAAGGTGCTTTTAGTTTAAATATAGTCTACAACAAGCAAAGAAAAGTTACTATGAAACTTAATCAGTCAGACTGAATGTGGACTCCTTCATGTCCTTGGAGTGCTTTGGTTGTATATAGTGAGACTATGAATCAGAGAATGGTTTCCTGTTTAACAGTCCTTTTTGTTTGTTTTTTCTTCTTGCAGTACAATGTTGAACTAGAGGTAAGACTCACTGTATTGCGTACAGTAACACTATCTACAACACATTTAACTTGATGTTCAGATCCACACAGTGAATGAATAGTGAATGTTACAGCACGTTAAAGGCACCTGGGAATAGTTTTTTCTACAGTGTATTCAGACAATCTTAAATTTCCTCACAGAAAATAATTCAGATAATTCAGACAATCTTAAATTTCCTCACAGAAAATAATTCAGAGAATTCAGAGAATCTAACATTTCCTCACAGAAAATAATTCAGATAATTCAGAGAATCTTACATTTCCTCACAGAAAATAATTCAGAGATCAGACAATCTAACATTTCCTCAAAGAAAATAATTCAGATAATTCAGACAATCTAACATTCCCTCACAGAAAATAATTCAGATAATTCAGACAATCTAACATTTCCTCACAGAAAATAATTCAGAGAATCTTACATTTCCTCACAGAAAATAATGTCCTGAGCAAATCACAGTTTGTCTTCCTACCAAACAGACCACATTTTCACTGTTCTCCTGCTTTGTCGACTTGAGGCATATGGAAAGTGGCATTGGGGGGAAACTCACAACATAAAATCAATGTACACAAACAACACACAGACTTCTTTCACCAAAGCCGAGGTGAAAAGAGTTAGGCAGGGATGCAGCCTGAGTCAAAGTGTCCAATTAACCCATAGAACGGTCAACAACACCAGGCATCCCGCTAGCGGACACAGAAGTCAAATGCCTATATACTGTTTGCAGATGAAGCTGGTGTAACTGTCTCCTACTAAAGAAGGCTTTCAGAAGCACTTTGCACAAATGCTCACAGGCCTGCAGGGCCCTGACAGTAAATCTAGCCAAGACAAAAATTGTGATTAAAAAAAGACACTCTCTTAATTAACTTAATCTTGGGGTTATGAACACCCTCCTCTCCTCTCCTCTCCTCTCCTCTCCTCTCCTCTCCTCTCCTCTCCTCTCCTCTCCTCTCCAACATGTATGTTTGAACAGGATGCTAGTCACAACCGGATTGGACAGTGGGTGAACCAAACAGCCCATGGAAAGATTCTGCAGCTTTCTTACTCTCTGAACCCTGAGGCCCGTGAAGGAAACTACAAGGTTCTTCTGTTCTTCTGTGCTCCTCTGACGGCCTGTCATCAGCATGTTCGAGATAGCGACTGGGAAATATATCATCACTTCAAGGTGGAGAAATACGGTAAGATTTCTTATTCAGAGTGGCCAAATGGTATGCATGTACTGTATGCTACAACAATATTACAATTATTATCTTTATCTCTTCCAAGGGGACTGGCCAGGAGAAGAGATATGTTTTTTTTTTTACCCCGTATTTTAACATATTTCTAAATAAAAAATAACCACAGTAAAAGTAGATCATAAATCAGTCCTTCTTCCATAAATGACAACTGTAAATTGTTCCCAGTTTTGCCAAAATTTGATGTCAAAGTAGAAGCACCCGAGTTGATAGGCATCAATCAAGAGGAATTCACAGCTGAAGTGTGTGCAACGTAAGTATAGAATGACGCGTCAACTTCTCTTGATCATGTTTATATAGTATATAATAATAATATATAGTATATTATACAGTATGTAAGTCTTGAGAGTTTTTGGTCATCAAACATTGAGATATGGCCAATTTGGCCAAAGATATACGTATTTTGAGTAGTAAATGTTTTGTAGATTGTATTTTATTGTATGGGTAAAAAGGATGAAATAAATGGAGGAGACAAAGACATTTTCACGCGCCTATATGCTCCTTATCCCATTCTGACCTGAGATCAGATTCTGAAAATGTCTTCTACATCCTGACAGTTTCTATGTCAGTCGTTCTTCGATTTTTCAAAGATAGCAGACCTACAAGCTCTGCTATTTTTTTATAGCTAAAGCATAACATAATGCTAACACCAAAATGGGTTCCCGTCAAAAATGGGTTATGTTATCAGGTATACAGTGGACAGCCTGTGTCTTATTCTCTGTATGTTATCAGGTATACAGTGGACAGCCTGTGTCTTATTCTCTGTATGTTATCAGGTATACCTATGGACAGCCTGTGTCTTATTCTCTGTATGTTATCAGGTATACCTATGGACAGCCTGTGCCCGGCAAGGCAGAAGTGGAGCTGTGCCGACCTCTACAGAGTAACATCGGCATCCCCTTTAGTATCACCCCAGAACACCCAGAGGGTGTCGCTGACCTTGTTGCGCCCTGTCATAAAGAGAGTAAACAGGTGACGCATGGACATGATGTTAATTCATTAATGCACCAATTATGTACTGGCCATATATAGAGCGTGTCTTGAGTGTACAGGGTTTGATGAGGCCAGATCAACATATGGAATGTCAGAACAGGTCAGCTCCATATATGGAGATCTGAGGGTCACAGTGTAACACACCATTGTCCAGAACCAGCACAAACTCCTCTGGACAGGGCTCAAATCACAACCGACCACCCCTAGATCTCCTTATAGGGAGCTGGCCTGTTCTGACATCACAATGGTGTTCTGACATCTGCATAGACTCCATATTCATGGGCAATGGCATGCATGACAAAGAACTCCATATATGGGCATAAAATGGACACAGACATAATAACTGGCTGGATGCATTTCCATCGTTGCAACGGGCACTGGCCTACTTGGACAGTTTGTAATAGTAATTCTAGTTTGTAATAAAATTCTAGTTTGTAATAATATACAATTCTAGTTTGTAATAATAAATAAATGTTGAATGATACAGGGGTCGAACTTTTCAACTTATCTTCATGTAATTGGTCCTCACTAATGTTCATGATAAAAAATAGCAAAACAAAAACAATCTACTCAGTCTGTGTCTCTTAGGAGGGCTGTGGGCAGTCGAGAAACACGTCCACCAGTGACATCATCGTTAGGCAGATTGTTATATTTAGAATTGTATTATCGTGAGAAGGATGACTTCCATTATCGTATTGCAACCTTTCAGGAATGGAAAGCCTGACGTTCGTATTGGCTTGGATTCCCCATCGATGATGTCACTGGTGGACGAGTTTCTGAACTGCCCCACAGCCCTCCTATGAGACACAGACCGAGTAGAAAAAAAAACTGTGCTATACTTTTATTTCAATATACCTCATCATTTTTGAGTGTTTTCTCTCTCTCTCTCTCTCTCTCTCTCTCTCTCTCTCTCTCTCTCTCTCTGTTGAACAGACGGACAAGACAGGCTGCGCCACCTTTACTTTCAAGATGTCAACCTTTACCAGGATTGCCCAAAAGGCTCTTACTGATATGCTGCATCTTAATGCCAAAGTAGAGGAAGATGGAACAGGCAAGTCTTACTGATATAATACTGCATCTTGATGCTAAAGTAGAGGAAGATGGAACAGGCAAGTCTTACTGATATAATACTGCATCTTAATGCCAAAGTAGAGGAAGATGGAACAGGCAAGTCTTTGATACGTTTCCAGAAATAACTATACGATTCAGTGGCTCATCATCGTTTAGTGTATAATGACATTTTTCTAACACTGAATTACTAACCATTTTGACCTGCATGGGAACGATTCTGCAAATGTCTTCTGAATCCTGACTGTTTTCTTGAATGTCAGTCGTTCTCAAACACTTTCATGTCACTTTTCACGATTCTTCAAAAATAGCAGACCTACAAGCTCGTAAGCGCGCCACTCGGTGGTGCGCTATGAGCTTGTAGATCTGCGATTTTTGAGTGGTGCAACCACTCCAAGGAACAGCAATGTCCGTGTTCACCTATGTGCCTATGTGACGTTAATGAGCACATGAGCACCAGTAAAAGACTGAGTACCAGTAGGGGGCGCTGTTTTGCCAGAAACAGAGAGAGGGAAAGTGCTGCACTGTTGCCTGCTAATGAGAGAGAGAGAGAGAGAGAGAGGGGGGTGGGGGGGAGTTGCACCACTCAGTTCACACGGGTGTGATTTTTCAATAGCTAAAGCATAACATGATGCTAACACCAAAAGGGGCTCCCGCCACCAAAATGGGTTAAATGACATGGACGTTTTTTTCTCCACAGGCACTACACAGAAACAAGGGAAAGGAATCTCTGTCTCATATGTTATTGGAAGACTTTCCTTTATTCAAACACCCAAGGTGTACGAGGCCCGATCAGTGATTGAAGGAAAAGTAAGTCCAAATAATAATGGTTTCACAATTAGCTGCTTCAGACTATAGTACAGTTCTATATATGCATCTGACCATAATGCATTCCGTATAATAATGTTACTTTGTATTTTTCCGACAGGTCAAAGCCGTGTACTTGAATAACACGGCCATTCCCGACACCATGTTGTACATGTTTGAAGGTAAAAGATGGTCACCGCGTAGCACAGTGAACGTCACCACTGACAGTGACGGCGTGGCCAGTTTCTCATTCGACACGTCGTCCACTTCCCGAGGAGAGATCTTTCTCAGAGTAAGTCTTGAGGGTTTCTTTTTGTTGTTTTTAACCACCTGCATGCATGGAGCATGCATTCACAATTAGTGAAGTACAAAGTACAAAACATTGGTTACCTTAACGAGCCTTAACGAGCCAAAACGAGCCAAAAATTCAAAGGCGACCGGGCTTTCTCAGTAATTGCCCCCAAACTCTGGAATAGTCTCCCACTACATATCAAATCCAGCCCAACCATCGACAGTTTCAAATCCTCCCTAAAAACTCACCTTTTCTCCATTGCCTTCAGCTCCTAGTCCTGTGAATGTTTTAAACATTTTTGTTGTTATATTGTATTTTTCTTATACTATGAAGTATTGCTAAACGTTTATTTTAATTTTGTATTTTATGATGTAATTTTAATATGGAAAGCACTTTGGGTCAACTTCTGTTGTTTTTAAATGTGCTATATAAATAAAGGTGACTTGACTTGACTTGACTTGGTTATAATAAATCACATATTTTTCATTTGACCTTTTGCTGTGGTGATAAAGGCTAGCGTGCTACCAGCGATAGAACACCATGGACACAGAACACCGCACTATCAAAATGCGGAACATCAGATGTCCCTGGTCCAGGAGGCCACCGTCGACACCAAGACCGTGAGCTCACTGGAGGTGAAGAAGACGGAGAACCCACTGATCTGTAATGGAGAAAACCACATCACCGTCCACTACACTGTAGTTGGAGAGACTGCAGGGCCCGTGGACCTGATGTACCTGGTGAGACGCACGCACGCACGCACGCACGCACGCACGCACGCACACACACACACACACACACACACACACACACACACACACACACACACACACACACACACACACACACGCAGTGTCAACCTAACCTACGCCTACCTATTTAGATCTGATCTGGTGACCTCATTGTGTCCACTTTCATAATAATAATAAACTTTATTTGCATAGCACCTTTCATGTACATAAATGCAACTCAAAGTGCTTCAGGGCAGAACATAACATACATGCTGTTGTTTATTACTGGTTTCACTTGTAATTAATTGGCATGCCACAGTCTGCTGGAAAATTCAAATGAAGTCTGTTAATCCAATACCGTTTAATAACTTTTTGATAACCATATGTCTCTGTCTGTAGAATGTGCACCAGTCAACAAAAATATGTTCTGAGCCATATGTGCTGTATATCTATGTGTATAATGTAATTTATATTTGCACTGTGCTGATGTTATGAACCATATGTCTACTGTACTAACTCAGCTATAGCTTTATGTTGTCTGAACAAACGTTAAAAATCACACCCGTGTGAAGTGAGGGGCGCTCTTATCATCTTACAACATGATGATCATGTAAACTCCCTTTATTGTCAATGACGTTTTTAAAACAAACATTAAACTTCCTTTATTGTCAATGACGTTTTTAAAACAAACATTAAACCTGTATATCAAAAAATGCCATTGACAATGAACGGAGAACTAATGTTTGTGTTGTCTGAACAAACATTAACATTGACAATGAACAAAGAATTTACGTCATATAGGGCTGTATTTTGTGTGTCTTAAGTACCAGGACTTATTCCCTAACTTGAGTAAACTAAAGACCTGGAGGCATGATCAATGCCATTTGGCTATTCTGAGTGGCCAAAGAGCATGGATCACGCCTCCAGGTCTTTAGTTTACTCAAGTTAGGTAATAAGACCTGATACTTAAGACATGCAAAATACAGCCCATAGTGTCTGAACAAATCGGCATATGCATGTCTGTGGGAACCCTTGGCCAATAAGGGACCACCATTCTTGATGATGTACAATGATTAGAGCGCCCCACACTTCACACGGGTGTTCTTTTTACAAAATATGCATATACTGTACATGACCATGTACATTTACATAAGAGAGCTTATTTCCATTCTCCTCTCCTCATTCTGTCCTTTCTGTGTCAATAGATTTTATCCAGAGCAGCTATTATAAAGGAAGGACTTGTAAGCGTTCAGGTGCTGGATTCTCCAGGTAAGTAATCAACAGCAACAAATACAACAAGCACTGATTATCTCTAATGTACCAATACATAAACACACTTAGATTAAAGGAATATAAATAAAACATTCTAGCTGATACATTGACAAACTTCTAACTGCTGTGTGTTTCCATGCAGTCACCGATGGCGAGATCTCCTTCAGGTTGGATGTCACCCCAGAAATGGCTCCATTGCTCCAGGTGCTTGTGTACACCGTCCTCCCCAGTGAGAGAGTCATTGCTCACAGTGCAGACTTCACCACAGAGAAATGCTTCCGTAATAAGGTCAGTTCAGGTCTCTTTTGTGCCAATTAATGTTCATGTGATCTCAAGGGATCCCGGTAACCTTGTCTGGTCACTGTGGAGGATGAGGTGTCAGGAGAAGGGTTTTTTTGTGAGTGGGGCTAACATGATTTATTGCAGGTGTCGAGGTCTGTATTCAAGGAGATGTTTTGTTTACATGTCAGGTGGTTCTGGAGTTCTCTCCATCCATGGCGATCCCCGGAGAGAAGAATACACTGCAGGTGACGGCCATTGCAGGCTCGCTGTGTGGTGTCAGTGCCATCGACCAGAGTGTTCACATCAAGGAGCCAGGGAAGCGGCTGGGTGCAGACAAGGCGAGTAGTACCTTCCATTCAATGCAGACATGGTAGTTAAAAAGGTCCTTCTTCACACTTACTTCAAGGACAGGTGCGTAGGAGCAGGCAGTCAATGCATGAACAAACTGTCTTTACTTACGGCAAGTATGTATTGACCAGTAAGACGCGCTGAAGGCGAGAAGCTGGAACAACAGGTCAGGCGCCGGGGCCTCCGTCCAGTTAGGGCCCAGGTACGGCCGGGCCTTAGTTTTCGTTCCTGTTCCTAGTTTTCGCTGGCTGCGATAATAACTGAACTCTGACCGGGGAGGGAGTCTAGGAGGTACAGTAGGTGGGTTATTTCCTGAATATTTCAAAAGAAGTTGAAAAAGGTTGTTTTATTTGTGGAAAATCTGAATCTGTTGGAAATATCAATGTGGTGTTAGATAAATGGCACACTATCAAGAAAATATTAACATGGCTGCTACGAACTGTTCTAAAGTCTACTAGGGGTTTTACTGCCCGTAACAGGTATGCAAGAACAACACGGCTCATAAAAGAGTTATCAATACTCAATTCACGATAACTTATAAAGTGCATAACGAATGATGAACAGAATGTCTCTGTGAGCCCAGAATGAATACGGAATGACTTACATTACATGAGGTTCAGGCATCTGTCTAACAAAAGAACCAACCTAAGACATAAGTAGACCGGCTGGAGGGAAGGCCACACGCAGCAGTGTTCCCACCCCAAAGTCCAAGCAAAGACTGAGCTTTATAGTCCAGGTAGCGAGGCCTGAGCTGCCACAGACAGGACCAATCCAGGGGCTGATCAGGCTCCAAGCCGGGCCCTCCTACTTCATGTCAAACAGGTCTACTGTATACCATCATGATTTTGGCTCTAAACTCTTGTCTTTGAACAGATTTTTGCCCTGTCGCGAGTCAAGAAATCATCCCCTATTCCACAAACACTTGAAGATGCTCAATCCTGTTTTCCTGTGAGATCAAAAAGATACGTTGGACACCGCGATAATGACAAGGACGCCTACACTGTGTTTAAGGTATACCGTATATATGTGCCTCAATTTAAACTAAAATGGTCAAGGATACATTATTTCTGCTTTTAATTACGTTATCGCTGAAATACATTGTATACGGCTACTTTCTACTTTACCGTGACATGTTTTTGTGTCAATTTAATCTAGAATCTGGGACTGTGGATGGCAACAAATTTGCTCACAAGAACACCTGCCTGCATCATGTTCAGAGGAATAGAGTACTACAATCAGAGAAGTAAGATCCAGATACACATTATTATGTACAGTAAGAAGCATGAATTCAGCTGATTTCAGTGTGTTTGCTATCATTGTCTGAATTCTGGGTGAATGTTTGAAGTGCTTCCAAAGTTACAGATTCCAGACCACACCCATTGTAGCTGTCGCAGGTTCAATGGAATGTCCACGCGTCACACAGATGTCTAATTTGGTTTTATTTTGACATGCAACTCCTCCAAACAGTCACCAAAGACAGAACTACAATAAAGAAACAAAGACATTTTGTTCAGTTGAGTCCATAGTACACATGAAGCAGAGAGTCCTCTAGTTAGTGAGACCAATTTAACAAACAAAGTCTGCAGTTACACAATAAACAATATATACCGTGTGTGCGCCTTTGAATGTGTGCAGATTAACTAAATATCGTCTCTCTCTGACGTTCCCAAAAAAATGCTAGGAACTCAGTTCAACCTCTGACCCTTACTGACAGGTGACGGTCTGGTCATGTGACTCACTCCTTTTGCCTTGTGATATAGCCTTTTAACATATTTATTGTCGTTTTTTAATTCTATTTATTCATAATGAAATGAACCCAAAATATGCATGAACTTACATAAGCAAATCCACCTTAATATTATTTATATTTATAACTGAAAACACTGTCTCTCTCTCTCTCTCTCTCTCTCGTTCTGGGACAGTTAGACCCATGGCTCGTCATGGTTACGAAGGAGAAGTATGGATGTCGATGTCTCAGGGTGGTGCAGGGGCAGGTGCAAATGGTCACGGTGCAGGCCGTGCTTCAGTTCCTCCGCCCATACAGACCATCCGCTCCTTCTTCCCAGAGACATGGATCTGGGACCTGGTGGAGGTGGGGTGAGTACAACATGAGCATTAGACATTCTCTTTTTTTCTTTCTTTTCTTTTCCTTTTTTTTATCCCACGATTTTGTAACTCATTTTTCACCCCTGTGTCAATCATCTAATGTGATCCTGGGGGACTAGGTTGGTGGAGGGTGTGTAACGGGGAGAGCAACGGACTTGAACTCATGCTTCCTTCATGCCTGAGTGTCCAAGTTGCTCCTTTTACACCTGACAGGGGGGAGTTTCCCTGGTTGGACGTAGCGCGTGGAAGGAACACGTTATTCCAACCAGTTCCTTTCCCCTCCATCAGGCACCCCGGCTGGCCAGGGGGAGGCAGTTTAGAGACCAGGATTACTGCATGTTTTTTGTGAGCGTACCTACCCTAGGGGACACGGGGGGAACATGTGAGGGTACCTACCCTAGGGGACACTGGGAGAACATGTGAGCGTACCTACCCTAGGGGACACGGGGAGAACATGTGAGCGTACCTACCCTAGGGGACACGGGGAGAACATGTGAGCGTACCTACCCTAGGCGACACGGGGAGAACATGTGAGGGTACCTACCCTAGGGGACACGAGGAGAACATGTGAGGGTACCTACCCTAGGGGACACGAGGAGAACATGTGAGGGTACCTACCCTAGGGGACACGAGGAGAACATGTGAGGGTACCTACCCTAGGGGACACGGGGAGAACATGTGAGGGTACCTACCCTAGGGGACACGGGGAGAACATGCAAACTCCACACAGAAAGGCCCTTTCGACATTCTCTTTTTTTACCCGTACTGGGCGGGAACCCCTTTTGGTGTTTTTAGCAATATGTTATGCTTTAGCTGTTGAAAAATAGCAGATCTAACAAGCTCATATAGCCCGTAGGTCTGCTATGTTTGAAAAATCGTGAAAATGAGGCGCAAATCATTGAATTATATTCTTTCAGAGCGAACTTTTTTTTTAAGATATTTTTTTGCGGCTTACACCTTTTATTGTTTTTTTTAAGGGACAGACAGTAGGCTGACAGGAAACGGGAGAGAGCGAACGTTTTTAACTCAGATCTTTGCTTCTGGGGAGGTCCCTGAAAACAACATATTTTCAGATGGGGGGGGGGGGGGGGTCTGCAGCCAAATGCAGATAATTCTGGGGCTCCGTGACATGAAAAAGGTTGAGCACCACTGACATAGAAACATAGGTTTATCAGAAAACTGTCAGGACTTTGTAGAATCGACCTCAGGTCTAAATGGGTCAAAGGAAGGTACGTTTATACTAGAGGTTTTTAGGTACATAGGCCAGCTTGTAAATGGTGTGTCATTTGATACGCTAATCACAGAACAGGACGTTTGTGACACACAAAGTCCCTTCAATATATTGTGTTATATCTCTTATGGTTTTATTAGCTTTAGCTCTAGTCATTTTATTTCATGTTAATTTGAAGTAAAGATACTTTATCAGAAAGGAAAAAACCTATAGCACATGATCATCTTAAACAATAGTAACAGCTTTTATTATTTACCCGTCTGTCTGTCTGTCTGTCTGTCCATCGTCCTTCCATGCAGGGACTCGGGAAAAGAGGACGTGTCCCTCACTGTCCCAGACACCATCACCACATGGGAGACGGAGGCTTTCTGCTTGTCCTCCACCGGCTTCGGTCTCGCTCCTCCCAAGGAGCTCAAAGTCTTCCAGCCCTTCTTCCTGGAGCTCAGCCTGCCTTACTCCATCGTCAGGGGAGAGACATTTGTTCTGAAGGCTACCGTCTTCAACTACCAGTCCAGCTGCATCATGGTTCGTTCGTTCTGCCTGCAGGATTTGAGGCTATAGGAGTAGATGTTTTTGTCACTTTGTATCCACAATGCCACATCATCGCCTAGCACGCTTTGCTTGTCTTATTTTGTCGTGATTTACTATATATTTATGGTTGTTATTTTAGCACTGAATGCTCATTGACTGCTGCTTCTCTTCATGGTTGTATTTTATCTTGGTTTTGTAAAGCACTTTGTATTCACTGAAAAGCGCTTTGCAAATAAAATGTATTTGTATTTGTATTATTAATTATCCTCCACTCTTCCCTCAGGTGAGTGTGACTCCCAGCCCCTCATCAGATTACACTCTCTCAGCCATCCCTGATGAAGAGTACTCCTCCTGTGTCTGTGCCAACGGCCGCAAGACCTTCCGCTGGACTATGGATGCCTCTGTCCTGGGTGAGACCTGCGCTCTATGCCTTTATCTTGTACTACAGTTTGTCACATTCAAACCAATAGAATTATATAAGATGTTTATTACCCACACTCATGGAAACGTCGCCTTCGGGTTCGTGTGACACATAATCAACCCCCACATGACACAAGGACAGTAGTCTTCTAGTACTATTATTATTATTATTTCCTGACCCCTATCTGCATACTGTATTATCAGATATGCTGACTGTTGGTTGTGGATGTTTTCCAGAGGTTGTCAACGTGACTGTGAGCGCTGAGGCGGTGTCGTCCCACGCATCGTGTGACAACGAGATAGTCAGCGTGCCAGAGAGAGGCCGCATCGATGTCGTCACGCGCTCTCTGATCATCAAGGTATAGGCGGAAGTTGTGAAAGAACGAAACCCAAAGAAAAACCTAGAATTGTAATCAATGGCTCTGAAATTTGCCAGGTTCCACATACTAAATTCTAGACGAACATTTAAATTGGAAACAACATATTGATGCTGTATGTATGAAGTCTATGAAGATGCTTGGTATGTTGAGAAAAATCTGCCCTTTTGTTCTTCCTTCATGTCATTTAACACTCTATTATAGCTTAATTTTCCCTCATATTAATTACTGTAATATTGTCTGGGCTGCTACATATTCAACACATCTCACTAAATTACTGATCATTTCTGAGAATGATTTCACATTCAAATCGGTATGAGCCGTCTGCCCTGCTCTTTATTAAATATTCACTATTACCCATTGACAAAGTAAACGTTTTTCAGACCTGTTTATTTATGTTTAAATTAAAAAAATGCATACAAGACATTCCGTCTTCTTTTTACAATTTCTTCCGTGTTACTTCTGACATTCACTCCTACCCCACAAGGCAAAGAGATCATTTTGAATTACCCTATTGTCGCACTTCCAAACATCAATCTTTCATCAAATTTAGAGGCCCTCATCTATGGAACTGCTTCACTTAAATCCTCATTATCCTTGCCAATATTCAAAAAACCTCTAAAGAAATATCTTATTTCTTCCACTTATTTCTTCCACTCTTCCACTATTTCCCTAACCCAGATTACATGTTTTACTTTGACGCGTTATATTTTCTTTTGTGTGTTTGTTGTTGTATTGTTTATTTCGTTTTTCGTGCAGTCTGTGTTTTTATTTATTTATTGCACAGCTGCCCCCCTTTGCCTTGTAGTCTTTTGTACTGTTCTGTATGAACTTTTAATCTGTTTAAACCAATGACCTCTTCCTACAGGAAAGGATTCCAAATAAGCCTGCTGGCTTCTTCCCTTCCTTGCATTGTATTTTTGTTATTGTTATTGTCTATTTTTTGTACTACGTGCTAAATAAATAAACCTAAATAAATAAACCTAAACCTTGTGACAGTTGTGAATGTGATTTATAATCTTTAAAAGTTTTTTATTATAGGCTTAATTCCCTTTTTTCCCCTTCTTCTTCTTCTGAATGAACTGAAATCCTTTTCTGCCTTCCTCTCCTTGCAGGCAGAGGGAACAGAAGTGACTCAGACCTACAACTGGTTGCTGTGTCCAAAAGGTGAGTGTGGATCGAGTGTACAGTACATGAAGGGTATAAGTACCATTATGGTACAATCCAAAGTTTATGTGCCTAACGTGATTATTTCATATCTCTATATCCCTGTCTTAGGAGAGACTTTGACAGAGGAAACCCAGCTCCAACTCCCTGATAACGTGATCGTGGGATCTGCCCGTTGTTCTGTATCCGTCCTGGGTAAATAGACTTGTGTTTTCTGCTCTTTTGTATTCAGTGCATTTCCTCTTTAATGTCTTTATCACAAACTACAGTGGGGAAGGACGGGTTAGAGAAAGGAGATTACCAGCTATGACATAATTTACAAGCAAGATTCAAACCTCACGTCATTGCAACTATAGGTCTCAGCTATTGTCTGTCCCTCCTATGCTGTCTCCCTTTCATCTGTCCTATTGTCTCTCCTACAGTGTCTCTTTCATATCTTCCTGCTGTCTGTCTCAACAAGTTGTCCTAATATATATATATATAGCGTGTGTGTGTGTGTGTGTGTGTGTGTGTGTGTGTGTGTGTGTGTGTGTGTGTGTGTGTGTGTGTGTGTGTGTGTGTGTGTGTGTGTGTGTGTGTGTGTGTGTGTGTGTGTGTGTGCGCGCGCGTGCGTGTGCATGCGTGCGTGCGGTCTCTATACTGCCTCCCCCTGGAATAACATGTTTCTTCCACACTCTACATGTAGACAAAACGGGAAAGGGTGCACACCAGTGTTGGTGAGGTGCTGGCCTAAGACAGTAAATAAGTAAAAAAGAGAAAAAGGCCGCACACTCGTATAGCCACACTGCTGTATATTTATTATTATCCAACGTTTCAACCTTTCGGCCTTCTTCAGGCCTTCTTCCCTGAAGAAGGCCTGAAGTAAATAATCAGTCTAACAGCCTCTCTCTCTCTCTCTCTCTCTCTCTCTCTCTCTCTCTGACGACAGGCGACATCCTGGGCCGTGCCATGAAGAACCTGGATGGACTGCTGAGGATGCCGTATGGATGTGGGGAACAGAATATGGCGCTCTTAGCTCCCAACATCTACATCCTGGAATACCTGAAGAACACAAACCAGCTGACAGCGGCCATCAAGGAGAAGGCCTTTCCCTTCCTGGTCAGCGGTGAGTCCAACTCTCCTTTATCTGGATTGTTTTCATTCGTTATGTCAACCAGAGCCATAGAGAAAGAAAGACAAGAGTTACGACATTGAGGGGGCAGAAAACCTGAGCGCTCGAGCGCTGTTCATGCAGCCCTGGAGAGTGACAAGCTGGAGTTTGAAAAACATTGTTTTCAACGAGGGCGGCGCAAATATCAGCAATTTTAGGCATGTGTGCAACATGACAACTGTTTTAAATTATTGTACAGTGATTGTACAGTGGGCTGTTGCCTGAGTCCAGTGCATTCTGCCAACTTCCGGACCAGGTCCAGGACATTGTCACTCTTCGCCATAACACTTCGCCATAACACGTAGCTCTGTGTTTCTCTACGGCTCTGATGTCAACTATCAACTTTACTTCCAGAGTGTGATGTCGGCAATCTATACCCACAACAACAACATTCTGGAGATTATATATTTGTCTCTTATCATCACCCTTCTTCAGCACGGCATAGCTCGCCCACAATGTTGTGTATTTAACATGACTTTATATAATTGCCATGAAGTAAACTAAACCCAGGACTTTAACAATAACCATGAAGTAAACTACATGCAGGCTACCAGAGTTTGGCAACCGTTTCTAACCTACTTTGCGGTAGTATTTTCTACATAGTCATTGGCCATCCCCCCCCCCCCCCCCCCCCCAGTTCAGTTATTGTTGATGTCATTAATGTACAATTTATTTTTTATTATTGTATTTCAGACTTTTATATTTTTTACATGGATGTTGAGTACTGGTGTTGTTGTTGTTGGTTTGTCCTGTGTCTGTCATGTATCTGTTGTCTGTCCTGTCTTATGTACAAAGAACTTCAATAAAAATACTTGAATAAACTACATGCAGGCTACCAGAGGCAACTAAACTACAAGCACCGTGGAGCCTACAGCACGTTTGGAACTGGACCAGGGAACACTTGGTGAGAACCCTGTATAATGAATGCCTGCTGGGTGTGTGGGTGGACCGTCAAATGCACATTTATGGGCTCAAATGCCCAAATAGCACATATACAACTTGAGCATTACATAATGTAGTGAACGTGTATTTGTCCATCATCAGGTTGACTGCATTTGTCCTGAGAGCTTTTGTCCAGGCGAAGTCTTTCGTCTTCATCGACCAGTCCAACATAGAGCAATCAAAGACCTGGCTGGAGAGTAAACAGCAGGACAACGGCTGTTTTGAACAATCTGGAAAACTCTTCAACAACAGAATGAAGGTACGAGTGAGGAGGGATTAGGTCTATGGTACACACAGCGTAAATAATTAGTGTATCACCTTCATAATGTCATATTAAGAGAAGAGGTATTGGGGAATAATATATCTCTGCTGCAGTGTCGGAAGAAATCACAAAACCTTTCAGGAAGTGAAACATATGCATTTTTCAGGAAATTAAGAAAACCTTTTATTTTGAAAACAAAGCAATACTGCCTCATCAAAGTTGGTATTGGTATAATATGACTTATATTATTATCAGTTACTTGCATGAGAGGGGGAGAGGTGGTGGAGTTAGCTGCTTTAGCAGACAGTTTGGTGTCCTCCTGACAGCAACCATAATTATGTAAATGTGTGTTTTAATGCAGGGTGGAGTGTCGGATGAAGTGACTCTCAGTGCTTACATCACTGCTTCGTTCCTGGAGATGAATTCGTCACATACAGTAAGTGATGTCATGCCTACACATACAGTAAGTCATGTCATGCCTACACATACAGTAAGTCATGTCATGCCTACACATACAGTAAGTCATGTCATGCCTACACATACAGTAAGTCATGTCATGCCTACACATACAGTAAGTCATGTCATGCCTACACATACAGTAAGTCATGTCATGCCTACACATACAGTATGCTAATCTCATGCCTACACATACAGTAAGTCATGTCATGCCTACACATACAGTATGTTAATCTCATGCCTACACATACAGTAAGTCATGTCATGCCTACACATACAGTAAGTCATGTCATGCCTACACATACAGTAAGTCATGTCATGCCTACACATACAGTATGTTAATCTCATGCCTACACATACAGTATGCTAATCTCAATTAGAACCCACGATGTCCCTCATGCTCAGCTGTGCTTCACATCCACATACGTCGTTGTATGACAGCGTCGTGCAAACGTTTTGAAAGGTTCACAATCTATCGCGAGTTGCTATTTTCACAAATTCTGCCCCCTAAAAAGCAATACTTTGTATTTGTCTGTAATGCCTGTCTGTGTGTCTCTCTGTAGGATCCTGTGGTGAAAAGCCTGTCCTGTCTGAGGGAGGCCATCGGTGTGTCCATGAAGACCAACACCTACACCACAGCTCTGCTGGCCTACGTCTTCTCTCTGGCGGGGGAAACGGAGACGCGTGCACTGCTCCTACAACACCTGGACAAGATCGCATCACAAGATGGTGAGAGATAGAAAGACGATGCATTTAAATGATTACTGCATTACTGCTGCATGTTGTCACTGTGCATTTACCAGTAAAGGTTGGTTTTAACGAATGCTTGTTTTGTTTGTTGGTTCCCCAGGAGGGTTCCTGCATTGGTCTCAGACCTCCGCCGAGACTTCGGCCTCTCTGTCCGTAGAGATCACCTCCTACGTGCTGCTGGCCAAGCTTGCCAGCCCTGAACCTAGCGCTGCAGACCTGGGTGATGCTGCTCGCATCGTGAGGTGGTTGGCCCGCCAGCAGAACTCATACGGTGGCTTCTCCTCCACACAGGTTCGGGCTCAAATAATATGTCCCACGATACAGTATCTGTCTTAGAAGTGTAAAAGACAGATACAGTATCTGTCTTAGAAGTTCCGGGCGTTTGCGGGGCACGGTGGCACAGTTGGTAGTGCTGTCGCCTCACAGCAAGAAGGTCCTGGGTTTGATTCCCGCTCGGGACGCTGTGGGTGCTGGCGGCGTGTTTCCTCCTCCGCGTCATCAGTGCCCATACCCGAAGGTGGGGTTGGCGAAAGGGCCTTTCTGTGTGGAGTTTGCATGTTCTCCCCGTGTCCCCTAGGGTAGATACCCTCACAAAAACATGCAGTAATCCTGGTCTCTAAACTGCCTCCCCCTGGCCAGCCGGGGCGCCTGATGGAGGGGAAAGGAACTGGTTGGAATAACGTGTTCCTTCCACGCGCTACGTCCAACCAGGGAAACTCCCCCCTGTTAGGTGTAAAGGAGCAACTTGGACACTCAAGCATGAAGGAAGCATGAGTTAAGTCCGTTGCTCTCCCCAGGTTGGCGGAGGGTGTGTAGAGCCCAGGATCACATTAGATGATTGACACAGGGGTGAAAAATGGGTTACAAAATCGTGGGATAAAAATGATATTTAAAAAAAAGAAGTTCCGGGCGTTTCTGTAGATGGGTGTTGTGGTTAAAATGCTCACCTTTGAGTTTGAACCGCTCAAGGGCCCCTTACTGGTCTTTCTTTCTTTTCAAAATCTTTTTATTTTCGTGTTATAACAGTATGGGTGTCAAGTCACAGATTCCTAGAAAAAAAAAATATATATATATCAGATTTTAGTATCAGTGACTGGGGTAAACAAACGTACTGTATGATCGTGGGCAGACATAATGAAAAGACTGTTATTATGCAAAACATGGCCCTTCAAGACAAAAGAAAAACATTTTCTCCCCAATTTAGTACAGCCAATTCCCAATTCCCCGGACTCTCTACAAGTACTCCATCTCTGCTAACCCCCACAGTCAGTCATTGGGAGGGTGAAGAAACTTCATGTACTGTAACTCCTTTTCGTCCCTGTTATATAGTCTGCATGCTTTACTGGTCCGTCTAGATGTCATGTTATGCCCCCATGCTATATAAATAAAGTTTATTTATGGTTTGTGTGCTCTGTAGGACACCGTAGTGGCTCTGCAGGCTCTGGCTCGCTACTCCACTCTGGTCTTCAGCCCAGAGGGCTCCAGCACTGTAACGGTTAAATCCTCCCAGGTGGACCAAGTCTTCCAGGTGGATCAGAGCAACAGACTGCTTTACCAGGAGAGGGCGCTGCAGGACGTGACGGGGAAGTACAGCCTGGAGGTCAAGGGCACTGCGTGTGTCTCAGCGCAGGTCAGCTCACTATCTGTTCAAATGTCATAAGTAATAATGTCATTGTGACCTTGATAGACTACAGGCTTGTAATGGAATCACAGTTTGATAAACATACCGATGTGGGGGGGTGCATCTCTTTGGTCCGATGTACTAACAGTCCCCGACACGCAATAGTCCGACACCCTACCCCAATCCCTAACAGCACGTGGAAGCCATGGGTGAGTCTTAACCGGAGCCTTAGATATAGACAGAGTTACGCAAACTGCGTTCACTTCATGGGGCTTCAGTCCAATGGCGGCTCTTCTACATTGAGAATGCGGGGACAATCACCTGGGACCGGACCGGAAGTAGGCACACATGCATTGGACTCAGGGCAACAGCCCAGCTTTATTGATCTTAAATCCCTTTATTTTAGATAGTTTTGTAGTAATCGTACAACATAAACATTAAAGAGACTTTAGTTGTTACTGTGCAATGCTTTAAAACAGTTGTCATGTCGCACACGTTGCTTAAAATAGCTCTTATTTTGCGCCGCCCTCGTTGAAAACAATTTATTTCCAGCTCCAGCTTTGTCTCACTTCAGGCGCTCGAGCGCTCGGCGTCTGCCCCCTCAATATCGTAACTCTTTTATTAGATGGCTCTGGTCTTAACCAGCCTTGCATGTTGGACCACTGGTATGTCGGATCAACGGATGCCCTGTAACAATACTTTGTAGCAGCATAATACCACGGTCTACTGGATTGTGGTATACAGTATGCTATATGCTTTGGGTATAGAGCGTTTCAGAACAACAAGTGGCCCAGGAAATGAATCTCAATGCATTTTTCCCATAGGCATTTCTTAAAGTATTTATTTAAAGGCGGTTACGCCGCGGACAAAGCCAACTCGCATCGTGACAAATCATGGGCCGATCAAATCATTAGAAAGAATAAAATAAAGGCAGGAGACAACCCTATTTGTTTTGTTTTTCTCCTTATAAATTATTTGATCGGCCCAAAACATTGTGTTCATTGTCATGATTTGTCACGATCGGAGTTGGCTTTGTCCACGGCGTAACTGTCTTTAAATAAATACTTTAAGAAAAGCCTATGGGGAAAAATGCATTGAGATTCATTTCCTCGGCCACTCGTTGTTCTGAAAGGGGGAGGGACTGCGACGCTCTATATGCATAGACAGATAGATGCCTCCTGTGGCTCTGGGGCGTCTGTACTGTATATGTGATGATGTACGGTATATGTGATGCTGTATATGTGATGATGTACGGTATATGTGATGCTGTATATGTGACAAAATGTTCCGTCATGTTCCTTCCTTCGGACGGAACAAACAAATGCCACTTTACTCTTCGGATCTGATCGTACAAATGAAAACTCTATACTTCTGTTTCCTCAAGATGTCTCTTAACTACAACATCCCGACACCAGTTGAGGAAAGCAGTTTGTCCATCAAGGTCACACCCGAGGCCGAATGCAACAGCAACTCTCTGACACGGACGATGACTCTGAAACTACAAAGCCTGTAAGGATCACCTGTAGACACAGACAATACAGCCATGTCAATGACACATTTTCATACACAACAAACACACGCAAAAAAATTATAATAATCACACTAAATATGAAATAAAAAAAAATTACAACTGAATATACCAAAAAATGAGATTCTTGTAAAATACATTATCAAATATTTTATACCTACAGATATACTGGAAATGAAGCAACAACAAACATGGTGTTGGTTGATGTAACGATGCTTTCTGGATTCATCCCAGACCCAGAGTCTTTGAAAAAGGTGAGATATTGTAAACATTTAGTGAGAGAACCTTTTAACAGTATGTTGTACTGTACATGTTTCTATTTGAGTGCAGAGTTCACAGATAACCAGATCAATGTGATGGTTTCTTCACAGCTGAAGATGGCGCCGCTGGTGGATCGTGTGGAGCAGAAGGACGACCACGTCATTATGTATTTCAAAGAGGTGAGAGACCAGTTCACACCAACACATTATTGTTCAATACAAATCAGACCACCTTTAAAACCCATTCTGACCTGAGATCAGATTCTAAAAGCTATGTTTCTATGTCGTCGTTCTTCGATTTTTCAAAAATTGACCAACCAAGCTCGTAGCGCGCCACTCGGTGCTTGTAGATCTGCTATTTTTAAATAGCTAAAGCATGACATAATGCACCAAAACGGGTTCCGGTTAATTCCAAGGGTGAAAATCTAACCTTACAGGTAGGCTAATCTATAGGAACATACTCTTGATCATCTACTGTACATTTCTGCCAACAGTTAACACAAGGAATAGCCATCGACCACGTCTTAGAGCTCATACAGGAAGTCCCAGTTCAGAACCTGAAGCCAGCACTGGTCAAGATCTATGATTACTACCAGCCAAGTGAGTACATGTGTAACGCCCGGGATTCGAACTCGTGCCTCCCACGTGAAAGTCCAACATCTTAACCATTGGACCAAAGGGATATCCCTCTGGACTGGGGGAGATATTAGACTTTTGTGGCCATCAGGCAGAGGCTCTGTGCCACTCTGCTACACATGTAAAGTACAGTACAGTACAGTACAGTACAGTACAGTACAGTACAGTACAGTACAGTACAGTACAGTACAGTACAGTACAGTACAGTACAGTACAGTACAGTACAGTACAGTACAGTACAGTACAGTGTTACACAACCTCTCCTGTGGCTATCTGCATAGACTACAACACTACACTACACAACAGTGCTCCTCCTTTTCTCATAGGATTCATAGGAACTCTTTATTTTCTTGAATATGCAAGACGAGACACAAAAGACAAACAACTTGGCATGTAAATAAAACAAAAACATCAACAGAAAAAACAGAATAAAAAACAAAAACATCATGGGATGTACAGCAACAAGCAACAACAATACATAATTTAAGCATTTTAACAACACAAATCATGTCCCTGGCATGCATTTCTGATGTGGGTCCATGGTCAAATACGCATTCATTTGGGGGTCCTTGACATGAAAAGATTTGAAACCACATGCTGCATTATTATTATTATTTCAGTTTATAAGACTAATCAGTTTAGACGAATAACAGTCTAAGAAGTCCATAGTTTATTCTGACCCCTCCACATTTATACATGATGGATAAAGACTGTTATTCGTCTCAACTGCTCATAATGTTCATGCTGAAACTGACTATAAACGAACATTGGACTAAAATGCAGTGGTGTTTTTGTATCACGCAGGTGACAACATGGAGACAGAATACAGCTATCCTTGTGATTCACAGTAATGGTCATGCGCGTCATAAGCCAGCCGTTCAGCAGGTATTGCATCATGTGAAGAATGTTACCATTTCATTGTGTTCCTGTTCTATACTGTATGTGCAGTGTGAGGTTTTGAGTGTATCTAAACTTATCTGATCAAAATGATCTAATTATCTGTACTTTTAAATGCTACAGTATATACAATCATATATTAACCCCCCACCCCCTTAAATAATTATAGCTTAAAGGACCAATTCACCACTTTTCAACCTATCTTCATATAATAGGTCTTCACTAATAATTATGATAAAATGGCACAATTCTTTCCTCAGTCTGTGTCTCATAGGAGGGCTGTGGGCAGTTCAGAAACCCGTCCACCAGTGACATCATCAATGGGGAATCCAAGCTAATAGAAACTGCAGGCTTTCTAGTCCTGAAAAGTTGCAATGCGAAAATGGAAGACATTATTCTCACGATAATACAAATCTGACATTTTTTGTAAAGAAATCATCCTAACAATGATGTCACTGGTGGACGGGTTTCTGAACTGCCCACATCCCTTCTATGAGACACAGATTGATCCCAGGCTGTCGAAGTGTCCTTGAGCAAGACTCTGAACCCCTGTGTGTGTGTGTGTGTGTGTGTGTGTGTGTGTGTGTGTGTGTGTGTGTGTGTGTGTGTGTGTGTGTGTGTGCGTGTGCGTGTGCGTGTGTGTGTACAATCTATATTTAAAGCGCTTGGATACAAGCACTATATAAATGCACCATTTACTATATGTAAAATTACCCCTTTTGAATAAGAAAATACAAATGTAATGTATAGATTCAGAACTGACCTCAATGTTTAGTAGTTTCTTTTAAATATTCCCTTTCCCCCCCCCATCCAACAGATGTTTCAAAGAGAACCATCACCAGAACTCATTCTTCAGCCTCATTTGTTGAAAATACACCCGATTAGCATGGAAAATAATACATGTGTGTTCTTCGTGTATGTGTTTGTGTATATTTACATCACGTTTGCATAATGCATTGTGGGTCTCACTGTACTACGTCATATATAAACGGTTTAATAAGCACAGCATTTGTACAGTCTTTAGTGTAGGCCTATAATACAAGAAGTACTCCTGACTGCAATCTGAGGCAAGGCATGGTTGGTTTGACTTCAGCCCTGCCCATGGCATGCACCTTCTCACAAGCAGGACTTTAATTATTTAAAATTAATTAAGATTAGTCACTATTATTGTTTATTCATGGGTTTTGTGTTGTTAAGGTCGGGGTAAGTATGGAGGGCTATACACACCACCTTCCAGCAGGCCGCAGTCAGAGAATGTTCAGTTAAAGCCATATCTTCCATTATGCTGAACTGGCACCAGTGGCGGGCGGCCTTATATATGTTTAAATCGTTTCAATTGAGCCCGTATAGTGTGTTGTTTGGTTGTAATTGTTCCCACTTCCCAGTGTGTGCACTCACTGCACTAGCAGCGCTGACAGTTGCGATTGCATCATTGTATAGCCAATGCTGCCTTCCAGTTATACCTTAAAGTAAGAAATTGTTTAATCAAGCGAGCTGCTTTTGTGTATTTTCTACTTGGCTTCTGTTCATGCTTAGCAACGCCCAGATAGAAATGCCATTACATCGGGGATCCGAAATGCGTGTGAAACTGGGGGTCCTTGAAATTAATATGTTTCGGAATCACTGCTGGAGCCGTAAAAATCCTCCCTTATCGGGGTCACTGGCATATGTTTTCAAATGGGGGGTCTGTGGCCTAATAAATGTTGATTTGGGGGTCCTTGACACGAAAACGTTTGGGAACCACTGCCCTAAGGAGGTCCTCGATGCACATCCAACTGGAAGGAGACCCCCGGGCAGACCAGGATCAGATGGAGGGATCACATATCTCCAAGATGGTCTGGGAACGCCTCAGGATCCCCCAGAAGTAGTTACTAACGTTGGTGCTCTGGAGAGGGAAGTCTGGAGCTCTCTGGTGGAGCTGTTGCCCCCGCAACCCGACTATACGGATAATAAGCGGTTGATCATGGATGGGTTGTGATAATAAATCTTTTCAGTAATGTCAGCAATGTTAAACAACATTTCAGATGCAATACTGCAATATGCTATGTTTGAGTGGAAAAACTGTAGATGATTGCATAATATTTAAAAGTGCAGATAATTAACTCTCCACAAATATAAATATACACTTATTTGTAGGCATGAGACTTCTAGTGATACATTTAGATTAGATTCAGATACATTTATAGACATGCCAGCTATAGGGAGTCTAAATAAAACTCAAATAACAAATGCAGTCACGAGTTTGTAAAAGCATGCAGGTTCAACAGTCGGTAACTATATAAATGTAACTACATCCTTTTATGATTTTGATACCAATTTCAAATCTGTTTAACCCTCAACCTGGGTGATTTTCACCCGGACAATTACGTGGATGTGGTTTTCATAATGTCACTGAGGTCTCAGAGATGGGTGGGTCACTGTGTAGCCTCAGTGACATTTGATTGATTGATTGATAACAGTACAGCAGAATTACAGTACATTTCAAGTACAACTCAATACAAAAACAGTTAACTGTGAGTGGACGACACCATAAAGCATTACACTTGTTTACAATAGGGCACACCATTTTCTACCAGCACATGTTTGGATAAATATCACCTGGGATTAGTGATGTATAGGATTAATACAAAGGAAAAGTATCCCAGCTCCATTATTTTTTAAGGAATATTTTTAATACCCACATTTCCCCCCCCTTTATCATAGCCATATATAGGGCCTGTGATCTATTTTTCGTTTTTTTCTGACATTTCATGTTTAAATATTAAAGAAGACTACCTCAAAATCAAATTGCCTTGTATTGCTAATTTGCTATACTTTAATATATTTTGAAATATTTGTTTTATGCACTACAATTACATTGGGTAAAATATACCAGGCTTTAGTGATGGTGTAACAAAAGTTGGGTTTAATGTTCTATACAGTTAGGCCTATAGGATTTATATTTCATAGGCTATATTTAAAACAAGAAATTAGCAATACATTTTGTGAATGTATTTTATTATGTAGATTTTCTTTACATTCAATTGATTGATTGAAGTATTTATTGACAGTTTGCAGAATGACAGTACATTTCAAGTACAACTCAATACAAAGACTGTTAACTGTGAGTGGACGACACCATAAACCAAAGCATTACACCGTATGTTTACAATAGGCCCCACGTACCATTTTCAATTCATCAATGTTAGTATCCACGATAAATATATAAAACTATATTTATTTAATTTTACTTTTTTATTTGTTTGTGGAGTCAGAGTCGTCTAGACCTAAACACATATTTGTGAATACTTGCAATACTCAATTCTTTAATTTCGAAACTGGTCTAATTACCGCCACCATCTGGCGAAGTCAGGTTAAGTCTCACAATGTGTCCCTGTTGTCAGAAGACGTTGAGGGGTGATTTCACCCTCCTGCCACAAAGCACAGCCAGCCCAGTCTAATTAATTTGACTCAGGTCAGGTGTGCACTCGTCTCAGGCAGTTTAAATCAGCGTTCACCTCCACCACAGGCATTGTTGCTCACTCACTGCTGTGTGAGTGTATGTAGCAGGCAGCAGTAGAGACAACTGATTCTGTATCCCTCAGTCATGGCTCTCTCTAGGATTCAGACATGGACATGGATTCTGTCTGCCTGTTTAACCTGGATTTGTATCAGTCAAGCAGCAGCAGGACCGTAAGTACATAGAGCTACACTCCACAGCTCATTTGAATGTCTGTTTGGTTGGATGATATTTTGTTCTTGAAAGTTGGAAGAGTACATTTTAGTTTACAGTTTAGGCTTTTAGCAAATATAACGATGTATGTAAACATTTCCATGATTTTATAGGCAATACATGGTGACCATTCCTGCAATCATCCAAGCCGGCTCTGAGACCATGTTCTGCGTGGATTTTATGAAGCCCAATGAAAATGTCAACATCACCATCTTTCTAGTTTACCCTAACTCGAACAAAACTATCTTCCAGAAGACTACAGACAAACCATTCCTCCACCGTGGTCTATTCCAGGTCACCTCTGGCACAGAATAAAGTTGATTTCACTTGGTTTTGTTGTTCCCATTTCAACATAATGCTAACTTTTCCTGTATCCACCACAGGCTTGTCCAGTGACGAATGAACTGGTGCTGAGTCTTGTTGTGGTGGTGGAAGGACCAACATTCCTATCCAGAGAAGTCAGGAAAATAATGATCAAATCCTACAAAAACATTACTTTCATCCAAACTGATAAACCAATCTACCTCCCTGGACAAACGGGTAAATGCTGTCTCATGAGATTTAACTACATTTGCACAATTTGAAAATGAAGTTGAGTAAGTTTTATAAACTACTAAGTTGGAGAAAGGAATGTCATCAGTTGTGAGTCGACAGCTGTCCCATTTAGCATTTATTCAATCAATTCCTTTGTAGATAATTTTATCCAATGTCATGTCTTTCAGTGAAATTCAGAATCTTTACCATGAATACCACGTTCGCGCCTGTCAATGAGCTGGTGAGTGGTTGCTACTTGTATTACAAACGTGTGTGTGTGTGCAGTTCAATATTTTCTGGAGAAAATGTAGGCTATATGAAAACTAGAAAAGGGCTCTGGAGTGCAGGTATTCTGTCCAATCGGCAGATGGCTGCTCAGATGGCTGACGAGACTACTCACAAGGGGGAAAATCAAAAATGCCATCTCCCCTCTGTACTAGCCTGGCTAATAAGCCAGACCGAATCAGCTGAAAAAAAGAAGTGTGATTTGAGTCTGGCTTATTAGCCAGGCTACCTCTGTTCTGTCTGCTATTAAGCTAATGTGGATATAAATGTACATTTGTGACGACTACAGTATATAAATGTTCAGAGTGTTTGATAGTGAGACTGATACAGATGATAGTTCCTGTTTAACAGAATTGTCTCTTTTTTTTCCTATCTTTCAGTACAAGATGGTAGAGATTGAGGTAAGACTCACTGCGTTTGACATAATAACGACATGCACCGCATATAATTACCAAATCAGATGTCATACGACTACAGATGAGATTGTTTGTGAGATGATATGGTTGTCCGTTGCCTCTTCTCTCCACAACTCTCGTTTGACCAGGATGCTCATGGTAACCGCATTGCGCAGTGGGTGAACCAAATGTCTAATGAGAGCATTGTGGAGCATTCTTACCCATTGAACCCTGAGGCCCACGAAGGACCCTACAGAGTCATTGTTCATGTTGACGGCATGGTACAGGATCATTATTTCAAGGTGGAGAAATACGGTAAGGGTTCATTTGTTGGTCTCTCTACACTACAGCACGCCCAAGCTGATCCGACGAGTGTTGGGTTGGGTTGACGTCTGGACTCGTTTTGTTTAGCTGTGTTGCTCAGTCCATGAATGTCTGGTCCTTACAAGCTGTACCTCATTGAAAAGGTGACTAATCAATGATAAAAATACAATAAGAATTGGTATTAAAGGGGAGAAATGATCTACCCAAAGTTAAAGTTTCAGAACCTTTTGTGAAGAGTTTAATTCAAGAATCTAAAATTTCTATATTATGAAAAGTCTCACCTATTATCTAAACATTAAGCATGTATGTGAAAATGGTTCTCTTGTGTGGCATCTACTTTCATGTCATGACAAATGTGCAACAATTGTCCACAGTTTTGCCAAGATTTGAAGTCAAATTGGAAGTGGATGACAAGCTGAGCATTGAACAAAAAGAATTTACAGCTAAAGTTTGTGCAACGTAAGTAATCTTGGCTTTTATGTTCCTGTGGTCTTTGTCTACACTTAACACATTGTGGTTTCCCACAGAAAATAAACATGTCATTTAAACGTTATAATTTACAGCAAGCCTACTTTCCTGCATGGAAAAAACGCCTTAAAATGTTATGTCTGCTATGGGTGACTACCTTTTAGAGATTAGTTTGTACGTCTCTTCATCAGGTACACCTATGGACAGCCTGTGCCTGCTACGATAGAAGTGGAGGTCTGCCGACCACTTGATCGATACAGTCCTCCTGTTCCTGGCATGACTGTGCCCTGTCATAAAGAGAGTAAACGGGTAAATATTATCTATTATAATATGTGTGTGTGTGTATATTAGGGGTGCAACGGTTCAGTTAGACCACGGTTCGGTTCGAACCTCGGTATGGGGGCCACGGTTTCGGTTCGGTTTCGGTACAGTAAAAAAAAATACCCCCTTGTGAAGTGATCCCCAGGAACGCGCCCTACTGTACCCTCTACTGTACTGTACTGTACTAGTGTCACTGTACTGGCACACACGAAATCATCATATATACAGTTAATAATGTGCGTGTGTGTTAGGTTGTGCACAGGTGGTGAAAAACAACCACGCTGTTTTCATGCTCATACCCAGCCAGCCAGCCAGGCAGTGGCTTGCACCACTCAAAAAAGTTTATTTATAGCATTTTCTTTTCTTCTCTTTTTTTAGCATATATTATTTTATTAGGCATTTCTGCCTAAAGGGGGAAAAATACCTTATATTGCTATTTTAATGTGCCTTATCATTATTTTCAAGGGGAAATAAATGCACCTATGCGCTCACACGGGGCATTAAGCACATGCAGGAAAGAGGAGAGGAGAGTGCCTCCTGGGAGGGGAGTCATTCACAGTGAATGCGTCGTGTCTCAGAAAAATAGCCTACAAAAGTTTACAATAAGTCTACATGAGGATTTAAGGATATTATGCTTATATTATTAGAAGAAGGGCTTCTATCTACAGTCATGGATTGGACATGGGAGTATTTTGTTGGTACTTTTCTGACGGAATGAATGTCCTGCTGCGGGTTGTTTATGCTCTCACTCTCCCTCTTAATTAGCACTCAAACAGCGAGTGCAGATGCAGAATCAGATCTGAACAAACTTACAACGACCGTGCTTAGAAGCCTGTTGGCGCGAGGTTACTCCGCTGCGTGTGTCTCTGTGTATGACGATCAATAATTATTCCAAGAACGACGTTTAAAGACGAGTGCTGGATTCTCCTCATCATGCCGTCTCTCTCTCTGTGTGTGTGTGTAGGGGGTGGGCCGACAGAGTGCTACACTTCTGTGACCGAAAGAGTGCTAGACTTCTTAGTAGGACGGTGTGTGACCGATAGAGTGCTAGACTTCTAAGTAGGCCAGTGTGTGACCGAGAAATACATTCTTCGCAGCTGTAATAAATGAATTAATGCAAACCGAAATAGCGCGGTTCATTAGAGCGCATTGAACCGTGTATGTGGAACCGAACGGTTCGGTTTTCGGTTGAAAACCGTTGCACCCCTAGTGTATATATATATATTGTGCAGTGAAAAAATTGAACATTTTGCAACGCTGGTACTGGATTAAAGGCAATTGGTTTCTCAGTTGCCACTACTGACTTCGTTCATTTGGATTACATATAAGTCGGCATGGCTTCCTTCGAAGAATGTTATGCAGCTACACTCCCAAAAATTGACACACTTTGCTAGTTTTGAGATGGTCAGGGTAGAAGACTGTGTTAAGCAGTTTGAGATGGCTCAGGGTAGAAGACTGTGTTAAGCAGTTTGAGATGGCTCAGGGTAGAAGACAGTGTTAAGCAAAGCAAATATCAATGAGGTTGTATTTGAAGATGGCCAAAGAAACGGTGACCTCAATCCCCTCATACCTAGACTATTGTGTTATCCCTTTTAGCCTTAATGCACTAAAGTATTCAATCAATGATCTTGGATATTTCATAAAAGCAACGGTCGAACTATCTTCAATACAAGGTTTGGCTGTGGCTACCAAAACATTTTACATATTATACTAAATGTCTATGAACACTGTTTCACAAATTGCAGAATAGGTCTTGGCCAACGCTTTGCCTGGCTTTGGCTTTTGCTTTAATCCATGACGTTATGTGCCTAAATGCCCTCATCAACTTTATGGCAATCTATAACCATTGGCTCCTGAGGTCTATCTGGTGCACAAGAGGAATAGAAGGGGAGAATCTCAGTCAATCACACATTATGTATTTTCTTTTCCTCTTGTACACAGACATCTGGGAAGGGCTGTGGAACTTTCACTTTCAATATGACAACTTTCACCACACCTGCCCAAAAGTCTCTTGATGATAAACTGCAACTCATTGCAAAAGTAGAGTCTCTTGATGATAAACTGCAACTCAATGCAAAAGTAGAGGAAGATGGAACAGGCAAGTCTTCATACTGTTGGAACCGTTTCAAGCAAAAATGAAGCCATGAGCTTATAGTAGCTCATCAATGTTTCTAACACTGAAATGACATGGGGTTTTCTCCACAGGTATTGCACTGTCTGCACAAGAAAAGGTGGTCGCTCTTGTTTATTGTGTTGGATCGCTTTCCTTCATTGACACACCCATGGTGTATAAGGACCAATCAGTGATTGCAGGAAAAGTAAGTCCAAATGAGTCAAGTATAGTTGTACACATTTGGCCATGTTATTATGCACTCTGTATAATCTGTTTATTTCCGACAGGTCAAAGCACGTTACTTGAATAACTCACCCATTCCTGACATGACGGTGTACCTGTTTGAGGGTCAAATGCGGTCAACGGCGCATACAATATTGACTGTCAAGACTGACCGCAGCGGTGAGGCCAGTTTCTCATTCAACACGACAGACTCCAAAGACCCTGCAGGACAGGACATCTTTCTCACAGTAAGTCAGCCTTGGTTATGCAATTTCCTGCACGAGAAGGTTGTCATTTTAGAAAGGTGAAGGCACAGACTGGCACTCAAAACTATGCGTTTATATATATATATATATATGTACAGTATGAGACTATGAGCATTTTTCACGTCGCACCAAATCTATGAAAATGGCAGGTCCAAGGTTATGCGTGTCAGATCATGGGGAACAAGAGTTCCAAAATGTTGCTGAAGCATCACCGGAAGTCTAAAAAGGGAACGGATAATACAAACTAATATTCTGGTTGACTGACTTTAATTTAACCTCTCTCATCAAGGCTAGTGCGACAACAGAGTTGCAGTACCATATGTACAGAGTGCCACACATTGAGGAAGGGAAACATCAGCTGTCCCTGGTCCAGGAAGGCACCGTTGACCCCAAGACCGTGAGCTCACTGGAGGTGAAGAGGACCTGGAACCCACTGACCTGCAATGGAGAAAACAACATCACCGTCCACTACACTGTAGTTGGAGAGACTGCAGGCCGCGTGGACCTGGTCTACCTGGTGAGTAGTACCACACTGCTTGGCTGGGCACGCCGGCGAACTCAATTAATTGGCATAAAGTTTACTGGAGACATTGGGGAAACCTGGGACTGCGGTGTCTGTGGGTGAGAAACCGGACCGCCTATAAAGTCCTGACCTGCAGCATACAATAAATTGAGCAGGTATCCGGTTTCTTAGAAAATCTTCGAGGTGCATGAACTGCCGAACGGAAGTTCTTACTGTCATTTTGTTCTCCAGAAATAATGCACCCTTTACAGGTTGTTTACATGGCTGTTCAGCAGAGCTGAACTAAGAGGGAGCATCTTCTTCCCAATGAAACTCTGATGTCTGCTATATAATGGTGTTGACGTGTGTTTTAGAGGCCATGTGGTTGTCTACACCCTGACAATAGTACACATTCAGTACTTCTATTAACTAAATGTGCAGTTGACTAAACTTATCTACGTGTATGTATCATCGGCATATCTCCATTTTGTCTCTAGATTTTATCCAGAGCAGCCATTCGCCACCAAGGACTAGTAACTATTGATGTGCTGTGTAGTTCAAGTAAGTCTACAAAGGACGTAATTGCCCTTGTCTTTTGTTAAGCTTCCTGTGTTTCATTTGACATTAAACTGTACATTTAGTTTGAGAGCTATAAGGTTATTAAAATTCAGAAAAATAAGCAGAAATGTTTATAAGCTGCAGCAGGTAATATACATTCATATTCGATTAAGCTATACTGCAGCTACAGTTTACTACCAATGTCCTTACCTGCTGTGTTTCCAGTCAACGATGGCGAGATCTCCTTCAAGTTGGATGTCACCCCAGTAATGGCTCCATTGCTCCAGGTGCTTGTGTACGCAGTCCTCCCCAGTAAGACGGTCATTGCTCACAGCGCAGACTTCACCACAGAGAAATGCTTCCATAATAAGGTCAGTTTAAGTTTGGCCTCTGCTCTCTTTTGTGCCATGGTATCTGGGTAACCTTGTCTGGTCACTGTGGAGTCAGAAGACTCTTCAAATGTGAGTTGGGCTAACTTGGAGCTTGACACATTGCACGTGTCAAGGTCTGCATTCATGGTGATATTTTGTTTACAATCCAGGTGGTTCTGGAGTTCTCTCCATCCACGGCGATCCCCGGAGAGAAGAATACACTGCAGGTGTCGGCCACGGCAGGCTCGCTGTGTGGCGTCAGTGCCATCGACAAGAGTGTTCACATCAAGGCGCCAGGGAAGCGGCTGGACGCAGACAAGGTGAGACTTTCTTATTCCCTGACATAATCATTTATGGCCTTTAATTTGTTTCTGATACAGTACCTATAGTAAAGCACCATGGCAGTTCCTGTAAATGTATATAGTCTTTTCCTGTCTTCATTTATACGCTGTGCGTACAGCCTTGCTTGAGCGTCGTACTGGGTCCAGTAATTTTGCATTGTTATTGGACTTTGTTTGTTTACCCCAACCACCCTGTATTTTACAAAAGACTCGGGTCATTTTCACCTCAACCTCTTTTCTTTTGAACAGATATTTGGCCGGTTGCCGGTCAAGATGGCCTACTCTATTCCATTTGACCTTGACGATGCTGTGCAGCCTGTACAATGTTTGCCTGTGAGACAAAAAAGAAGTGTTTTTGGTCACGTTGGACGTGATGAAAGAAAGGATGCTTTCACAGTGTTTAAGGTATCTCTTTGCAATAATATCATGTCAAAATGTATAACTTTTACATTTCTAAATGATAATGTGTACAGTATATATATATATATATATATATTCTTTTGAGGTCTGTTGAAGGATGCACTCCCAATTTATTAGAGTATTAATGTTTTTTTTTCTAGGACCTGGGACTGAAGATGGCAACAAATTTGCGTGTCAAAGCACATTCCTGTGTCCTCTTCAAGGGAAGAGAGTACTACAAACAAGTCCCAAGTAAATTTAACAACCGTGACATTAGTTGATTTCAGTGTGCTTGTGTTTGCATTCATGAATAGTGATTTATTTATTTCCCCCTCAGTGCCCATGATGAGGGGAACAGGCGCCTTTGCTAGTGGTGGTCTAGGATCTTCCATACAGACCATCCGCTCCTTCTTCCCAGAGACATGGATATGGGACCTGGTGGCAGTGGGGTGAGTGCACAGAGCTACAACACGAGCGTTAAACAGCCTATTCTTTGAAATGGAATTTGAGTAGTTCAAGATTCACTGTATTTATGAGGTTTGTGTCTTTACAATCCAACCTCATAATTACAGAGGGGGGAGAACTCGTTCTCATAAGCCAGTATGTGCTTGATGTCCAATAGTTTAATATTTGCCTGTCTGTCCTTCCATGCAGGACCTCGGGAAAAGCGGACGTGTCCCTCACTGTCCCAGACACCATCACCACATGGGAGACGGAGGCTTTCTGCTTGTCCTCCAGCGGCTTCGGTCTCGCTCCTCCCAAGGAGCTCAAAGTCTTCCAGCCCTTCTTCCTGGAGCTCAGCCTGCCTTACTCCATCGTCAGGGGAGAGACATTTGTTCTGAAGGCTACCGTCTTCAACTATCTGTCCAGCTGCATCATGGTACTTGTTGTTGTAAATGCCAGTACATTTGTGGCAACTTTTGGTACATTCTGTAACCTGTGTAGACATATTTACAATAGTCATTGGTGGCTAACTCAGGCTGAAACATTGCCCAAATATTAAGTCTAAGTCATACTGTAGAAACCATATGAAAATTATAGGTTGGCCAGATGACTAGGAAGCTACACTGTAGTTGGAGCCCTGTCTTGTTATATTTTAATGGAATACAAGTACGGTTGAATCATCTCATTTCACTTTGTTTTTTTATTCCATCAGGTGAGGGCGACTCCCAGCCGCTCATCAGATTACACTCTCTCAGCCATCCCTGGTGAAGAGTACTCCTCCTGTGTCTGTGCCAACGGACGCAAGACCTTCAACTGGACTATGGATGTCTATGTCCTAGGTGAGACCTGAACTCTAGCACAGTTTAAATCTTTCAATACCATGCAATAACGTTGTACCAACACTTGGCTTCCCTATGGGACAAGCTATGACACATAATCAAACGGCACATTGCCCACGGAAGGCGGCTTCCATTACTTCCAGTCCATTTTCAAGAGAACCTTCTGATCTCCATGTTATCAGAGATGTTTGTCATTGCTAATGTACGTTTCCAGGCGTTGTTAATGTGACTGTGACTGCTGAGGCAGTGGCGTCCACTGTATCGTGTAACAACGAGGCGGTCGGTGTACCCGAGAGAGGTCGCGTTGATGTCATCACTCGCTCTCTGATAATCAAGGTAGAGTTGTAACGGTCCTAAGATTTTAAACCCACAATCTATAGTTATTTGTTTATGCAACGATTTACAAAGAGTCACATGTCCAATCTGGTGTACCCTCTGCTCCAAATAGCTTTAATAAAATTAATTGGAGTCCAACTTTTCTAAATTCACTTTAGTTATTGGCCCCACTAGGGGTGTCTGGCCAGTTATAGTCCAGCACTTTTGAAAGTGCAATTTGCTTTACTCGATGACCGATGTACATTTG
Source organism: Protomyctophum bolini (assembly GCF_963924005.1). Lineage (NCBI taxonomy): Eukaryota > Metazoa > Chordata > Actinopteri > Myctophiformes > Myctophidae > Protomyctophum > Protomyctophum bolini. The sequence goes on along the minus strand of NC_137870.1, from coordinate 39,833,678 downwards.
GCCGATACTGGATTGAATTGTCTGCCTTTCTCCCTTTTCAGTCGGAAGGAACGGAAGTAAGACGGACCTACAATTGGTTGTTGTCTGCTAAAGGTGAGTACTGGCAGAACTAACACAGGGTGGATGGTTTCAAGGCAAAGATTATTAAAAAGATATATATATATACTTATGATGCTAAGGACGTGTGTACAAGTTTTCTATTTAATGATATAAAACAGGACCACTGAAATCACTATTTTTTTTTTTGACGGCGGCCATTGCTACGGTAGGCAACTCCTTGCTCAGAGCTCCCGGACACAGCCAAATTCACTTGTTTACGGGCAGACACTACTTTCTCTAAATCTACGATGCTCAACATGGTTTTGATCAGAACGCTGATGTTCTGTCCTAATTTCTGACTTAACCTAAGCATCTCGTTTGGTATATTAACACTTCTAAAGAGACCAGCGTGGGCTAGTAATCTTTTCACCTGCTGGGGGGGAGGGGGAATGGAATAATTCCCAGGCAAAAGTAGTGTTGAATGACTTTTTAAATGTACTTTGTTCCTGTTTAATATTGTGACATGGCCATTAACGACTTAAACCAACTAAACTAACCCTATCTCATTTTTGGGCATGCCATTATAGGCAAAATTGATTTTTTCAGAAGTATAGAATCCTGCAGTGCGACGTGCTGTGAAATGTTTGGTTCTTTAGGGGGTGGTTCAGTGGTTGACGACACCGGGCGGGACCTAATAATAATGCCCGTTTCCAGAGTCTTGTGACTGAGGTGAATGTTTCATTTCTGTTCCTCGAGTTCATGTTTTGTTCAAAGTTAAATCTTTTTCCTCTGTCTAGGATATGTCGGAGAGACTCTAACAGAGGACTTCCAGCTCCAACTCCCTGATAATGTGATTACGGGATCTGCCAGTTGTTCTATATCCGTCCTGGGTAAGGATGCCTGTTTTGTTTTTACTCAATTTCAAGGTTTTCTGTTTATGATGCGTAGCTTGCGGAGGCAGTTCAGTCAAAAACTCGCGTGGCTTCATGCTATGCTCGCGGGTCATACATGTACTGGAGGGGTTAATATGCTGCATTACTATGTGGGTGTATACAGTGTTTGCAACTAGACTCTCATTGAAAGGAAAGGTTAACTAGACTAAGCTTAAGAACTTGTTTACAGCCAGGCCCTGCTCATAGAACATTTCATGGTAGAGGTTCAATGCCTTGTCCAAGGGCACTTCAGCGGTGGTCATTTTAACGCTCCAGTCCGGGGATACGAACTAGCGACCTTCCGATATCAAGACCGCTCTGCAAACCGTTCGGCCACGGCTGCCTCAGCCGCTTGCTGATGTGGCAGTCAGCTGACCAATTGGGCGGGGTATATGGGGCTACATTTTCGTCACCGCTAAACCCCTTATCCCTACACTTGTCTTTTCTTTTTTTTTTTTTTTTTACTATTTTGCAACGGAATTAATTCTGTACTGGCCATATAAGGAGCATGTCTTGAGTGTACAGCGTGTAAATTCACAATACATTTAGGTTAAATCTATTTGTGAGTTATCTGACTGAAATGACTTATTTCAAGGACTGTCTAATACCCAAAAAAAAGTTAATCTTCTGAACATTTGTATTACTCATTGACCGTTTATTAAACGAGCATAACCCAGACCCTTCCCTTAATTCATAACCTCACATTTTCTCTGGAACACATCATCTTGTTTCCATAGGTGATGAACATTTTAAAATATTAACTTGTACATTACTGCCAGTAATTTACAAGAGATTTTGAGACTGATAGGCCAACATTGCTGTTCTTGGAGCCCCTTTGCTGTTACAGTTTCAATCTAGTATCTCTTTGACGACAGGTGACCTCCTGGGCCGTGCCATGAAGAACGTGGCTGGACTGCTGAGGATGCCGTATGGATGTGGGGAACAGAATATGGCGCTCTTAGCTCCCAACGTCTACGTCTTGCAATACCTGGAGAACACGAACCAGCTGACAGCGGCCATCAAGGAGAAGGCCCTGCCCTTCCTGGTCGGCGGTGAGTCAAGTGTCTGGATTGTCTTAATTTAGTAAACTAGCCCTTACCCGTTGTGAGATATTTGCCGAGTGTCTCCCTCCCAACACACCTTTACCTCACCCACAATGCTGTGTTCCTCTGTATTTTTCATGACTTTATAATAATGAATAATCTAAATGCAGGCTACCACAGACAACTACTCTTCAAGCACAGCAATGGTGCCTACAGCACGTTTGTAAACGGTGAAGAGAACACTTGGTGAGAATATTATTAAATGTGTATAACAAATGCTACAGTATAATTTAGTTTGAGGTATGGGGATATAATCATTCCTCAACTAATGTCTTGATAACACACACGTGTGTAAATATCTTTGTCCAGGTTGACTGCATTTGTCCTGAGAACTTTGGTCCAAGCGAAGTCTTTCTACAACCCCCTCGACCAGTTGAACATACAGTCGACCATAGAACAAGCCAAGACCTGGCTGGATAGTAAAAGGAAACCCGATGGCTGTTTTGAACAATCTGGAAGACTCTTAAACAACAGACTGAAGGTACAGAGAGGACCAATTGGAGTCGGGTACACACCAGTGTTGTGTTCGTCGACTAAAACTAAGACGAAAAATGTTATCGACTACCTTTTTCACTGACTAAAACTAAATAAAAACGAATCTATGATGACTAAATATACTGACAATTTCGTCAACGAATAAAAACTAGACTAAAATGTTAGGAAGGGACTAGTGGACAAGAGATCCAGTTTTATGCTGGGTTTCATGCTGAAAATAGCAGATGTACAATCTCACAAGAGATTGTATATCTGGTATTTTCAGCATGCAACCAAAGTGTAAAATATGTCATTACAACGATATTAAGGCCTGTCAAAACACATTTTAGTCGACTAAATCAACTGTAGATTTAGTCGACTAAAACTAGACTAAACACTAGAACATTCCAGGTGACTAAAATGTGACTAAAACTAAGTGAAAACTATTCAAGAGACAACGACTAAAACTAAAATAGAAATTTGCTGCCAAAAACAACACTGGTACACACTCGGTAAAGGAGTTTAGTGTAGCATGTTAATGTTTCTAAAATATATTTTGGAGTAAAAACTCTAAAATATATTTTAGAAACATAATGGGACATTGTAACATGTCTTTGTATTATTGCTCTCCTCTGCAGGGTGGCGTGTCGGATGAAGTGACTCTCAGTGCTTACATCACTGCTACATTCCTAGAATTCGGTATCGATGTCAAGGTAACTGTCCTGGGAATTTTGAGTTTTGCTGCAATAAGATTCAGAGAATGCTGTTTTGCACATTTGCCTGGAGAAGGCTAGCTTATGTCACTGGAGGTATAAGGCCTATACTTGTCTCTCTGTAGGAACATGTGGGGAGTCTGTCTTGCCTGAAGGATGCCATCAATGTGTCCATGGAGACCAACACCTACACCACAGCTCTGCTGGCCTACGTCTTCTCTCTGGCGGGGGACACGACTGCAAGCTCACAGCTCCTTAATCGCCTGGACGAGATTGCATTGGAAAGCGATGGTGCGACTGAAAGCATTTAGATACGATTGTTATCAAACTGTATTTACTTGAGACTAAAATTTACTATATTCGCAGCCATAAAGCATTACTGTGTGTATATACATTAGAGGTTATGCGGGAGTGACAAAAAAGACTTTATGGCCATGACAACCCATAATGTACAGTACATTCAAACATTAGACTACGTTAAACTCTTCCACTCTGCACTCACTTTATTGTGCATTTACCAGTAAAGTTGATTGATTTTTGTGTCTTGGTGCTTCCCCAGGAGGTTTCCTGCATTGGTCTCAGACCTCCGACGACACTTCGGCCTCTCTGTCCGTAGAGATCACCTCCTACGTGCTGCTGGCCAAGCTTGCCAGCCCTGAAATTAGAGCTGCAGACTATACTCCCATCGCGAAGTGGTTGGCCCGCCAGCAGAACTCCTACGGTGGATTCTCCTCCACACAGGTTTCGGCTGAAATGCTGCCTACTGAACGTCCACAGACTCCACACCTTGTTGCACTGTTTGCGAGAGTTCGTCTTTCTTAAGCTCTAAACGGCAGGTCCTTAGATCTCTGACACTTTCTTATGCTCTCCTTAGATCTCTGAAACCGCACCTCTTTGTAACTATGATGTTTCTCTGCCCTCCTATAGTCTCGCTTTCACGTAATACACGGTAGTAAAACATAAAAGCCATTGCAACATCTCTTATCTGTGATGCTGCAATATTATACATTGATTTTGGCCAGTGGCATGGGTAGGGAGGAGGTTCTATTGAAAAATAATACGGTGGTAATAATAATGAAGAGAATCAGACATTTGAATCAGACTTTGTTCAAAATTGATTGAAATATGAAATGGTTCATTGTTGACACCCTTAACGCACAGGACAAATTTCACCGTCCTTTCAATTGGTAACACCCAGTGCCCAGGACTATGTTTGCTCAAAAAGACAGAGTATTTATATCCAAACCCATCGCATCGCTCCACAGGCTGGGAGCGCCTGTTGCGCAACATTCGGTGGGACGTCATCTAAAATGTTCCCCTGCTTTTTTACACAAGACTGAGAATCGTAAATGTTAACTCTTGATCTAATTCTAAGAAAAGCTGTCTTAGAAGGCCCACCGCGGTCCCGTTACTAGTCGCGGTAGATTTAATCATAACTCCCGTTGTTGTCGATCGCCTCTAGAGTGTTTTGGCTAAATTTAGCTGCTACAGCCACATCTGGGATAACCTCAGGAACACTGAACTGAGCTAGGTGGTGTGAAATTACACCTTGCTGGTGTCTCCCTATGGAGACTTCCTCCTGCTTCCCCACTGTTCCGTTAGTCTGTAAACACAGATGGCGAAGATGTGGTGAATTAAACTGTTCCATTTCAAACGTAGAAGTAGGCTTGTAGACGGATCAATCCCACCACACGGCCTGTCTGGTGACTTGCATCAGAACATCACCAGACAAGCACTGTTCAGCTGGTCAGCAAGCTCTGTACGTGGCAGACTGATTTTCAGACGTGGTTTGTGTGCTTTGTAGGACACGGTAGTGGCTATTCAGGCCCTGGCTCGCTTCGCCGATCTGTACTTCAAAGCGTACTACGACCCTGAGGACTCCAGCACTCTGACGGTCAAATCCTCCAGCGGTGAAGAGGTCTTCAATGTGAACATGGCCAACAGACTGCTCTACCAGGAGAAGGCGCTGCACATTGTCAGGGGAGGAGTGTACAGCCTGGAGGTCAAGGGCACTGCATGCCTCGCAGTGCAGGTCAGCTCACTATCTATAAAGTTGTATATTAACCGTCCTATATGTAATTACAAATGGCCTTTTTCTTTTTCTTCTTGTAGAATTAAGCCATTTACTCTTCATGACTGTAGAAATGAAATTCCTCTTCCGTTTCCTCAGATGTCTCTCAAGTACAACATCCCGACACCAGTTGAGGAAAGCAGTTTGTCCATCAAGGTCACACCTGAGGCCAACTGCAGCAGCCACTCTCTGACACCGACGATGACTCTGAAACTACAAAGCCTGTAAGGATCACCTGTAGAGACGGAACTGTTAAATGTACCCATTATTGACGACAAAGAAATCCCCACTAAATATGAGAATTGTGAACAAATTATAGGCAATATTATTGTATATTCAAACAGCCAAAAGCTTCCCAAAACCTCCCCCCAAAATGCTTGAATTAGAAATGATGTTTTAACATGTTATACCCACACAGATATACTGGAAATGAAACCACTTCCAACATGGTGTTGGTTGATGTAGCGATGCTTTCTGGATTCATCCCACACCCAGAGTCTTTGAAAAAGGTGAGTTATAAACATTTTTGTCTTGGTGAGAACTTTTAATTTGTATATGTTAACGTTCCAACACATTGGTTATCATCCATAACCTCTGTATTGGTCGTCATATTTTACCTGTTTAATATGACTAGCCCTTACCCGTTGTGAGATATTTGACGGGGTACTGCGCCCGGGTGCGTTTTAATTCACTAATAAATTCATTATTAATCATTAATGTGTCAAATTGAAAAAAGGGCTCCGTTAAGACCTCCATATTCATATGGTCAATGCCTGTGTGAAAAGTGGGAGTGATTGGTGCAGGCAATGATGAGAGAACGCGCTGTTTCTGACACGCAGACAGACAGAGACTGAATTATAGTATGATTAGAATACAGAGGTAATGGATGCTTAATATGGTTTCTTCACAGCTGAAAATGGCTCTGCTGGTGGATCTTCTAGAGCAAAAGGACGACCACATCATTCTCTATCTAACAGAGGTGAGAGTTGGGGATAATTAAGGTCTAGGTGGTCACATTGTAGGGATAATTCAGACGGGGCGTTTATAACCACCGATGTGAAGCGTCACCCTGAAGGTGAATTATATCCTACAATGACCACCTAGGCAGACATTATCCCACTTATTACACGGCTACTTAATACATTAATGAATTGTTGGAAAACGGCAGTAAATCAGCGGGGTGCAGCAGGTGCTCCCGAGGCTTTGATTAGACGTCGGCCTGTTATAGAGTGTAGCAACAGTCCTAGTGGTCCTGGTACAATGGAAAGACCAAGGAGGACTATTGGGAACCACTTGGCATGAGTATTACATTTATGACAATATATAGTGATGGTGTGGTATGGTGAACTACATTTCTGCCAACAGTTAACACGAGGCACACCTATCAACCACACCTTGGAGCTCATACAGACTGTCCCAGTTCTGAACCTGAAACCAGCACTGGTCAAGATCTACGATTACTACCATCCGAGTGAGTACATAATGTGTGACTAAACCCTGAGTGAGTACATGTGTGACTATAAACCCTGAGTGAGTACATGTGTGACTGAGATGTAGGAGAGGTTTAACACTGTACTAGTATTTGAGGATGTGCATGCATTTTACAGTAGATTATTGTACTATTCTGACGGTGTTGTAGGCAAATTGACAATACATGCACTTTGCTTTTATGTGTGCCGCATACAAGTATATCGGCCATTTCCAGATTTGGGCACGGTTTGAGCCGATACTTCCATTATGATTAACTAATAATAAAACCTGTGGAAGGAGGTCTGCAGGTACTACTGTATGTTGTCCTACTGGCACGACATTTATTTGGCAACGGCAGATTGCAAGATTAGCTCTGGGGCAAAGACACTCCTGGAGAAAATCAAATGGTTTGATTATAGTTGCATGCAGTTTATTATACATTTACATTGATTAAAATGGTGATTAAGCTGTTGGTCAATCTGTGTTTTGAGTTGTTCCAATATCTGATTAACGGACACCAAATGGAGGACTCTTCTGTCCTGTTTCTCTGAAGTAAACTCTCATGGTCTTGTTTTCACTCAGGTGACAACATGGAGACGGAATACAGCTATCCTTGTCATTGCCAGTAACCATGCATGATGTAGCCAGCAGGTACAGACTATTTTACTAATGATTCCTCAATGTGTGTTTACAGTAAGTGTACCTGTATCTTCTAAATGCATCCCTTTTTATATAATTTATTGACCAATGAGTATCGATGTACATGGCATGCTCTACAGTGCTTCCCAAAATGGGGTCTGGGGTCCCCAGCTAAATGTTTGGAACCAAATGGACCCTTATGGGGGTCCATTTCTATTTGTACACTCTCAGAGTTAAATTAACATCGATTTTACAATATAAATTGGGGGTCCGTAGCCTAATGCAGGTAAACTGGGGATCCTTGAAATTAACCGGGTTGAGAATCACTGCTGGAGACGTCAAAATCTGCGCTCATGGCTGGTCTATAATGTCAATGTGGGGGTCCTTGACGTGAAAAGGTTTGGGAACAACTTTGTAGTAGAGCAGTGGTTCCAGAACAGTTTTTGTTTTTACTCTTAAATCTATCAGATGTCCCGTCCCATGCCTTTTCCTCAAAATGTTCTTATTGCAGTACAGCACTGTATCGACAAAATGAGTAATGGATCATATGGTAGATGTTTGCTTAACCCCTTTTTATAAATATAAATGTCAATATTTTTAATTGCTCACAATGTCGTCTTATATATATATATATAATATATCAAATGTTTTAAATTTACAGGTGGAGTACTTGAAGAGAAACGTCGTCTCAACTTCAACCTATAATTGATAAGTGTATAATTGGAAATGTATCAAAGATAATAAAGTTGTGTTAACATGGAAGGTAGTGAATGTCTCTTTGTGCATATATACAGTACCTCACGTCACGTGTACACAATTTGTACAGTAACACGTTTGCATTAAATTAAGTTGGTCTATGTAGTGTATAAATGCATGGCATATACAGTAGTTGGGATGAATTGCATGATGGCTTTTAAAAATTGCTGTGGCATTCCTTCAAACTGTCATCCATTTTCTCTAAATGTTAATCAGACATAAACGTTTAAGCTTACTGTAGAACTGCATTAGAAAGGAGAAAAAAAAAAAAGCATAAGTCTACATGAATTCTGCAGTTGGCCTAATTATATTCTAAAGTTCCATTCTCAGCCTCAAGTCTAATGTTTCTAACCCACATTGTGCATATGATATTTGTATAATAATGAACTTGACAAGACAAAACTTGACTTGGGTTTTGGTGACACAAATGCTTGAAAAGAACTTCTAATGACAAACTGCATAGCCTGCCCTACAACTTTAATAGTTTAGTACTTCCACCTGCCCAGCTAACATGTCCATCTGGGCCCCACTTGGGTTTTGACATGGGCTATGGGCATGGGTTCCGAGTGGGCCGTGCACCCAGTTTTCACAAACTGTGTTAGCCCATATGGGCTTATGCAGGTTTCTAAGTGGGTCTTAGGTGGTATCCAAATGGGCCATTTTATTTCAGAACCATGTGTGCGCCACCTGTGTTTGCCTATATGTGTTTGAACTGGGATCTGATTGGGCCTTAAGTGGGTACCAGGATTTGTAAAAAAGACAAAATCACTTCATCATTTTTGACCATGAATTATAGCCGGGTTGGGTTTAGGGTTAGGTTCCACGGGCTAATAAAGTGTAAATCCTTGACAAGAGAGGGTTTGGGAACCACTGTTGTAGAGGGTAGCAGCCTCTCATAGAGCTTGTAGGTGATGCAAAGGAGGGACATGGGTCGGTAGCTCTTTGGGGATGATGGGTCTTTGCCAGGTTTGTGGATTGCAACCACTTTGGCCTTTTTCCAGACAGAAGGGATGGTTTTCTGTGCCATGCATGTGTTCAGCATCCCCACGAGCCAGGTCTTTGCGTTAGGTTCCAGGTGCTGTATAATTTCTGCCAGTATGTCATCAATCCCTGCTGCTTTTCCGGGTTTCAACTTTCCCATTGCAATTCCGAGTTCTTCTAGGTCGAAGGGTTTGGTTTGAGGGTTGGCTGATTGTGGTTGGTCTGATACCACTGTGCGATGGTATTCTCCTGTGGGTCGGCGGCGGTGTTGGTTACGACTGTTGGCCACCAGTTGTGATGCAACAGAGTTCGCTGTGACCGTTGTGAATTATGGGTGGCTCCCAGAGGTCCTTGATCCCCATGGGGTCCAACAGTGGTCATTGAAGCGTGCACACACAAATGCACATATGCACCTACACACGCACAGGCGCACATGCGTATGCACACCTGGACCTGTAAATTAACAACACAAAAACTAAGGCACTGGTGTCGGACTTCTGGTTTACCGGAACGGGGTTCAACTCCCTGCAGTGCCCTGCTCAATGTGTTGTATTTACATGGTTCATTGGTCCATGGTCTCAGGTCATTGAGCGGCGCGCTATATAGACAACGCTATATACTGTTATTTTTCATGTTGGTGTTCTCTATATCTTTTCGTCCTGGGCATGACGTTAAACTGTTCCGTTCGAGAGGACCGGCGACCCTCGAATTTAAACAGCCACGAAAGGAGTTGTTATTTAGGGCTGTGTCGACCAATTTGGTGTGACGTGATCGGCTCCAGCTTGAGCAGGCATACTCTGCTGTAGAGAAATACAGAGCCATGGCAGTTGCACTGATTGTTTGTAGGTCTGCGTCCCACTTGGAGTTCACTAGTTTTCACAGGATGTTATTGTGGGTGTTGACCGTGGATTTTGTGTTCTCCAGGTGTTCTTTTTTGGAGAGTTTGTGATGCTCAGTTCTTTTTTTGCATACTATAGCACGCCGTTTTTCATCATTTTTGACGATTTGACAAAAATGACAAAATGAAAAAAACGATGGGTAATAGCCCATGTTTTTTGAAATTTTGAAAAAAAAAGTTATCCTCGTTTCTCATTTTGGACCATGGGCTATAGCCCATATGGTACGGCATACTATAGCACGCCGTTTTTCATCATTTTTGACGATTTGACAAAAATTACAAAATGAAAAAAACGATGGGTTATAGCCCATGTTTTTTGAAATTTTGAAAAAAAAAGTTATCCTCGTTTCTCATCATTTTGGACCATGGGCTATAGCCCATATGGTACGGCATACTATAGCACGCCGTTTTTCATCATTTTTGACGATTTGACAAAAATGACAAAATGAAAAAAACGATGGGTAATAGCCCATGTTTTTTGAAATTTTGAAAAAAAAGGTTATCCTCGTTTCTCATTTTGGACCATGGGCTATAGCCCATATGGTACGGCATACTATAGCACGCCGTTTTTCATCATTTTTGACGATTTGACAAAAATTACAAAATGAAAAAAACGATGGGTTATAGCCCATGTTTTTTGAAATTTTGAAAAAAAAAGTTATCCTCGTTTCTCATCATTTTGGACCATGGGCTATAGCCCATATGGTACGGCATACTATAGCACGCCGTTTTTCATCATTTTTGACAATTTGACAAAAATGACAAAATGAAAAAAACGATGGGTTATAGCCCATGTTTTTTGAAATTTTGAAAAAAAAAGTTATCCTCGTTTCTCATCATTTTGGACCATGGGCTATAGCCCATATGGTACGGCATACTATAGCACGCCGTTTTTCATCATTTTTGACAATTTGACAAAAATGACAAAATGAAAAAAACGATGGGTTATAGCCCATGTTTTTTGAAATTTTGAAAAAAAAAGTTATCCTCGTTTCTCATCATTTTGGACCATGGGCTATAGCCCATATGGTACGGCATACTATAGCACGCCGTTTTTCATCATTTTTGACGATTTGACAAAAATGACAAAATAAAAAAACCGATGGGTTATAGCCCATGTTTTTTGAAATTTTGAAAAAAAAAGTTATCCTCGTTTCTCATCATTTTGGACCATGGGCTATAGCCCATATGGTACGGCATACTATAGCACGCTGTTTTTCATCATTTTTGACAATTTGACAAAAATGACAAAATGAAAAAAACGATGGGTTATAGCCCATGTTTTTTGAAATTTTGAAAAAAAAAGTTATCCTCGTTTCTCATCATTTTGGACCATGGGCTATAGCCCATATGGTACGGCATACTATAGCACGCCGTTTTTCATCATTTTTGACGATTTGACAAAAATGACAAAATAAAAAAACCGATGGGTTATAGCCCATGTTTTTTGAAATTTAAAAAAAAAAAGTTATCCTCGTTTCTCATCATTTTGGACCATGGGCTATAGCCCATATGGTACGGCATACTATAGCACGCCGTTTTTCATCATTTTTGACGATTTGACAAAAATGACAAAATGAAAAAAACGATGGGTAATAGCCCATGTTTTTTGAAATTTTGAAAAAAAAAGTTATCCTCGTTTCTCATTTTGGACCGTGGGCTATAGCCCATATGGTACGGCATACTATAGCACGCCGTTTTTCATCATTTTTGACGATTTGACAAAAATGACAAAATAAAAAAACCGATGGGTTATAGCCCATGTTTTTTGAAATTTTGAAAAAAAAAGTTATCCTCGTTTCTCATCATTTTGGACCATGGGCTATAGCCCATATGGTACGGCATACTATAGCACGCCGTTTTTCATCATTTTTGACAATTTGACAAAAATGACAAAATGAAAAAAACGATGGGTTATAGCCCATGTTTTTTGAAATTTTGAAAAAAAAAGTTATCCTCGTTTCTCATTTTGGACCATGGGCTATAGCCCATATGGTACGGCATACTATAGCACGCCGTTTTTCATCATTTTTGACGATTTGACAAAAATTACAAAATGAAAAAAACGATGGGTTATAGCCCATGTTTTTTGAAATTTTGAAAAAAAAAGTTATCCTCGTTTCTCATCATTTTGGACCATGGGCTATAGCCCATATGGTACGGCATACTATAGCACGCCGTTTTTCATCATTTTTGACGATTTGACAAAAATGACAAAATAAAAAAACCGATGGGTTATAGCCCATGTTTTTTGAAATTTTGAAAAAAAAAGTTATCCTCGTTTCTCATCATTTTGGACCATGGGCTATAGCCCATATGGTACGGCATACTATAGCACGCCGTTTTTCATCATTTTTGACAATTTGACAAAAATGACAAAATGAAAAAAACGATGGGTTATAGCCCATGTTTTTTGAAATTTTGAAAAAAAAAGTTATCCTCGTTTCTCATCATTTTGGACCATGGGCTATAGCCCATATGGTACGGCATACTATAGCACGCCGTTTTTCATCATTTTTGACGATTTGACAAAAATGACAAAATAAAAAAACCGATGGGTTATAGCCCATGTTTTTTGAAATTTTGAAAAAAAAAGTTATCCTCGTTTCTCATCATTTTGGACCATGGGCTATAGCCCATATGGTACGGCATACTATAGCACGCCGTTTTTCATCATTTTTGACGATTTGACAAAAATGACAAAATGAAAAAAACGATGGGTTATAGCCCATGTTTTTTGAAATTTTGAAAAAAAATAGTTATCTGTCATGGTCTGTCTCCCTACAGACCATGTTTCCTTGTCAGCCACTCCCACATTACATGCTTCTCTCAGTCCTTGCCACACACCTGCTCACACTCTCATTATCCCCACAGTGATTATGGTAAACTGTTTTGGACATTACTACCTTGGCCTCGTGTAAGGTTTGCTTTTTGAACTGTTTTGCACCCCTGCTTTGAGTGAACAGTTTAGCGTTTGTGTCCCTGAGTTCTGCTTGCAACTTGTTGTATTTTTGTGTAAGCTTACCTTTTTTTGGAATTAATAAAGAGTTTATTTGAACTTCTCTGCTTGTGGCTCTGCGCTTGGGTTCTGTCTCCTGCCGATCGTGACAGAATGTACTGGCCACATTGAACCCAGCAGAGCCAAGCTTTTTCTTAGATCTCACCAGTCTGAACCCAGTGCTTAGTTTAGTTTTTGGACTTTGAAGCTAGTTTGAACTGGAGAGGCCAGCCATCTGCTGCCCGGCTTTCCGCCGCCCAGCCTGTCTGGCTCTCCGCCGGCCAGCCTGCCCGGCCCTCCGCCGCCCAGCCTGCCCGGCCCTCCGCTGCCCAGCACTCCTCCGCCTGCAGCCCCGTCTGCAGCCCCGGCTCCTCGACCTGCAGCCCCGTCTGCAGCCCCAGCTCCTCGACCTGCAGCCCCGTCTGCAGCCCCGGCTCCTCGACCTGCAGCCCCGGCTCCTCGACCTGCAGCCCCGTCTGCAGCCACGGCTCCTCGACCTGCAGCCCCGTCTGCAGCCCCGGCTCCTCGACCTGCAGCCCCGTCTGCAGCCCCACGTCCTGAGCCTGCAGCCCCACCTCCTGAGTCTGCAGCTCCACCTGCAGCCCCACCTTCTGAGCCTGCAGCTCCACCTGCAGCCCCACCTCCTGAGTCTGCAGCTCCACCTGCAGCTCCACCTCCTGAGCCTGCAGCCCCACCTCCTGAGCCTGCAGCTCCGCCTGCAGCCCCACCTCCTGAGTCTGCAGCTCCACCTGCAGCTCCACCTCCTGAGCCTGCAGCCCCACCTCCTGAGTCTGAAGCTCCACCTGCAGCCCCACCTCCTGAGTCTGCAGCTCCACCTGCAGCCCCAGCTTCTGAGCCTGCAGCTCCACCTGCAGCCCCACCTCCTGAGCCTGCAGCCCCACCTCCTGTGTCTACAGCTCCGCCTCTGTCTGAGGCATCCCCGGCGTCTCCTCCAAGGTCCTACGCATGGTCCCAGCTCCACGACCATCCTGAAGACCGCGTGTCCTCTGCCTCGTCCCGCCCACCAGATGACATCAGGGTCTCGTCCCGGCCACCAGGCCGCCCACCAGATGACATCAGGGTCTCGTCCCGGCCACCAGGCCGCCCACCAGATGACATCAGGGTCTCGTCCCGGCCATCAGGCCGTCCGCCAGATGGCATCTCTACCTCGTCTCAGCCCCCAGGCCGTCCGCCTGACTCATCGGCTCAGCCCCCAGGCCGTCTGCCTAACGCCTGGCATCAGCGTCCTGGCCGCCCACCTGACGTCACCTGCTCAGCTTCAGTCTCCCTCCTCCAGCTCCCCTCCGCCCACCCTGCTCTGTGTTCCGGGCCAGCGTGGTGGGACGTCTGGAAGCCGTCCCTTAAGAGGGAGGTACTGTCATGGTCTGTCTCCCTACAGACCATGTTTCCTTGTCAGCCACTCCCACATTACATGCTTCTCTCAGTCCTTGCCACACACCTGCTCACACTCTCATTATCCCCACAGTGCCATGCCCCTTTCACACCTGAGGACACATCTCCAATCATCCTGCTCCCCATAAGACTGGACTCATTCCACACAAACATTGCCAGTACATACATTCTGTTCCAGTACATACACTCTGTTCCTGAGGTGTTCCGTGCAGTCCTGCCCTCTTCGTGTGTCTCTGTGAGATTATGGTAAACTGTTTTGGACATTACTACCTTGGCCTCGTGTAAGGTTTGCTTTTTGAACTGTTTTGCACCCCTGCTTTGAGTGTGAACAGTTTAGCGTTTGTGTCCCTGAGTTCTGCTTGCAACTTGTTGTATTTTTGTGTAAGCTTACCTTTTTTTGGAATTAATAAAGAGTTTATTTGAACTTCTCTGCTTGTGGCTCTGCGCTTGGGTTCTGTCTCCTGCCGATCGTGACAGTTATCCTCGTTTCTCATCATTTTGGACCATGGGCTATAGCACATACGGCATACTATAGCACGCCGTTTTTCATCATTTTTGAGGATTTGAAAATTTTTTAAAAAACGATGGGTTATAGACCATGTTTTTTGAAATTTTGGAAAGAAATCCAGGCCCATGAATTAGAGGATAAAGCTCACATGTTACCCAAATAGTTGAATACACAAAAGCTAAGGCACTGGTACTGGTACTTCTGGTTTACCGGAACGGGGTTCAACTCCCTGCAGTGCCCTGCTCAATGTGTTGTATTTACCGAAAAAATTGCGGTGTTGCGGAGGATGAGAAACATTAGCAAATTGCGGAGTGTTTAAAAAAAGAAAAAATTGGTGGAGTATTGCGGAGGAATTGCGGTGTTGCGGAGGAATTTATTAGTATTCGGAAAAATTGCGGAAAAAAACAATGGGTTATAGCCCATCGTTTTCAAATTGCGGAGGAATTTCGTATTGTTGCGGAAAAATTGCGAAATTGCGGAAATTGCGAAATTGAAAATTGCGGAAATTGGAAATTGCGGAAATTGAAAATTGCGGAAATTGCGGAAATTGGGGAAATTGAAAATTGCAAAAATTGGAAATTGCGGAAATTGCGGAAAATTGAAATTGCGGAAATTGAAAATTGCGGAAATTGGAAATTGCGGAAATTGGAAATTGCGGAAATTGGAAATTGCGGAAATTGAAAATTGCGGAAATTGCGGAAATTGGGGAAATTGAAAATTGCAAAAATTGAAAATTGCGGAAATTGCGGAAAATTGAAATTGCGGAAATTGGAAATTGCGGAAATTGGAAAGTAACGAGTGTGTGTTCTGGTCTTGTCTTGTTGATTGAGCTGAGCAGGAGCCAGGTTTCTAGGTCCTGCTCGGCTCAATCAAGAGGACCAGAACACAGGTGCGGCTCCCAGGATCACATCCAGCCAGAGTTCTTACTAATGATCATACTATTAGGAATGGGACATTAAAGGAGGTGTTTTATTTTTTATATATTCAACAGTTGGCTTGTTTTGTTTTTTTACAAACGTTGAGTTTGTTCCAAAATACTTTTACATGTCCTGAAATTAATTCAGTTTACAAATAATATGCATTAAACGGCAATGTACTGGTTTCAGAAAATTAATCCAAAATTAACATTGATAACTCAAAAACACCAACACATGGGCTAAATAAAAGTTAGAATGACATTTCCAGAACAGAACATGCGGGTTGGATGGTTGATTGTCATAAATGTTCACACCATGTGTTACAAATGTTATGTATGTAATGTTTATTTACATTTTTTCTTTATTTTTATTTTTTACAGTATCTGCTTTATATTTGGTCCTACTTGAACACTAGTTGAATGTCATCAATGCATAGTAAAATACTCAGTGTACGAATGGAACCAGATGGACCCGTAGGTAAAGTTACTGTGTGGAGAAACGTGAGGCACTTTTCATAATCTCAGACTGACTGACAAGAGGATTTTTCACATGCTACAGTATATCCTTCACAAAAATGAAAACTTAAAAAGTAGCATATTGTCACAGCCAGCGTCTCCTGTGAGTAATGTTAGTAGTCAGAGGAGTAGTCCTTTACGCAGACACAAATCTTCTATTTCATAATGTCATTTTGGTTGCAAAATGACATCAATATAATAAGGCAATGTGCCAAACTGAGCAGTAACCTGTCACAGTGAATGTGTCTGGACAAAATCAAATATCACAATTTCTTTTTCTCGTTTTTTAACAGATATGGTGACGATGACATTAAAGAATTTAAAGAACATAAAAAACGAAAATACCTTTTTTCAAGAACATAAAAAACATACCTTTCAAAAAGATCTAAAAACGACACATTGTGTGTAGATCTGCCATTTTTTGCTATTTTTGACCATTTCTGAAAATATAAAATGATTAAAACCAGGAAAAGACAACACTTACCATATCATCCCGGACCATATCTAGTCTCATATATAACGATGCTGATATTATTTCCCAGCCCTATCAGGGATCCAACTAAAATAACTAAAGCAACATGTATCACTCCTAATAAGGTAGCCTGTCATGTCTTGACTCATGTTCTGCATGAGCCAATAGTCTGTCTGCCTTATTATTATTCATCATCAAAAACAAAAACAAATACAAAAACATTGTCAGTCATAAAATTGTCCTTCAACAAAACGTTTTGTTTCACATACAGTCAAAAGCAACAACAAAACTACTGTTTCACAAAACAACACAAATACATAAAATAATAATTACAAATAAATCAGTGCACATGGAAGTTACAATTCTTTGGGACAAAGGGGTTTCCCTAATTCTTAAAACTGAATTCATAAGGCTACCTGTACATGAAACTAGAGTGGTGGCGATGCTCTACCTGATTATGTATATGCTACAGTACAGTATGTTGAATCTTGTGGATGACAGAAGAAAGAAAATGATTAGATATATAGTATGACTTCAAGAAACAATAAGTCCTTCTAAACTAACAAAAAGGCAACCGTGAATACGCAATTCACTATTCTACTCTAGAATAGTCTACAGAAATGACCATTCCACAAAATAATCTTTATTTCCCATAATAATAAAAAAAAAAAGCTAGGGTCAGGTACTGAATGAGCATTTTGTATGAACGGATAAAGAAAACCTACCAGTATCAGCAAAAAATATGATTTTTCAAACAAAACATCAGAAGCAGGTGATTGGGCTGCAGGAGGCAGTATTCCCCTACAGGGGGCAGCAGACTCCCAGGGTTACAGTGTATACAGACTTAAGCCTCATCTAAACTTTGATATGGTGTTACTCACTGAAAATCAGCGATCTTTGGTGTAAATTAGTCTTTAGGCAAAGCAGAAACCACGACTGACCAAAGCACAAGGGTTTGGGCACAATAGCTAAGTATCTTGCTCTGTAAAGAGCACTGGAACAAAAACCCTCTATAGTCTGACCTTGTATTTACTTTCTTTCTTTTTTTTTTTTTAGGTTATTTTAAATAAAGACAAATATGGTATGTATATATACAAAGAATAGAATATATGTACATAATAAATAGCCATTTAAGGCCACTCTTCAGTGATCGGTGTGCCTGAGGTGGCAGTTGATTGGCTATAAAAACAGTCCCTGGTCAGAGTTAAGCTTAATATATCGAACCTACTCCATCGCACGATGGTGTCGATACCCGACAAGAACAGATCTACAAGCTACAAACACGTCACAACGAGACGCATTGTTAGCTTGTAGATTTATTCATGTCGTACTACGGAGTATAAATTATGCTTATAATTAAGTGACATTATGGTTCTATGGATGATCAGCAGTTTACGGGGCTCGCATGTTAAGTCCTTGGAGCTGTGACGGAGGTCGGTGCGGCAGAGTTATGTCATGAAGCGCTCAAATCCTTTCTCACACAATGTCCATGGAGCTCGAGTTGCATAGCAACGAAAATATGTTCCAGGATATACAATAAGTAAGCCAAAGCTGAAATAGGGAAGGGTGCTATTGTTGTTGGTGGTGTTGTTGTTTTGGTTTGACTAGTTGAGAGCCATTAAATAACAGAAAACCAAGGCTGTCCATGACATAATTCCACATTCAAACATAAAATAAAAATGTCTCTAGAGGTGGGCTTGAACGCATCGTCAGGCCTGAGCCTGAAAACAGACAGAGAACAGACAGGACAGGAAGTGATGGGACAGGAACAGGACGTGTCTGTCTGTCTGTATAGCTGTCCATTCTTCGTCCACAGCCTCTGCATGTACTCACTTCTGCACGTCCAGATATTCATTACTCTTTACTCCAGAGATAAAACAAAAACATACAAACGGGAAAGAGAGGAAGGGAAAGAAGAGATATAACGGGAGAAGAGGGGGAGTGGGAAAGAGAGGGAGGGATGGGGGGGGGGTTAATGATACTGGATCAGTGGACATTAAGCACACACATGGTTTCCACATTGATATTGTCAGCTAATCAGCTAATGTCTCACACATTGAGGTTTTTTTGTGTGCCGTTTCATGCTCTCACACCTTGAGTAAAATGAATTCCTGCAGGTCCTACATACTGGCAATATAGTGACACTGACATGATACTGACCAGATACTGACATGATCCCGAACATGATGATACTGACCATGATACTGATAAGATACTGACCATGATACTGATAATATACTGACCATGATACTGATAGGATACTGACATAATACTGACACAATACCGACCATGATACTGACACAATACCGACCATGACATCCTATTGTCCTTGATACTGACATTGTTACTGCCATGATACTGACCATGATACTGACATAATACTGACCATGATACTAGCATTTCAAAGAGTCCTTTTCAGGCAAACATGTCCATGTCCAACAGAGCTTTTTCAGCATCACCTGAGCATCACCCCGGAGTTATCCTCGTTTCTCATCATTTTGGACCATGGGCTATAGCCCATATCGTACGGCATACTATAGCACGCCGTTTTTCATCATTTTTGACGATTTGACAAAAATGACAAAATGAAAAATACGATGGGTTATAGCCCATGTTTTTTGAAATTTTGGAAAAAAAAGTTATCCTCGTTTCTCATTATTTTGGACCGTGGGCTATAGCCCATATGGTACGGCATACTATAGCACGCTGTTTTTCATCATTTTTGACGATTTGACAAAAATGACAAAAAAAAAAAAAACGATGGGTTATAGCCCATGTTTTTTGAAATTTTGAAAAACAAAGTTATCCTCGTTTCTCATCATTTTGGACCATGGGCTATAGCCCATATGGTACGGCATACTATAGCACGCCGTTTTTTCATCATTTTTGACGATTTGACAAAAATGAAAAATACGATGGGTTATAGCCCATGTTTTTTGAAATTTTGAAAAAAAAAGTTATCCTCGTTTCTCATCATTTTGGACCGTGGGCTATAGCCCATATGGTACGGCATACTATAGCACGCCGTTTTTCATCATTTTTGACGATTTGACAAAAATGACAAAATGGAAAAAACGATGGGTTATAGCCCATGTTTTTTGAAATTTTGAAAAACAAAGTTATCCTCGTTTCTCATCATTTTGGACCATGGGCTATAGCCCATATGGTACGGCATACTATAGCACGCCGTTTTTCATCATTTTTGACGATTTGACAAAAAT
The DNA here is from genome assembly GCF_963924005.1 of Protomyctophum bolini. Classification (NCBI taxonomy): domain Eukaryota; kingdom Metazoa; phylum Chordata; class Actinopteri; order Myctophiformes; family Myctophidae; genus Protomyctophum; species Protomyctophum bolini. The sequence goes on along the minus strand of NC_137870.1, from coordinate 39,813,558 downwards.
GACAAAATGAAAAAAACGATGGGTTATAGCCCATGTTTTTTGAAATTTTGAAAAACAAAGTTATCCTCGTTTCTCATCATTTTGGACCATGGGCTATAGCCCATATGGTACGGCATACTATAGCACGCCGTTTTTCATCATTTTTGACGATTTGACAAAAATGACAAAATGAAAAAAACGATGGGTTATAGCCCATGTTTTTTGAAATTTTGAAAAACAAAGTTATCCTCGTTTCTCATCATTTTGGACCATGGGCTATAGCCCATATGGTACGGCATACTATAGCACGCCGTTTTTCATCATTTTTGACGATTTGACAAAAATGACAAAATGAAAAAAACGATGGGTTATATCCCATGTTTTTTGAAATTTTGAAAAACAAAGTTATCCTCTTTTCTCATCATTTTGGACCATGGGCTATAGCCCATATGGTACGGCATACTATAGCACGCCGTTTTTCATCATTTTTGACGATTTGACAAAAATGACAAAATGAAAAATACGATGGGTTATAGCCCATGTTTTTTGAAATTTTGGAAAAAAATGTTATCCTCGTTTCTCATCATTTTGGACCATGGGCTATAGCCCATATGGTACGGCATACTATAGCACGCCGTTTTTCATCATTTTTGACGATTTGACAAAAATGACAAAATGAAAAAAACGATGGGTTATAGCCCATGTTTTTTGAAATTTTGAAAAACAAAGTTATCCTCGTTTCTCATCATTTTGGACCATGGACTATAGCCCATATGGTACGGCATACTATAGCATGCCGTTTTTCATCATTTTTGACGATTTGACAAAAATGACAAAATGAAAAATACGATGGGTTATAGCCCATGTTTTTTGAAATTTTGAAAAAAAAAGTTATCCTCGTTTCTCATCATTTTGGACCATGGGCTATAGCCCATATGGTACGGCATACTATAGCACGCCGTTTTTCATCATTTTTGACGATTTGACAAAAATGACAAAATGAAAAATACGATGGGTTATAGCCCATGTTTTTTGAAATTTTGAAAAAAAAAGTTATCCTCGTTTCTCATCATTTTGGACCATGGGCTATAGCCCATATGGTACGGCATACTATAGCACGCCGTTTTTCATCATTTTTGACGATTTGACAAAAATGACAAAATGAAAAATACGATGGGTTATAGCCCATGTTTTTTGAAATTTTGAAAAAAAAAGTTATCCTCGTTTCTCATCATTTTGGACCATGGGCTATAGCCCATATGGTACGGCATACTATAGCACGCCGTTTTTCATCATTTTTGACGATTTGACAAAAATGACAAAATGAAAAAAACGATGGGTTATAGCCCATGTTTTTTGAAATTTTGAAAAAAAAAGTTATCCTCGTTTCTCATCATTTTGGACCATGGGCTATAGCCCATATCGTACGGCATACTATAGCACGCCGTTTTTCATCATTTTTGACGATTTGACAAAAATGACAAAATGAAAAAAACGATGGGTTATAGCCCATGTTTTTTGAAATTTTGAAAATAAAAGTTATCCTCGTTTCTCATCATTTTGGACCATGGGCTATAGCCCATATCGTACGGCATACTATAGCACATACGGCATACTATAGCACGCCGTTTTTCATTATTTTTGAGGATTTAATTTTTTTTTAATGGGTTCATGATACTGACCATGATACTAATCATGATACTGACCATGATACTGACCATGATACTGAAAAGATACTGACCATGATACTGACAAGATATTGACCATGATGCTGGCACGATATTGACCATGGTACTGACCATGATAGGAAACCAACATTACAAAAAAACCATAATTTAAACATTTAATTTGTCAACTTTCCAACCCCATCTCGTCACTGACCCTTATTTACCTGAAATGGTTATATGAGTGGGTTTTAATAAAGTGTATAGGTACAGTAGGCTATATCTACCTGCAGTGGTAACAGTGTATGAGTTTAAAAAGTGAGTTGGTAAGTGAGTTAGTAAAGAGTACATATCTACCTGGTAACAGGGGAGTGAGTTGATAAGTGAGTTAGTAAAGAGTACATATCTACTGTACCTGGTCACTGGGGAGTGAGTTGGTAAGTGAGTTAGTAGAGTACATATCTACCTGGTCACTGGGGAGTGAGTTGGTAAGTGAGTTAGTAAAGAGTACATATCTACCTGGTCACTGGGCAGTTTCTTGTCACCGTTGACTCCTAGGAGCACGGCCTCCTCTGTGTTGTCACTCTTCATCTCTACTACGATGTTGTCCTTGTTGTTCTTCTCCTTGGTGCTACAAAGACAGGACGAGGTGAGGTCACAGTGAGTGACATCAAGCCGTACATTACACACAATATGAGTAAACTGTCCGGACATGACGACAATCATGACCTTTATACTATCATACAGTAATAATAATGACTGTTCTCTTGATCAATTTCAAACTGGCATATGCATTTTGTGCACGTCAGTATAGGCAAGATGTTATTGGTGGTTTTTAACCTTTTTGTTTGTTGTGAACAGTGCTTGTTCATTGTTTTATAAAAGCTTTAACCTCAATCAATCAATCAATCAATCAAGTTTTATTGTCACATCCACAATACACACTATAGGCAGGTGAGCAAAATACGGTTCTTAACTCATGGTGCTTCACATTGAAAAACAATGTGTGTTCAGGGTTCTGATGGTTTGGGGGGGGGGGAAGCTGTTGGACGAGAGATTGCAGGAGAGTTCAAACAGATCAAAGATGTGCACTTACAGGTCCTGCTTGCCAGAGCGGCCACATATCTTGCCCTTCTTGTAGAGGAAGTAGAGGACGCTGCCCAGGATTGCCAGGAGCAGGATACAAATGATGATGACCGCGATGATCACACCACTGCCCTCTGGTGGGAGAGAAGTACAAGCACAGCTACAGGTTATTAACTTGACTCCCCAACGGGACTGAACTTGCAGGCTAAGGGAGGAGGACTGGTGCACAGCAGAGTGTAGAAGACAGGCAGCAGGAGAGAAGAGATGTTTTCGCTGACACCGACTACATTGTGACTATGTGTCCCTGACTGTGGTGCTCTGGCATGCCAGATACTCTGACAAGCAGCCAGCCAGACATACAGTGTCAACGTTTTATTCATGTGTTAATATATCAAATTATTAATTAATTAATTAATTCACTCACTCACTCACTCACTCACTCACTCGCTCACTCAGTAATTATTTCATTTTTTATTTTTACTAGAAACATTAAAGACGTGATCACGATCATTTACTCTAGGTAAGACAAAGTGTCGTGGGTAGTAGTGTACACATGTGCTGTATGGCTACTGTACTGTATGTCAATTTGAATATTAAGTGACAAAGGATTTTTCAGACATTTTATTTAATTTCAGAAATTCAGACTATTATTTTTACCATCTTAAAATATGCCATGTTTATATGAATATGTTCCAACCGTTTTCTTGGAATCCTTTACATTTTAAAGGGCTTAGAGCAGATGAGCAAATACTGAACAATTTATACAAGTTTTCTTGTGTGCTTTGTAACTCCCAAGGGCAACACGATGAACGTGGACACTTCTAATAAAGACAAACAAACAAATAAAACGTTGACAATGTCCCCTAATGACTTGCCATAAGTCGCAGCTGGCTTCTCTCTCAACCGTCTGCTGACTGGAGTTGCCACAGACGGCGTTAGGCAACACCGAGCGTCGCCATGTGGTCAGTGTTGCAACAAGATTTCGTCTTTCTTCTCATACAGGCTGCGAGCAGCGGGGTTGTGCAGTGCATTGGTGCGTGTGGTGCAAACAGATCATTAACTTAGACTGTCAATAGCACCGTGAAGAAAGGAAAAGTATGCAGTGAAAAGCGTGATTTATAATCCACTGCACGATGGTGTAACTTGTAGAATTGACACTGTCGTGCGATGGAGTATTATACTGTAGGACTGAGGTAAATCCAGTCTTCTACAGGAGAATAGCGTACTGTAATAGCGTGACATGCACATAATGATGATGATGATGAGCAGGAACGGTGGGCGGGGCAGGAGGAGGGGGGGGGGGGTGCTGTGGAGAGAAAGAAGGTGCGGCCGTGCTTTTGTCTTCGACAGGAAACGGAGAGATTTTCAACGGCTCAACAAACCTTTCTTGACCTTTTTCGGCAAAACGGTTGGCGTTTTGACTGAAACGGTGGGCGTTTTGACTGAAACTGTCGGCGATTTTACCGAGACTGTTGTTGGCGATGTGACTGAGACTGTTGGCGACGATGTGACTGAGAAAAACCACAGAATTACACTGTCAGTGAGCCAGCAGGGATATTTAATGACTCAAATGTATTGAGGCATAATTTATATGGATAATAAAAAAAAAACACATAAAAAAAAAACAGCCACAGAAACTCTACACTGATCTGACCTCCCAGGGCGCTATACAGCTGGTCCGCTCCATTTCTCCACACTACACAAAATCGTCTTAGCCAAAAAAAAAACAATCTGCAAGATCACAACGTCTTGTGTTGTGCGGCGTGGTGAGCTTGCAGATCTGCTATTATTGCTGAACCCCAGAATAGGGACACTAGGGTGCAGGTGTTTTTTTGTTTGTTTGTTTTTTAATGAGCTTAATCGTAGTCTTTTAGGATACAATCTAATCAGTGATTAGAGTGTAATGGTTCAAGATGCTGGCCAGTAACACCATGGTCATTTCCAGGAGCAGGCCGACCGACTGAGCCCGTATAATCTCATTGGGAAGAAACAACAACCTCAAATGTGTGTGTGTGTGTGTGTGTGTGTGAGAGAGAGAGAGAGAGAGAGAGAGAGAGAGAGAGAGAGAGAACAGAGAGAGAGGGAGAGAGAGAGAGAGAGCACTGGCCGTAATGGGAGTCAGGAGACTTTCTGTGAGTGCATTTTAAACGTCAGCTGCCTTCTACAGTTTCACTCATATACGTGTGTGTGTGTGTGTGTGTGTGTGTGTGTGTGTGTGTGTGTGTGTGTGTGTGTGTGTGTGTGTGTGTGTGTGTGTGTGTGTGTGTGTGTGCTCTCATTCCATTGCATTATCGGTAAATCATAACACTCTCCTCTGAACTCGCAGAAAGGAACACAAACAACATGAGAGGCAACATGTTGTAGTGTTGCCCTTCATTCATTCTACTCATTTCTTCTATTTAGTCACTTATTGTCTCCTCCAGGCAATAATAATGCAGCTGCTATGGAATGAGAGCACACGCACGCACACACGCACGCACACACGCACACACGCCAAATCTCTTTTTGGCAAAGACACTTTAGTGTAGAGGGCCAATCTTCAACCCATCTTCATATAACTTATATGCCCATTTCTGTCTACTCACTCTGAGGAGGGAAAGTTCAGAAACGTGCCTACCAGTGACATCATCAATGGGGATTTCAAACGAATGGAGACAACAATCTCCCTTTAACAGCAGGTTGAAATAGAAGCCATTGTCATGATGTAGCCGAGTGGCTGACCAAAAAAGCCTAATCTCTCCCCTGGCCATGGGGGAATTCCCCTTTAGGCTAGTGGTAGCCCCTCTCGGAACCCTACATAAAGCTTTTCTGAAATTTGATTGTCGCTTTATATAGGGTTCCTGGCCATGCTAAGATTTTCTAATGCGATTGTTGGCACGCGGATATAACCAAACTCATCGTTTCGTCGATCGGCGCGCTATTACCACGTTTTTTATTGTGTTTGCTTACGGATGTGCGAACTATAAGTACCTTACATACCTGCGGCGGAAGCCGTTAAGTATTTTTAATCCATGTTTGCTTTGATTTCTTCTTGTTTATTTACCGTTTATTGTACCGCCTCCCGATGTGCGGTTGGCTTTGCGGGCTACGTCCCTGCCTCTGATCTGCTCCGTCATAGCTGTAGCACCACTAGCTAGCCAGATAGGCGGTACAATGAGGTGTCAATAAACAAGGTAGGAAGAAGCGACATTTTTAATCAATCATGGATTAAAAATACTTAACGGCTTCCGCGACACAGGAGATGTGTCGGTATGGTATGTAAGGTACTTATAGTTCGCACATTCGTAAGTCAACACATGAAAAAACATCGTAAAAGCGCGCAGAAGCTTTTCTCATGGCGTGTTTACATTGTATTTGTGTGTGTGTAACTGGCGGCAGCCCAGCGTGAAACAGGACCCAATGGGTAAAGTAATCAAAGTGTCAGAAACTTTACTACATTTGGGTTCTGCTTGCGGGGCTAGGCTAGTGGGTAAGCTGTCGGCTTTCCATGCGGGAGACCCGTTTTTGAACTCCCACTGTTAACAGACCTCGATCATCAACACAACACCTAACAGCTACTGTATACAACTTACAAGACATTATCACTGGAAACCCAGCTGCACATGTGTTGGTTTCAATTAGTCTAAAGCTCAGCCACAGCGTAATGTCCTTTCAATGATGTCACAATCATAATTGCTTAAGCCAGCTGGGTTATTCTCTCAGCCATTCTTTCAGCTTGACTCATAGAAAAACACAGCAAGTGGATACATTGAAGGCTTTAAATCACCTAATAAGGGTACTATGGTTAAGCTTAATGAACAGCATTATCCATTTCCCACTAGTCAGAACTAAGGCTACTGCACTTTGTGTATCCTGGGATTTAAATTATTTGTTCACCTTTCATTTGTGTGTTTCGAACATAGACTGTAAAAAAATATGGACAAAGCGTTCCCCGGGTCTAACATGAACATAAAATGAAGCCTGTCAGTCCTTGCAATGGAAGTCGCCATCTTTCTAGATCGGTTTTGGTCCAGCTGGCCATTGGCTGGCCCAGACAACGAGGCGGGACTTCCCCCCTTCTTCTCCGTTTGTTTTTATTTTGACTCGAGTGGGAGGGGAATCCCTATCATAGACTGTAACGGTAGCCACGCCCCTCAGAACATACGCGACTTTATGGTCATTCTTTAAATTAATGGGACCATAATTTTCCAAAAAGAATATTATGACATTAGAAATGAGACTTTAAACTAGTGACTGGAAGAAGAAAGTATTCATGACCATGTTTATTAAGGTAATACAGTCTAGGTGAAGTTGGGCCCAAATACATGGACTTCTATGGGGCTATGGGTTTTTCTGGGTCCAATGACAGCGCCACAACAGGCCATTATATGAACTTTCATTTCCTTAGTGGCTTCACAAAATATCTGTCCGACTGCCCACCCCTGGTTTCGAAATAAGTTCATTAACAATGTAAGTTGTAATTTCATATAATCCTTTGGTTGATTTTCATGCATATGCCATGGACCTGCCCGTCCAATTCTCAAAATACGAAATTGTGTGTTTGCATATTATGTGATTCCATGGCCACAGGGCCAGACCTATAAACACATTTAGCATCCAATGGCGTTGAGACGATAAACAACTCAACCCACTGACTGATCTAAATGTGAGCATTACATTAAAAACATCTACAGTTAAAATAGCAACATTTAATGTTGGGCCGCAAAGGGTCAAAAGTGCTACAGACAACATGCAGGCACTTGACGTTGCACTACATTCCACATCACCTCTGTGGCATAAGGTTCCTTATTTCCCTGAGACGCATTACAAGGCAGCACTTGTGCAGTTTCAGTTTGCAACCATTTTAACACAGCGCCTGCTTCCAAGCATCACCAAAAGGGTAAAAAAAAAGCACCATGCATGGACTGGACATAGCCTAAGATTTAGACTCTCGTGGATGTACGGTATTTTATCGATTCTGACATTTTCAATCTCAGAGAGTCTAACACCTTAGACTCTCGGATATTTCCTGTCTACCGAACTATGGGGCGAGAGACCTTAGACTCTAAGGTCTCTCGTCCCATAGTGGGTAGACAGAAAATACACTAGAATAGAGCCCTGAGGGACTCCTCGGGATCAACCACAATGGTTAAGTTGAATTGCCCATGATTAGATAGCTCAAAAAACCTCTAACTTGTTTTCTCCGTCAGACTATATGACATTCTGTTGTTATTGTACTCTGTGCCAGCTTGTGTAACCTTGTTCTGTAACACACTGTGTAGCAGTGCAACACAAATTAATTCATTGTCATTGAATTCATTATAACGTATTCTACGGAACTGTGTACTGTGTATATATATATATATATATAAGCGAGGACATGCAGGCTGGCATTACCTGTTGCGGTGGAGGTGCTGCTGGTTGTACTAGTAGTGGTAGTGGACGCTGGTTTGGTGGTAAGTTTAACTATGAATGGGTAGAGGGAAAACAACACAAAAAGGACACGGGGAACTTCATGTTAGGAACACCGGGGTTGGTACAGTAGGGGAACTTCATGTTAGGAACACCGGGGTTGGTACAGTAGGGGAACTTCATGTTAGGAACACCAGGGTTGGTACAAGTAGGGGAACTTCATGTTAGGAACACCAGGGTTGGTACAGTGGGGGAACTTCATGTTAGGAACACCAGGGTTGGTACAGTAGGGGAACTTCATGTTAGGAACACCAGGGTTGGTACAGTAGGGGCAGAGTAATATAGTAAGAGAGTGCTGACTCCCATTGTAATAATGGAGTGAGGAAGTGCTCAATGGGATAGTTCCAGCCATAGGAGCAATGTTTGGAACTATAGCCCATAGGCTCAACGCTTTGCAGCGAGATCAAAGTGTGTCGCTACTCTCCTACTCTACACGCTGAGTAGGGGAACACCAGGGGTGGTACAGTGAAACGCCATTCTCACATCATTCATTCTCATACGTCCAGAGGAGTGGTTTCCCAACCGATACATGGGTCATTATTGGTCATTGCAGTTTATTGTGCAAATTAGTGAAAAATAGTCAAAGCTTTTTTTTTTTTACTATTTGCTAAAGTACGGTATATAGGTCTCGTGGTGGTGGTTATTTGTTTGAAAAAAGTGTCTGTGTGTGTGTCTCTGTTCATGCGTGCGCTCAAGTTTGTGCGCACATGCACGTGTGGGGGGGCCACTCTCAGGGGGGTTGGGAACCACTGCTTTTAGAGAAGTATTTTAGTGCAGATCTCTATAGATAAAGATGAGAGGGAAAGGAAGGGAGATGAAGACACGCACGCACGCACGCATGCACGCACATACACACACAGGAAGAGCATACAGGAACTCACTGGCTTTGATGCTGAAGGAAACGGCTTCAGAGCCGTGGTCGTTGGAGGCGTTGCAGAATGCTGTGATGTCAGACGTGACCTTGACACTGACCACGCTGTGGATGGCGTCCTCCGTTGCCTTGTGGGACACCGACTTGAGGACCTGACACATTCACGCACGCACACGCACACGCACACACACACACACACACACACACACACACACACACACAGTTACAAAACCATTATGTCTAGGGGTAAAAGGTAATGCAACATATGGAGGAGAAACGGAAAACCAAGGTCTTAATACAAGAATTTATTCAGAAGTATGATGAATAAATTAAGATAATCGACAAGTTTACAAATGAATGGCTCTTAACTCAAAAGGAAATACAATAAACGGCTATCAAAACAAAACTATTAAGTTATTCCTTTCCGAAGGGAAATAACATCTCTAAACAAATGTTCAACTTCACAAAATAAGGCAAAACAGTTGGATGCGACAGTAGTACGACGGATGGGGGAAAGACCCTGGAAGATGTTTCCCCAGTGCCTGTCTGGGGGTGAATGGGCTTAGTAGTGTGAGAGCTACGGCCGTTAGCTCCCTCACGTGACCGTCAGCCAATCAGAGAGGATGATCAGGCCTCCACTGTCATGGCCAACAGGAGTACCCCAGACACACAGCTGATGACAATCATTCTGTCTGATTCATTCACTCTGCATGGGAGGAGAGGTAGTCTAATACAGGTTATAACGTAACTGCTGCTCAGGTATATATATATATATATATATATATATATATATATATATATATATATATATATATTAGAAGACATCATGTTAATTCCATATACATATATATATATACTATAACAATACCACCATATATATATATATATATATAATATTAGCAATAAATAACAATAACACTCATAACACTCATAATTAATCATAACCAAACACGACCATAGTCGTGACAACACACACACACGATATAAGTGGCTTCTTCATTCATTGATTCATTTGGGCTTTGTTGTTGTCTGACTGACGGAGCTGTGGAGTGCTGCTGTGCAGGCGTGCAGCAGCCTATTCAGTCCTTGTGAAACACGCCCAGTGAGAAACGTTCCACGGTTAAAACTAAGGTGCGATTAAATGCGTAATTTCTTTTAGCTTTTCTTTAGCTATTGCTAAAGGTATTGCTAGAAGACAACCAATAAGTTGTCAAAGTGAGGTCCAGGGACCCTCAGGGCTCCTTGACCGGGGTTCCAAATGGACCCTTACAGGTCTGTAACTCAGAGGGTTATGGGGGTCCAAGGTTTGAGAAGCGTGCACTGCTATAGAGCTGTACCTGTGCATCAGAGGAGCTCCAGGAGATGCTGGGGACAGGGTAACCCCTGGCATGGCAGCTCAGGTTCACCGTCTTCTCCAAATGCTCCTCGATGGGCGTGTTCTGTGGCTCCCTGATCTCTGGAGGACCTGGAGGGAGGAGGCAGGAGAGAGGAGTTAGCGAGAGACCCTACGGTTGTGCCCTTTGTGAGCACTGACTGACTGTAATTATCTGAAAACCCCTTACTTGTATTGTAAATAAGATTGTGTGATGTTTGTGGAACAGGCTTCTAAATGATCTGAAACCATTAAAACAGTTTGACTGGTTTAAACGCGTAACCCACATTTTAATCAACTACCCTACGCTGCCGAGATTGTTGTATTACCTTTAGAGCATACGCTGAATTATTTGGGTTTTTAATCTGTGAAAATCCAGCGAAAACAGGTTCCTCGGTTTGTTATGATCCGATCGCACCATCCACCATCTTGGTGCACCCGGAAGACGCACACAAGACCCGTCTCCATGAGGCGTTGTACCCATTCATTTGCATTGGCCTCAATTTCCCAGAAGCCCTAGCAGCCCACAGCATGTGACGATTTCCGACGATTTCGTCATCAAAACGAAACCATCTAGTCTCTATCTCCGCGGCAAAGGCAGAGTTTATTTTTATTTATTACAATACGGCAGATTAAACACATAAAACAAAAGGCGGGAATGTCGTTTATAGCAACGACAGTAACCTGGATTAAACTATTCCTGGCAGCTAAACTGTTAACTTTTTTGTGGTAAAAGCGCTCAAACTTTCTTCTTCCCCTTCTATTATTTTTCTTGAAAAAAGAACGGGAACTATATGCACATACATTTCACCCACTTTTTTACATGTAAAACTGTATTGTGACAATAAAGAAGATTCTGATTTTGATTAGCAAAGGTGTGAGGGTTGTCAGGGAGGGAGGCTGTTTTAACTACAGTACTGACGTTCTACTTTACACTTTCAAAAATTGCAAAAGTAGCTAACAATGCATTGGGTCGTGTCGTGTTGGGAGCTTTTAAGCCCTGACCACACCAAAGGGTCGAGACGGTTTCACCGTTGTCCCTGCGGTGTGATATGTCCTGTTGCACGTCGTCCCGAGCGATACAACGCATGGAATTCAATGGCCCAAACCGCACCAAAGGGTCAACATGCAACTCCTCGCAAACCGTTTGGACCCAAGGAGTTGCATGGCGTGGTTAGGGCTTTTAGATCTGCTATTTTGACTCCTCACACGCAGCAGTCCTCAAGCCAGTTTTATAGACAAAATGTCATTTAGAGAAAAATGAAATAAAAACGAACAAAGGAACACACGGATATTGTGCATGAAAACTCACCCTGTACAAACACACGGAGGGTCTCACTGGTCTCCATGCTCTCCATGCTGGAGACAGTGATCACACACACATAGGTCCCTGCGGTGTCAAACATGGCGTTCTTCAGTGTCAGAGTGTGGCCTTTGTGAACCTGCTGTCCATTCTACACACACACACACACACACACACACACACACACACACAGACACAGACACAGACACAGACACAGACACAGACACAGACACACACACACACACACACACACACACACACACAGACACACACAAAATCACATTTTTAAAGATGGCCTGCCGTGGGGGGGTTTTTCACCCTAAAACATGATCATCAGGTATTATTATTATTATATAAGTAGGGGAAAAGTGTACAGTATTTGTTAACATTTTGTTTTTATGTGGACACGCCCACCAGTTCATTATGCCTGGGTTGCCTGGTGGGTGGTGATGGGCGATGATCCACCTGAACTGAAGCCGCACCCACAGCTGTGGTTGTATGATGAAGGGGGATGGGTTAGGGGAGGGGATGATATTGTGATGTCACTATATCACAGTTTTTTCAATGGCACGTTTGACTGGCACATAACGACCACACCAAGAGGTCTAATGAAGTACTGCCACCTCATAAACACATGCAAAACCGAAAAGAAAGAAAATACAAAAATCATAACATTTGAGGTTGAGAAAAACAAATGCCTTTTACGACTGGCAAAGTAATTGTTTTTCAACGAGAGGCGAGCGGAACGAGATATCTCGTAATTTATTTTCCATCGATTACGTTAGATCGAAAATCAGCATCCGTGCGCTTATGCTTGCACGTCTGGCAGGTTTCAAAACAAGAGAACAAGTGAATGTAAACCTGGAGATGTCACCCAGTGTGTGTGTGTGTGTGTGTGTGGTCACTAACCTTAAACCAGGCAGTTTTAGTATGCAGAGAGGAGAGGGCGTTACAGGTTGCCGTCATCCCCTCACCCAGGGACAACGTGCGAACTTCAGGCTCCACCACAGCAGGATCCAAATCTATACATTATACATGTAAACAAGAGAGAGAGAGAGAGAGAGAGAGAGAGAGAGAGAGAGAGAGAGAGAGAGAGAGAGAAAGAGAGAAAGACAGACACTCGAGTTAAAAAAAAAGAAGCTTGCACCATGTTGTGCACTTGTAGATTGCTATTTTCACTAGTTTGAGTCTCGGGCAAAATGTCTAATCTCTCTTTTGGGTCTCGATATGAACAGTTTGGGGAACCACTGGTCTAAATGGCGGGTAGGGAGACCATCTCCACCCCCCACTGCCTTGCTAGTGCAGTGGGTGGACCCAAAACAGTGGGTCGGGTGGGGACCCACCACTTTATTTTTCGTTTCCTATACATTTCGTTTTTAATCATTGTTATTTCACAACATTTAAAAAAAAAACATGCCCAAAAAAAGCAAAATCGTTCAGTAATTTTGTGGAGAAATCAAAGAAAAGTCAAACAAATTCCATACATTTGTAGTGAAAGTAGTGAAAATCGATCCATCTACAGATCTGCTGTTTTCACTAGTTCGGGCCCCGGGCAAACGTCTAATCTCTTTTTTGGGTCTCGACCTGAAACGTTTTGGAACCACTGTGCTAGTAGCCTCGGAAACCCAGACATTTTTATTTCCAGGGAGAAAGAAAAAGTCTGGGTCTGAGTCCACTTCAATTCGGCATAGAGTAGCGCAAAACATTGCTCACTCTCTGCTGATTTCCGATTGTCTGCAACTTTGTAAAATTGACATACACACGCACACATGTACACACACACACGCTCCTCTCTCTCTCTCTGTCGCTCTAAGTAATTAGTCTCATGTCGCGCAGCTGCGCATATATTCTCCCGGCGGATCCTGCCGGGAGCTGCCTATGCCAAAAAAAGCATAGGTGAGTTCCAGGCTACTGTGCTAGTGACTACACTAGTTATATTGTATCAACATAGTGCTTTATTCATTCAAATAAGTCCCAGTTTGTAGCTTTAATTAACTGTATGTAGATTAAAAGGCGTATAAGCTGCAGTCCTTACAGTTGACCATCAGCGTGGTGTTTCCCATGGTCTGGACGTCGGTGTCGAAATCCCACGACTCACACTTGTAGGTGCCGCTGTCCGCTCTGGACGCGCCCTTCAACACCAGGACGCCGTTAGAGTCCGCCGTCTTCTCCTCCTAAAAAGTGACGTGACAACAAGCAGGCCTTGTTTAGTCTTTGAACATACAATATCGTCACTGGAATGTGTTACTTTTCACAAAATGAATGAATGGTGCAACTCCCCTCTCCCCCCCCCCCCTCCTCTCCTCTCTCTCTCATTAGCAGGCAACACTGCAGCACTATCTCACTCTCTCTGTTTCTGGAAAACAGCGCCCCTACTGGTAGTCAGTCATAGTGGCGCTCATAAACATATATGAACACAGGTGAACACGGACATTGCTGTTCCTTGGAGTGGTTGCACCACTCAAAAATAACATTGTGTTACAATGGAGTTGTATTTATTGTTTACTTTTCCTTGTTTCGATTACTTTTTTAACCCCTCCCCCTGTAGAGAGGGAACACCCATTAAGACCTGAGGCCGATTCTACAGATGCCTTCTAAATAAGTAGTTCTCCCACTTTCCAAAAATATAGCAGATGTACAAGCTTGCAGCACGGCACGAAGTGACACGCTGTGAGCGTGTAGATCTGGTATTCATGAATAGCCACCGCATAAATCTGAAATGGCACGGATGCGGTTCGTTTTGTAGCTTTGTAATTGCAAGTGTGAAGTTGAAGTCAGCTCAATTAGATTTTGTAGCTTTTTGTACGCCAGTGTGTATCTTCATGTAGCTGGCTTCTATTGAAATGTAATTGTAGCTTGAACACAGCATAAAAGTGTGTTAATTGATTTGTTTACCGAGTGCCATGAGCTGGGGGGGAAGGGGACACACAGAACAATACAATCGATAATAAATACATTCATACACTTTCCAACATACAAGGCAACGGAAATAGAAAAAGCCAGCATGGGCACTGCTAATGAAACCTGCTACAACTCAACTACCCAACTGCTCAACTACCCAAATGCTCAACTACCCAAATGCTCAACTACCCAACAGCCGTATAACGGTGTCGCTCAGCGAATACAGCCGATCTACGGCGTGTCACAGATGTGGCAGATGCTACAAGCAGTAGGCTTATACTAGCATCTGCAGTAGGCTTTGTAGCGTCAAAACGGGCTTTAACCCATTAGGGCTTGAGACCGGGATAGCATCTGTGTCATTTCTCAGATATTTCATACTTCTACAGGATCTACAAGATATTGTACAATGAGCTAGTATATCTGTAATTATTGCAAATCTTTACTTCTGGGCGGGGGTGGGGGAGTGTGTTCATTTTGGGGCGTACTTGACGTGAAACAGTTGTGAGCACCAGTGATACAGCAACATACATTTTTCACACACACGCACACACGCACACGCACACACGCACACACACACACACACACACACACACACACACGTCTTACGTCTCCATGATAGAAGGACAGGGGGGGCTGGGGGTTCCCGTCACCGCGACACTGAAGCTCCACCGTGTCACCTTCTTTGATGTCCCCTTTGGGGGACTCCACCCACACGCTGATGGACGTAGTGGGAACTGTATATATAATATATGGTCAAATAGCACACGGTTACGGTTTCATAGTGTTCAGTGATATGCATACAAGACACAGTACAGATAAATGTACAGTATAGACTGACGCTTTGTATGATGTTGTAATATTAAAGACTCAAAGTACACAGTGATGTTTATGTTACTGTGTGTTGTAATGTAAAGACTGAGTGTACACAATGGTGTTAATACAAATTAAAAGAATACTTTTTAATACAATTATTGATTGTCTTTTCTTTCTTTCTTTCTTTCTTTCTTTCTTTCTAAAGTTTAAAAAACAATTAAATATATATTAAAATAACTGATCTACAAACAAACAAACATTTAAATAATACATTTTAATACAATTATTGATTTTCTTTTCTTTCTTTCTTTATTTCTAAAGTTTAAAAAACAATTAAATATATATATATATATTAAAATAACTGATCTACAAACTCGTGGAGTTTATAGATTATAGGTATTATTCACACTTTTGTACGATGAAATACGCTTAAATGATTCATCTGACTTGCAAGGCTCCAGGCACAACTATCCAAGAATGCCTTTTGCTGGTGTTTGTTGGTGTCCATGTCGATTCAATGATAAATGACAGCCCTATGCAGCCCTATCACAGTACACAGTGATGTAGTAATGTAAAATGGTAAATGGTGCATTTATATGGCGCTTTTATCCAAGGCGCTTTACATAGATTGTGCATTACATTCACCCATTCACACACACATTCATACACCGATTGCGGCGGAAGCCATGCAAGGTACCAACCAGCACATCGGGAGCAATTTGGGGTTCAGTGTCTTGCCTAAGGACACTTCGACATGTAGACAGGAGGAGCCGGGATTCGAACCGCCGACCCATGGATCATTGGACGACCTGCTCTACCTCTTGAGCCACAGTCGCCCCACAAAGACTCACAGTACACAGTGATGTAGTAACGTAAAGACTCACAGTACACAGTGATGTAGTAACGTAAAGACTCACAGTACACAGTGATGTAGTAACGTAAAGACTCACAGTACACAGTGATGTAGTAACGTAAAGACTCACAGTACACAGTGATGTAGTAACGTAAAGACTCACAGTACACAGTGATGTAGTAACATAGACTCACAGTACACAGTGATGTAGTAACGTAAAGACTCACAGTACACAGTGATGTAGTAACGTAAAGACTCACAGTACACAGTGATGTAGTAACGTAAAGACTCACAGTACACAGTGATGTAGTAACATAGACTCACAGTACACAGTGATGTAGTAACGTATAGACTCACAGTACACAGTGATGTAGTAACGTAAAGACTCACAGTACACAGTGATGTAGTAACATAGACTCACAGTACACAGTGATGTAGTAACGTAGACTCACAGTACACAGTGATGTAGTAACGTAAAGACTCACAGTACACAGTGATGTAGTAACATAGACTCACAGTACACAGTGATGTAGTAATGTAAAGTCTCACAGTACACAGTGATGTAGTAACATAGACTTGCAGTACACAGTGATGTAGTAACATAGACTCACAGTACACAGTGATGTAGTAACGTAAAGACTCACAGTACACATTGATGTAGTAACGTAAAGACTCACAGTACACAGTGATGTAGTAACGTATAGACTCACAGTACACAGTGATGTAGTAACGTATAGACTCACAGTACACATTGATGTAGTAACGTAAAGACTCACAGTACACATTGATGTAGTAACGTAAAGACTCACAGTACACATTGATGTAGTAACGTAAAGACTCACAGTACACAGTGATGTAGTAACGTAAAGACTCACAGTACACAGTGATGTAGTAACGTAAAGACTCACAGTACACAGTGATGTAGTAACGTAAAGACTCACAGTACACAGTGATGTAGTAACGTAAAGACTCACAGTACACAGTGATGTAGTAACGTAAAGACTCACAGTACACAGTGATGTAGTAACGTAAAGACTCACAGTACACAGTGATGTTGATGCGGGGGGTCTCCGTCATGCGGGTGCCTCCAGGGACCAGGTAGGTAACCTCGCAGTAGAACTCTGAGTCCTTGTCCTCCTTGGTCACCATCATGCTCAGGTCACTCTTCACAGAGTACATACCGCTGGCCTCCATCGTGACCAAGGACAGCATGTTCACCTCTGGGAGACAGACACACACACACACACACACACACACACACGTTTTTGTATTAATATTACCAGTAAGACGCCTGAGGGCGAGAAGCGACCTCGCCCCCACATGCACGCATCTGCCTCGTTGACGGTAGACTGCTGGGCGAGTGCTGGCGCTTTGGCATGGGGGGTCGGATCAACATGGAATTAATTCTGTACTGGCCATATAAGGAGCATGTCTTGAGTGTACAGGCAGGGTTTGATGAGGTCAGATCAACATATGGAATGTCAGAACAGGTCAGCTCCATACAGTATATGGAGATCTAATGGTGGTAGCGGGGACATTCTCTTGAGTGTACAGGGTTTGATGAGGGCCCAGGTAGGGCCGGGCCTTCATTTTCGGGCCTGTTGAGAACTCTAGTTTTCGCCGGCTGCCGGGCGCGGCTGCACTAACAACTTTGGGGCAGACCCGTCACCCGTCTAGAGTTTGAACGGACAGGTGGGCCTGTTGAGAACTCTAGTTTCCGCCGGCTGCCAGGTGCGGCTGCACTAATAACTTTGGGGCAGACCCGTCTAGAGTTTGAACGGACAGGTGGGCCTGGTGAGATCTCTAGTTTTCGCCGGCTGCCGTAATATCTTCACACTGTGGAACTACAGCCTTCATCATCCTCATCCATCATGTTTATATGCATGCCATTCATTCATCATCAATCAGTGACCCACGCTCAAATTTAAGGCAGAATTTACACTCCATTGATACATGTCTCTCTTTGTATGTGGCCATGGCATAAGTGTGATAGTGCATGAGGAGGACAACTCCTCATGCATTATTATTTATCACTTACTCATCTGAACACAAACAGTGTCAGTCTGTTTCATTCATGCTGTGGTTTTACCATTTGCAATGTTCTGCAGCGGAGTGTTGTCTCTGTACCAAGTGATGTTGGGTCTGGGGAAACCATTCTTAGCCTCACAGCTTCCAATCTGAGGAGAGGAGAGGAGAGGAGAGGAGAGAAATAAATAAATACATAAAACAACTGTAATTATTGTGTGTGTGTGTGTGTGTGTGTGTGTGTGTGTGTGTGTGTGTGTGTGTGTAATATATATACACACACACACACACACACACACACACACACACACACACACTGATGATGCCACAACTGTGAAGAGACTTCAAGTGTTTACCTTCGAAGGGAACTCGTTCGTGACGGAGATGCCCGTATGAACCCGCTCGATGGAAGGAAAAGCCGGCGTCTCTGTGAAAGAACCACTGTGTCAGCTACAGTACATCTCACATGTTCTACAGCATGTCTACTACATTATCCATTAAAGAACCACTGTGTCAGCTACATCTCACATGTTCTACAGCATGTCTACTACATTATTAAAGAACCACTGTGTCAGCTACATCTCACATGTTCTACAGCATGTCTACTATACATTATTAAAGAACCACTGTGTCAGCTACATCTCACATGTTCTACAGCATGTCTACTACATTATTAAAGAACCACTGTGTCAGCTACATCTCACATGTTCTACAGCATGTCTACTATACATTATTAAAGAACCACTGTGTCAGCTACATCTCACATGTTCTACAGCATGTCTACTACATTATTAAAGAACCACTGTGTCAGCTACATCTCACATGTTCTACAACATGTCTACTACATTATCCATTAAAGAACCACTGTGTCAGCTACATCTCACATGTTCTACAGCTTGTCTACTACATTATCCATTAAAGAACCACTGTGTCAGCTACATCTCACATGTTCTACAGCATGTCTACTATACATTATTAAAGAACCACTGTGTCAGCTACATCTCACATGTTCTACAGCATGTCTACTATACATTATTAAAGAACCACTGTGTCAGCTACATCTCACATGTTCTACAGCATGTCTACTACATTATCCATAAAGAACCACTGTGTCAGCTACATCTCACATGTTCTACATCTACAGCATGTCTACTACATTATCCATTAAAGAACCACTGTGTCAGCTACATCTCACATGTTCTACAGCATGTCTACTATACATTATTAAAGAACCACTGTGTCAGCTACATCTCACATGTTCTACAGCATGTCTACTACATTATCCATTAAAGAACCACTGTGTCAGCTACATCTCACATGTTCTACAGCATGTCTACTACATTATTAAAGAACCACTGTGTCAGCTACATCTCACATGTTCTACAGCATGTCTACTATACATTATTAAAGAACCACTGTGTCAGCTACATCTCACATGTTCTACAGCATGTCTACTACATTATCCATTAAAGAACCACTGTGTCAGCTACATCTACAGCACATGTTCTACAGCATGTCTACTACATTATTAAAGAACCACTGTGTCAGCTACATCTCACATGTTCTACAGCATGTCTACTACATTATCCATTAAATAACCACTGTGTCAGCTACATCTCACATGTTCTACAGCATGTCTACTACTTTATCCATTAACCACTGTGTCAGCTACATCTACAGCACATGTTCTACAGCATGTCTACTACATTATCCATTAAAGAACCACTGTGTCAGCTACATCTCACATGTTCTACAGCATGTCTACTACATTATCCATTAACCACTGTGTCAGCTACATCTCACATGTTCTACAGCATGTCTACTACTTTATCCATTACTATTTAGTTACATAATGTGATAACTGTCCATTGCAGATGGCGCACATTCACTATGTACACATGCCAGTGAGTTTAACACTACAAAGGGTAACCCTTCCATAACCTGTGACCATTATGGGTCCATTTGGCTCCATTTGTGCACTCTCTGATGGGGGTCCGTAGCCTAATGCAGTACACTCTCTGAGTCTATGGGGGTTCGTAGCCTAATGCAGTGCTTTTCAAAAGCCTGCCATGTTAAAGTGGTCAGACGTGCGGGTGGCGTGCATTTTCAGAACATGTTTCTTTAATGAATACTATACTATGTATGAACGTATACTATGTTCAGTGGAACGCAGTATTGGTAAAACCATGAAAACAAACCATGAAATGTCTTTAAACATACATCAGCTATTTTCACTACATCTTAATTTCTATTAATATTTTATGCTTTTCTTCGATTGTCTGTTTTAAAATTCATAAAATTCTTTATTTTTATTTCAATGGAAGTTGCTCTTGAAGCACCCGGAAGAACACTCTTTTTTTTTTTTTTTTACACCAAAATGAGGAAGTGGTAACGAGTGCTCTGTGTTAATCCATTCAAGACGGGAACCCCTTTCGGTGTTTTAACTAATCATTATGTTATACTTTAGCTATTGAAAAATAGCAGATCTACAAGCTCATAGCGCGCCACCGAGTGGCGCGCTAAGAGCTTGTTGGTCTGCTATTTTTGGGTTTTGGGTTACTCGGTTTACCAACCCACTGTTGGGCCTAATAATGCACACTAAAAGCACAGTGTTTGAGAAGCAGCAGCGTCTCTTACCGAACACCTTGAGCTGTGTCAGTGTTTGAGAAGCGGCGTCTCTTACCGAACACCTTGAGCTGTGTCAGTGTTTGAGGAGCAGCGTCTCTTACCGAACACCTTGAGCTGTGTCAGTGTTTGAGAAGGAGCGTCTCTTACCGAACACCGTGAGCTGTGTCAGTGTTTGAGAAGCAGCGTCTCTTACCGAACACCTTGAGCTGTGTCAGTGTTTGAGAAGCAGCATCTCTTACCGAACACCTTGAGCTGTGTCAGTGTTTGAGAAGGAGCGTCTCTTACCGAACACCTTGAGCTGTGTCAGTGTTTGAGAAGGAGCGTCTCTTACCGAACACCTTGAGCTGTGTCAGTGTTTGAGGAGCAGCGTCTCTTACCGAACACCTTGAGCTGTGTCAGTGTTTGAGAAGGAGCGTCTCTTACCGAACACCTTGAGCTGTGTCAGTCCCTCGTCAGCGTCTCTTACCGAACACCTTGAGCTGTGTCAGTCCCTCGTCAGCAGCGTCTCTTACCGAACACCTTGAGCTGTGTCAGTCCCTCGTCGGTGCCGTCGGTCAGGCCCTGGACGACGCAGATGAAGTCCAGCGCGTCGCTCAGCTGCACGTCCCTGATGGTCAACACCAGCTCCCCCGTGGCGCCCGTCCCGTTCACAGAGATGCGCTCCGAGAACGGCGTGCCCTTCTCCACGATGTGCATGGTGGAGTCCTGGTAGTAGATTCTGTGCCTCTCCGTCGACGGCGGCGGCGCTACCTACACCCACCACGGAAACGCACACGCATCATCATCAGAAATGATGATATCATCCTGATAAATCTGATTATTATTATTATAATAGCTCCGATAATATATTGTATGATGTATTCTTTCTTTTATGAAGATTACCGTATATTTGTTTTCATATGCTTGCAGTTCTGCTAAATGACTACTGTTATTTGTTTTATCTGGTGATTGTTTGCCAGAGGCATTTGCTTCGGCCAAAGCCATCTTAAAATGTACCGTTGCTCACTAGTACATGGCCTTTTCTCTATACAGTGTTGGGAAAGTTCATTTATTTTATGAACTAGTTCAGTTCACAGTTCAGAAATTTAAAAAGGAACTAGTTCAGTTCATAGTTCATAATTCAACATTTTGAACTAAAGTTCATGGTTCCAAAAAAATGATTTGCGCACCAGTTGAGAGACAGGGATTTAGAGAATGCTGACAGGCACTCAAATGAGATGTTAACGTCCTGTAAGTAGATGTGTAAATAAAACCAGTGTTGACTAATCAATACAAGTGGCTCTTATTTTTATGAGGCAGTTTCTGCACAGGAAGTCCGTTTCACTTGTGAACAAGCTACGATGGATGAGCTCTCAAAGTACTAGTCGCTAAAACCACGTTAGCGACCATATTTACAATATGAAAACTGGAACCTGCAGGCAGCATTAGGTGAGTAATTCATTGTATACTGTATGTGTTGGACGTTCGTGGTTGTGCTAATGATAAACGGACAGCTGCTGCTGCGGCTAATCCTAAGAGAAAAAGTGACGTTCACACACGCCAGAAATTAATGTGTTCACAATGACGTTCATCAGGCAGAAATACAGTACGTTCAGCCCAAATGAGAACGCGTTCGTGAACTATCGTTCTTTGGGTACAACACTGCCTATAAATTATTTATTATCGGAGCAGTATGGGTTGGCGCCCCAGCCTGTGTCTTCCGTGAGGAAGAAGCCCAACAAACCCACGGTGAGGCCTTTAGGAGGGCCATTCAAGCCTCAAGCGGAGCCTGCGGCACCACCAAGGGCAAGGTGGAGCCTGCGGAACCGTTGCGGCTCGAGAATCCACCATTCCTGAATAAAGTGCCGGGTGCTGGGAGTCTGGTGCAACGCACAGGGGCTGGACTTGGTGAGAGCAGGAGTGGACCTGGTGAGACGTAGGAGGGGCCCGGACAGGAGTCAACCCACAGAGCGTGAACATGGAGCGGCGGGGCGTTCCAGAGGTTGGGACTGGCCACGGCGAACGCGCGATCTCCTCTGGTCCTGAATTTTGTGTCAGGCACAATCAGGAGAGACTGATTGGCCGATCTCAGGGCTCTTGCTGGTACGTAGGGAGTGATCAATTCAGCTAAATATGGGGGGGGGACAGGTCATTTTGGGCTTTAAAGACAAAAATGATGATATCATCCTGATAAATCTGATTATTATTATTATTATAATAGCTCCGATAATATATTGTATGATGTATTCTTTCTTTTATGAAGATTACCGTATATTTGTTTTCATATGCTTGCAGTTCTGCTAAATGACTACTGTTATTTGTTTTATCTGGTGATTGTTTGCCAGAGGCATTTGCTTCGGCCAAAGCCATCTTAAAATGTACCGTTGCTCACTAGTACATGGCCTTTTCTCTATACAGTGTTGGGAAAGTTCATTTATTTTATGAACTAGTTCAGTTCACAGTTCAGAAATTTAAAAAGGAACTAGTTCAGTTCATAGTTCATAATTCAACATTTTGAACTAAAGTTCATGGTTCCAAAAAAATGATTTGCGCACCAGTTGAGAGACAGGGATTTAGAGAATGCTGACAGGCACTCAAATGAGATGTTAACGTCCTGTAAGTAGATGTGTAAATAAAACCAGTGTTGACTAATCAATACAAGTGGCTCTTATTTTTATGAGGCAGTTTCTGCACAGGAAGTCCGTTTCACTTGTAAACAAGCTACGATGGATGAGCTCTCAAAGTACTAGTCGCTAAAACCACGTTAGCGACCATATTTACAATATGAAAACTGGAACCTGCAGGCAGCATTAGGTGAGTAATTCATTGTATACTGTATGTGTTGGACGTTCGTGGTTGTGCTAATGATAAACGGACAGCTGCTGCTGCGGCTAATCCTAAGAGAAAAAGTGACGTTCACACACGCCAGAAATTAATGTGTTCACAATGACGTTCATCAGGCAGAAATACAGTACGTTCAGCCCAAATGAGAACGCGTTCGTGAACTATCGTTCTTTGGGTACAACCAGTGACGGATTAACCCCTCTCAAGGCCCTGGCGCTTCACCAAATCAAAAGGCCCCTACTGATTCAGCCAATTAATTAATTAATTAATTAATTAATTAACATGCATGCGTTTAGCGCATATCCACTACTGCCTGCGCTGCCCGCAGACACACAAGACACATCAGGCACTGCCGCACTGGGCACAGCCTTTCCAACTTCAGTCTGCTAGTGCTAAACTATCTGCAATTTCCCCGAAAAATAATTAGCCTATATCTACAAGCTCCATTAGCAGGCATGCAGCATGTTTTGTCTAAATTGTCTTTGTGGCCAACAAATGTAGCTACATTTGCAAACAGTGCTGTTGACCATGTTGTTACATGGTCCATATAACATGTGTGCACCAACAGACAATGCCAATATGCTATATTAAGTTAATAAGTTAACATTAGAACGTTTTAAAGACAGATTAATTATTGACGACAATGCAACCTGTGGGTCCAACGTCACTGAAAACTTTCATAATGGCAATTAAATTAATTTACTCACGAGTGCTGAAATCGTGAAATGGAGGATGTAAGAACACACTTTTGTTGTATTAGAGCAGGGTAAATATGAAGTTTTGCGCCAAGGTCTTGTTTATATTCCTCTTTACATAGGCTGTATGTATGTTATTGTCGCAATTTGGTCCGTCTGAGATCTGACTGAGGGGGCCTTCCTGGGCGAGGGGGCTTCTGACGGCGTCGCTTACTCGCTTCCCCTCTGTCAGAGGTGGAAGCGACGCGCAGCCGTCGGGAACCCCCCCAAACCGACTGCCCCCCCCCCCCCCCCCTCCAGAAAACTGCTACAGAAACTGTCAGACGAAGACCAAAAACACTAGCGGGGGTTCCTATGTTGCGTTATATTTTTCGAAAGAAGCAACAGCTGTACCTATAGTCTCGTACCGGGCCCTGCAAGCTACGGGCCCTGGCGCTTAAGCTCCACCTAGTTCCATTGTTAGTCCGGCTCTGGGTACAACACTGCCTATAAATTATTTATTATCGGAGCAGTATGGGTTGGCGCCCCAGCCTGTGTCTTCCGTGAGGAAGAAGCCCAACAAACCCACGGTGAGGCCTTTAGGAGGGCCATTCAAGCCTCAAGCGGAGCCTGCGGCACCACCAAGGGCAAGGTGGAGCCTGCGGCCTGCGGCTCGAGAATCCACCATTCCTGAATAAAGTGCCGGGTGCTGGGAGTCTGGTGCAACGCACAGGGGCTGGACTTGGTGAGAGCAGGACTGGACCTGGTGAGACGTAGGAGGGGCCCGGACAGGAGTCAACCCACAGAGCCTAGTCCTTCCACGCGCCAGAATGGTACCTCCCAGTCCCGGCAGAGTAGTTCAGGAGGAACGGATTGTGTGGCCCTGGTTTTTCCCTAATGGGACTGATCGAGGGTAGCTACTGGGACGTAAGTCGGGACTTGATGAGGATACGTCCCAGGTGCATCCATGTATGTATGTATTTTGTTTTATTATCGGTTATTAGTATCGGTATCGATCTTGAGAAGCAGGAAGTTATCGATATCACTATCAGATTAAAGAAATCGATATTGTGCATCCTATACATTTATATATTGTATTCTTAGCATAATACAGTGCATGAGATGCAATCAGTGAATGAGTAGAGGCTGTTTGTGTGTGTCGGCATTGCATTGCTCCACCACTATACATATTTAGATGTGTGTCTGTGCGCGCAAGTGTGTGCGTGCAAGTGTGTGTGTGTGTGTGTGTGTGTGTGTGTGCGTGCGTGCGTGTGTGTGCGTGGGTGCGTGTCATAACACTTACATAAAGCCACTGTATCATGACGCCCCCTAACCCATCAGCGGACTTGAAGATGCAGGTGATCTGAGCGGTGTCTTTCCTGAACACCTCCACCCTGTCCTCCATGTTCACCTCCATCACGGCCCAGGCTGAGGGGAGAGAGAGAGAGAGAGAGAGAGAGAGAGAGAGAGATGTGAGTCTGTACGAGATGTGAAACCGTACGTCACAGTTCGCTGTAGGAAAAGCACACTGACATTTCACATTATTTCACAGCGTGGCTTGTGGGGTTGGCTAATATTTTCCCTACATTTTAGTTAACAATGAAATATTTTTCATTTAACGTATTCAATTGTGATATTATCAAACATAAACATCAAGCATATCAGAGGGTCTACATTTCCCCAAAAGGAAGCGCATGTATTTAATTTGGTCTGAACAGAAGCAGGGATAAAACATATAAGATATACAGTATATATTATATAGCCATAATAATAATACTATAATACTATTATAATTTATAGTTTCATACTGATATGGGACAGAAACTGCCTGCCTGTCTATATATTATATAATATATATACTGTGGACGCCCAGCCACCGGGGAACGATGGCACACAAGGAAAGAAAAGAGGCAGAAGATTTGTAAGGGGTCAAAGCGATGAGGGAGATGCTATGAGTGGAATGAGAGAGCCCACCCATGTCCACAGCAATGTGCCGCATTCCACCATGTCACCCTCTCTCTCTCTCTCGCAGGAAGAAAGGCTCAATTTACAGGCCGCATAGTAGCCGCACTGTTCCCTCTCTTATAGGAATGAGTAGTTTCTCTCCCCCTTCGGAGGGTCTCCCAGCGTGACGCAGACTCCAGTGGGACGGGACGGGGCAAGGAAACCCCCCCCCCCATGTTTAGGTGTGAACTGAATCCAATTCATTGGAATTAAAGAGTCACCAATCAGCCAAAACGGAACAATTGCACATAAAAACAAAGTGCTACGCAGTCTCTCGTCGTTTGAACTATGTTTTTCTGCTGCATACAGTATTCCAGATTATGTACCGTTACTGTACACAGTAGAAAATAAAAGCAGCATTCTATCTTCGCCTTTTTTAATTAAATGTTTTCAAAAGGCAGCAAACAAAACTTGAGTAATATACTATTTTTTTTTATATAGTAATAATATTACAGTTGTTGGTCAAGTACCCGCTTACACTACCCGTTACTGGGTGAAATAATAATATTACAGTAATATATTAAATGTAACTCGTTACTGCCCACCACTGGTGACACATGCATACATGCATGGTCGCTGATGGCCAGAGGGCCGGGAAGTGAGACTTGCCATTCTAACGCAGGTCTATTCATGATGCGTGAACGTGAAGGAGTTTGAACACAATGCAATGACAGGGAGCAGTGTTGGAGAGTAGCTAAGTACATTTACTTAAGTACTGTACTTAAGTACATTTTTGAGGTATTTGTACTTTACTTGAGTATTTCTAATTTCCAATACTTCTACTCCACTACATCTCAAAGGCAAATATTGTACTTTTTCTCCACTACATTTATTTGAAAAGTTTAGTTAGCCTATACTATAGTTACTTTGATTATCATTACAAAACATACATTAAACACGTCAACACCATATACATTTTGTCCGTTTGAAAATAGCCGATATACAAGCTTGCGACGCATCGTGAGCTTGTAGGTATATTTTCCTTGCTTATCTTCTGTCCAACCTGCGTCTCCTGCATGTGCTCCTCTTGTGTTGCTGTTTACCACTGCCTAATGGAGCTGGACGGATCCTTTCCTATTAAGAAATCCAATTACCCCCCCCCCCCCCCCCCGACAAAGACATTTCCTGGCCATTATCTATGACAGCGCAACGCTGACTCACTCCCAGCTTCCACCTACACTCCTCGACCACCCGTTCACCATATCCATGCGCACGCGAGCAGCCATTTTTCTCTTATGTGTCACGCTCCAGGGTGGGAAAAAAACACCATCCCGAGTATATGACGCAGGGAGGTGATAAAATGAATGGCCGGGTTAAGGGGATATGGCTGGGGATTTAAGATATTTACAGTATATTGTAACGTTTAGGGTCTGGGGGATGTTAGTGGGACTTTTTAGACTCTTAAACCAGTTCCCAAGCGGCCGCGCTATACCTCCTGAGTCACTGCCGCTTAATCATTTAATGTCAAAATGTCCGTGAGCAGGAGACGGACTGAAGCCGGTGCCGTTCCATAACGGCACAACCTCGGCTACTAATAGCTAGGATGGTTAAATGCAGACGACGACTTCTAGGTTATGTGCAAATGTATATACTTGACCAATACACTGTAACTAAAGGGGACACGTTTATTTTACCCAAAGTAGTACCCAATTATTTTTGCCCCCCCTTTATCTCCCAATGTAGTCATTATCTGCCAGTTTACCTCTGTGTTGCCACTGCCCTTACTGTATCACCCTGCCAGTGAGGAGCCATGTATGGTAGATACTACTGTTGTCATTCAACACCCAGACCATACTGTAGGAGTCACTACTACTAGCGACAAAGATCACCCTCCTAGCCTGGCATCCATCCCCACCGAACATTATATGGTCAATTAGATGCGGCTCAGCCAACTGGACACACCGTGCATGGTGGATTCAACAGGTGCTTTAACTCCGCGCCACCCGATTGTCAAAGGGGATTCATTTTGTATTCATTATAACGATCCATTTCAGAACATCTGGCTGTTTGACAGGTGTGAATCTATTGTGATAAGGCGCATTGCAGACGATTATTTCGAACTTTGACCTCGATTATGATTAATGAAAGATATTTATTTGTATACGCACCAAATCGCATGAAAGCAGATATTAGTCTGTACGTGTGTTGCATTCACAGCGCTATGGAACCTCTGGCTTTATGTCTTGCCTTTAGCACACTAGTACATTTTCCCCTGGAGAGTGTGAGCTTGACCCCCCCTGCATGCTGTGTTTGTGTTTTCCCAGAAAGGGGAATTTGTTTCTCCCACTGTACTAACTGTACTTAGTAAATATTCCGGCTCCTCTTATAGCCTTGGTATGCAAGAGAGGAAAAGAGAGACCGAGGGGAGAGGCATATAATTCAAAGCATATGGAGTCTTGTCAAATTGGTAAAATGGGGTCATTAGTGGGCCTCGATGGTGCTACTGCAAGTCAGTAATGGGGAAGTCAAGGCTGAATGTGTGTGTGTGTGTGTGTGTGTGTGTGTGTGTGTGTGTGTGTGTATGTGTGTGTGCCTGCGTGCGTGCGAGTGTTATGACTTGATGTGATGTGTACAATGAGTGAGTGAAAGAGTGTAAAGAGTGTAAAACAAGCCTCTTAGAAAAGAGGTTTAGAAAAGACCCTCCCTGGAGGTGAACTGTATCACAAATCACAACAACAGGGGGACTCTCAGCAATGTCAACGACCAAACCATGTGTAACAGAAGGAACGAGCATGACAGACAGACAGACAGAGAGAGAGAGAGCGAGAGAGAGAGAGAGAGTAAATGCAGTATGGTTGAAGGTTGCAGGAAACAGAAAACAGAAAAGGGAAAGGGATGGCTTTAAAGAGATTAACAGCTAATTGAGGATGACGCATACGCGCACACGTACACAAACACGCACGGATTACAGCTGCAATAATATAAGGCAGCCATTATTGCTATGTTAACGCAATGTAACTATAGTACATATCTGTACGGTAGAGTATGTTAATACAATATAACTAGTACAGCTGGTACCGGGTATAAGATGCCTACCAGTTGAAATGATCAATAAAGCAGATCTGAGACTTAAAACGCTCGGATTGTAGCTTTCATTGGAAACTAGAAGGCACAGTCCAGGTGTTCATTTTACAACACGAGGTGCACTGTAACGGTTGGCGATAAAAATAGGTCCCCCCCCCCCCCAGCCCCGTGACAGAGAGAGGAAGCGACGCTGTGGAAGGCTGAGGTCATAATATCAAAGGGCATTGTTTGTATCCTGTCAAAAGGCTTTCATGTCACAGGTATAGACAAAACAGACACTGTGTGAGATGTCACCGTCTCGTTGTGATAGGTCCACTCGACAAGCTATACTGGCCTACAGTGGTTCTCAAACCCCCCACATGTATTTATGTATGGATTTATGTATATGTATTTAGCCATTTCAAAAGGTTTTATGCTGCAGGGATCCCAATAAAATGGGCATTTTATGAATATTAAAAGACCGAGAGCGCCCCCGTTAAGCGCCCCCTTTATAGTTTAGGTTTCCTACGTTTGGTTTTAAATTTATTATTATTTCAAAACGTTTTTCCACAAATGCAAAATGTTTCATGAATTAATAACAAGATCCAATGATTTTTTGTTTTCAGTAATGTCATGAAGAAATGAAAGACAAACCTATAAGAAATTCACAACGGCGCGAAGCCATTCTTTTTTTTCTTTCTTTTTTTTGTGTGATATCCTTCCGGACCAAGTGTTTGACTGTACTGTACTCTTTTACATTTCTGCCAAAAAAGTATTCAATTAATCAATCAAACCGTAACAACGCTGATTTGCGCAAAACATCGCTACTGGCATTCAAGCCCAGTACTGTCAGACTATCCTTTCGTCAATTATTAAACCACACTTTGTAATCAATAATTGCCCTTTAGGTGGATTCAACTGACGCTGCACCCGAGAAGACAGACTAATTGTGACCTTATAAAACATTTAGGACTCCTTTTTATTCTTACACAGTGAATGGAGATCAAAGCAAGAATGGCATATAGTAAAAAGCACACACAGCAACAGCAATGGCGGTGGCTCTGTTCCTGAACACATTTATCTGTGTGTGTGATCTGCTTTGTTTGCAGTTCAGAATGCTCTTATGTAATCAATGTAATCCCTTCCCCCTCGTATCAATATTTACATACCGAAGGATTCCCCCGCTCAAACAGCCATTCATGTTTAATTTACACACTGCCCATGTTCTCTAAACTGAAGGCCTGATAGATGAGAGCATTAGCGTTATTATTACATTAAAGATACTGTATAGAGAACGGCAGCGTGCGTGCGTGAGTGCGTGCGTGCGTGCGAGAGGTTGTGTGTGAGAGAGAGAGAGCTTGTATGGATGATTTAGCATGTGCAACATCTGGTCGTGGCCCTAGTTTTAACCACTTAAAGCCTATATACTGTACTTTGTTGAACAGAAAATAGCGAACATAGTTTATCTGTGAACTTGTGAACATTTTGCTGAATGTTTTCCTGTTTTCTCAGAATGTTCGCCCACTTTTCCAGAATGTCTACGACAGAATAGGGACACTAGGGTGCATGTGGTTAATGATTTGCTAATTAGCTAATTGCATAATTAGCTCATCCTGTGGTGAGCGCACCCTTGAGAAATTCAGCGAGAGCACGGGCACAGCTAAAGCAGACGCAGAGGGGACTCCCTCAATTTGGTCCGACTTATGTACTAGTCGACCTACAGTCATGAGTCCGACCCAAAACCCAACCCTAAATCTAACCTCACAGGAAGCCACGGGTCAGTTTTAACCTGCCACGGGTTCGTTTTAACCTGCCACGCATGTCGGGAGCCACAGGTTATAGTTTTAACTTGCCAGGGGTTAGTTTTAACCTGCCACACATGTCGGGAGCCACGGATGAGTTTTAAACCGGCCACGGGTTAGTTGTAACCGGCCACGCATGTCGGGAGTGGCAATGTTGTCAAACTAATGCCTGTTGGACTGTTAGTATGTCTAACAAACTCCACTTAACACTGGGAAAAGAGACTCTCCCAGAACACAAAGTGGGCCCTCTAAAATTGGCCTTACATAAGCCACAATCATAATTGTGCTCAATTAGTTCCGGCATCCCCCACGGCGCATTACTCGGGCCTCCTCTGCAGTAATATTTCCATCCATGCGTCATGGCAGAACGAACAGTGCCCTGTTTTCCAAGACCTGTCACATCTAAGAATAACATTGGCCTATCAAGTGTGTTTGCTTACGTGATATGGCAGAATTACTGCGCAGTGCAGCACATTGAACCGACAGACACCAGGAATAGCGGCGTGTCGTCGGGACCGAGTGGTGGTGAAACACAGAGCCTGGGAAAACAGTGTCTGTTATAGGGCTGCTCTTTGGTACAGGCCATGTGAAGGCCTGGGTGTACAGTTTAACACCACACAACTCAGATAAAAGAACAACAGGCTGGGTGTACAGTCAACACCACACAACTCAGATAAAAGAACAACGGGCTGGGTGTACCGTTAACACCACACAACTCAGATAAAAGAGGAGTGAGACAGGAGAGAAGAAAGAAAAACGGAAAGAAAGAAAGAAAGAAGTCAAGTTGGGTAAAGGAGAGAAAGATGGGGTGCGAGGAGAAGAGGAGGGCACTTGGGTTAGTTAGTGTGTGTGTGTGTGTGTGTGTGTGTGTGTGTGTGTGTGTGTGTGTGTGTGTGCGTGCGTGTGTATGCGCAGTACAATTTTCCACGTCCTCTCAAGAGAAAATTGGTTGTTTTCATGGTCAGAAAAAGATTGTTATAGACATACAGTTAGAGTAGTCGTCGGCTTACAATTACAGTAGGAAATGATGCAGGTTAGGGTTAGGCCGTTAGGGGATTTAAAAGTAGGCATTTGGGGGTTAGGTTTAGGGGGTTAAGTTTTATAGTTGTGTAATGCACGCACTGGAAAGGTATGATTGCTTATGATTTGTGACTCCACAGCCACAGCTGCACAAATCAGCCACAAGGCCACAAGCAGCCACACCGGCACCGGCTGTAGGCTCTGCACCTCCAGACAGATCAGGGTTGTAAATGATCAAACGAGAGTAGAAAATACAATGTGTGTGTCTGAATGTACAGAATGTGAGTCTGTGTTGTATGTGGAGTACAGATTGCTGCCAGTGAGAGGTACTGTATCGTCTGACATTTACAGCACAGCTATCTGGCACGCAGACAAAACACTACAGTACCTATCTGATAGATAACAGCTGTCACTCCATCTCTGACACCGAGACACGCTCACTACAGTACAGTATAGAGAGGGTATGCGCGTGACATCATCATCAAACCAGGAAGTTATATGCAGGAATTCCTAATGAGTGGCAAAAAACTACTTTCTGGCCCATATGCATCCAAACGTCAGAAAAGTCTAATTACATTAAACGACATTAAACAATGTTAAACTCAATTTGCCTGTCACTTTGCCACTCGATTTGCCATTCACTTTATGCATGCGCATACCCTCTATAGCGTCTCTTTGACTCTGTTGGGTGGAAACGTCATTATGTCCAAAACCTTTCAGGATTCAAATTAAAAAAATAACATTAGTAGCACATCTACAAGCTCGAAACGTGGCGCAAAGTGCATCTGCTATACTTTAGAAGCTTTTGTTTGACAAAACAGCCCGACAGCGACAATACGGTCATAATGTGTCCACACAAACTGTTACTAAACTGTTTGTAAAACGGTACCAACATAAAACAGTCTATGGTCAGAGTGTCATATTGTTTAGAATAGGCATGATATCTGCCTGTTTGTTATTATTTCAACCGTCTCTACTGGCTGAGTTCAGAGTACACACGGCAGGTCTACTAGGCAGAGAGACCACACCAGAACAGTAGCACTATAGCTGAGCTCAGCTTTGGCCTGGCTAAACAGCGTGAAAGAATCTTTAAGAGGCATTCCAAGAGAAATAAACACTGAAGGCCTTGTCAGACGTCCATCTATCATATTAGTTCTGAGACGAGACGCAGGCCCGAAGCATTTCAGGCTCTCGCCACCACCACCAATGCCACATGGCTTCAATCAGGCCCTCAGCTACCATCAAAGAACCAGAGACCTCGCTGACCCGTACTATACAGGGCTTATGAATTCCACCACACATCATCGTCGTCATGTCCACATAACATACAGTCAACATACATCACGTAACTGAACATAATGTTTATCATGCTTACACCATCTGAATTGCAAAAGCATGTTCCGTGTTCAGCAACATGAGATCTCAGTGATCCTTGGTTATGATTTGATTTCTAGTGTGTTGTTGTGGCTGCATGTGCTGCTATAAAAAGATGGGCGGCTGTCTTTGATGTCAGGTATATGTGACGGCCCCTTTTGTGCCCATATATGGAGCTGAGTGATTGCTGATGCAACACACTCCATATTTGGATAGCGGGACAGACACACAGACAGACAGACACACACACAGACAGACATGATCTACAAGGTCTCATAGTAAGTGCTCACTGCGTTCGCAATTAGGCATTATATGTGGGAAGTGTGGGAGATCTTATATTTTTGGCTAAAACACAACGTCTCGGAATCCCCCATGAGGAAGTCACTAATGTTGCTCTGGAGAGGGAAGTCTGGAGCACTCTGGTGGAGCTGTTGCCCCCGCGACCCGACTACGGATAAGCGGTTGAAGATGGATGGATGGTATAATAGTGGCCAATTATTATATTTGGTTATCTAATATCTATACAATATACTTCTAAGTTCTGAGCCCATTTGAAATGAATAAATACTAGTTCAAATCTACAAGCTCATGGCACTTGGCAATGTGATGCACAACGACTCTAGATGTGAGGAGTTGTGAGCTTTTAGATCGCCTGCACCACCTACTGCAATTTAAATCATTTTTAAAATAATAATAAAAAAGAAACGGTTTCCAGTCACTTACAACAACAACTTATGTTATGACATGCCCAAAATAGGGCTGCCACTTTAAAAAGTGAATAAACATGACGGGACTTTGTATTATCCCACTGAATTAGGTCAGGACAGCTCTCTGACCCTTTTCATTTAGAATAGAGGACTCTTGAGACCCAATTACAGCCAACAAAATAAAGAGACGGGGATCATAAACTAATCTGGGAACGCAGATTAGCTTTCCTGTTAAATCCTGTTCAAGCAGAACTAGGTAACTTCTTTTTAATGAATTAAATGTAATTTTGTCATTTCTGTATGGTAGAGAATGTTAAACAATATAACTTATACACATGACGTGGTATTATCTTGTCTCCCTGCTCTTCTATTGAGACATTTAGATCGTGTCAAAGGTCATGTCTCACCTAGACACAGGATCTGACACGAATTTTGACCTGATGGTCAAGACACAATTTATCCCCTGAGCAAGCAGGCAGACTCTATTAGCTCAAAGCACTTGTGCAGGAAACCAAATATACTAAATCTTTTCACCTATTCTAATTTGTACAGAAAGTTGACCTATCATGCCATGCTCAGAATAGGGATGCTAGGGTTCTTGTGGTCAACTATGACAGAGTTAAAATCGACAGACCCTAATTGACAAGGCTGACCATAAAAAAAGGACCTTTAATCACTTAAAACCTGGAAATAGCCTATTCAGAAACTCACAATGCTTGAAAGCGGATTCGTTCAGGTGATTGTCAAGCTGTGTATTGGAGACAATACGATGGACAGGGGCAGCTGCAGTCAAACATGCATTCCCAGATTTCCGACCATGGCTGAGAGACGGCAAGGTCGTCTGACCTGCCAGGCCCTTATCCTCTCTCTCTCTCTCTCTCTCACGCAGGCGGGGTGCATATGTTCGTTAGACATACAGTACTAACAGTCCAACAGGTATTAGTCCGACAACACTGTGGCACCCGACATGCGTGTCAGGTTACAAGCTCATACATAGTCTGGATTTGTAGTTTGGTGGTCAACTAACCACCGAACTACAACATGACGTCACAAGCCGTGGTGAAGAGCAAACCACCGCCACCGCTCCAGCCCTTCTCTGTTTTTACTCACCACCGCTCAACGTTATTTCAGCTCCGGTGGTCAGCGCACCACCGAAGCGGTGGTCACCTCACCACCAAAAATCCAGACTATGAATAAGCCTTAACCCGTGACCTGGTTAAAACTCACCTGTGGCTCCCGACATGCGTGTCAGGTTAAAACTAACCCGTGACCGGGTTAAAACTCACCCGTGGCTCCCGACATGCGTGGCAGGTTAAAACTAACCCGTGGTGGCTTCCTGTGAGGTTCCAGGTTTAGTTAGTTTGGGTTTTGGGTATAGGACTAATGCCTGTCTGACTGTTTAATAGTACATCGGACCAAACACATGCACCCCATGCAGGCACACACACTCCATCACCCAGGGTGCCGGTGCCAGATGCATCGTGGACCCATAATCAACATGCCATCACAAACTAATGATTTACACTCGCAGGGAGGATAACAAAGTAAACGACCTTACAGGCAAAGGCTCACCTTATGTAACTTAGATAGCATTTTATGTAGACATAGCACTATATAGTAATATGCATAGTTTCATTATTATATTCCACTATTATGTTCGTAGCTTACATTATGATTCATGATAACTATAGTCTTTATGTGATAATTGTGATGTATCGCCATGTTTTGTTCTTGCTTAATGTAAGTCACTCTGGATTAAGAGCGTCTGCTAAATGCCTAAATTGTAAATTGTAATTGTACATAGTTTTGGGAGGATCGCACCGGACCCCACACACAACAATTGGGAGAACGAGGAAGGAAGGGAGTCGCACTATGCTCCGCTTTCACTGGGCGAAACCAAACTCCCGTTACTGTATTTCCTTTCAGAGGGACACCTGTTGCAGACATCACTGCTGCTGTGATCCTCTGCAGACTGCAGTCCATAACTCCATGTACACTAGATGCTTTAAATCATCACCACTGGAATAACAATGAATGCCTCTGTCTCTGGGTCGTTTCTCATGGTTTGTAATGAGCTGTAATAACAAAAACACCTGCATTCTTTTCTCCAGGGAGGGGAGTTGGACTTGGATGATATACTTCTGGTATAGAAATGGAAAAACTGAATAAAACAGAAGAGGTCATGGGATGTACAGTAACAACTAACAAGCAACAACAATACATATTACAGAATTTTGGAATCCTTAAATGCGTTGACAACAGGAAAGACACAGCCCACATTCACTCCATATCCGCCCCCCAGCTAAATATATCCATTTCTCCCATCTTCTTTCACCCAGCTCTTTTTGAAGTCTTAAAGAATAGGTCATCTGTTCTAGGAGCTGCAGTTGTTTCACAATGTTGATGAATAGGTCAGCAGTAGGACACTTCTTTTGTAACCAGTTTCCTGTAATATCTTTTTTTGCTTGCTACCAGTAAAATCTCAAGTAAGTATCCTGATTTAGCCCATCTATGTACAAATATGTAAATCTATCATCTATTCCAAAAGCCATACTGTTTGAGGTAAGTGTTGTCAGCTGCAATACAGGAGTTATTATTTGAATGCATATAATGATATAATATTTTGCCTTTAGTTTGAACCTCTTACTAGGCTGGGATGACCAGATCTTATGCATGTCATTGCAGGCTGACCAGGCCATTTTGATAACGTGGTTATTGTTGGATTTTCAGTAAAGACCAACACAGTTGGAGGCCTGCTCAAGAGACTGAAGGAGAGCCTGAGCGTATAGTCCAAGGATTGACTGGTGGCTATTTAGAAATAGCAGATAAGCTCACAGCAGGTCTCTTCGTACCAAGCCGCAAGCTTGTACATCTGCTATTTTTGACTCCCTTATACGGAGCTATGTGTGTGGCTGGCTGCCTGGGTCTGAGCACTATGTGTGTGGCTGGCTGGCTGGCTGGCTGCCTGGGTCTGAGCACGAAAACAGCATGGTTGCACACCAACTGTGCGCAACCTAACACACACACACAAACACACACGCATATATTAACTGTATATATGATGATTTCGGGTGTGCCAGTACAGTAGTGACAGTACACTACAGTAGAGGGTACAGTATTAGGACTTTCCGTGGGCTGTGTGGTCATGTTCCCATGTCCAACTGATCTGACTCCTTCCATTTTAAAACAACACAATTAAGTGACAAGCAAATGGTATTGGCTGACTTCATAGGACTGGATGCATGCGCATTGGCTTATATATGTCTTTGAGCGTGCGTGTGTGTGTGTGTGTGTGTGTGTGTGTGTGTCAGGGCTCTGCGTGGGTCTCAGAAGGCCTCTCTCTCATGCCTGCTCCCACGGTGGTACAAACTTAACTTCCCCTGCGCCTCATGGTTCCCACGTCCCTGGTGATGTGGAGGCTGACCTCCACATCAGCCTCTATGCATGCAGGCAGGCAGGGAGGAAATAGCAGAGGGTCCTCAGAAGTATGGGAAAGGCCAACAGGGACCATATTCTGGTACTGCGAGGATTGCGATGATAGAGAGACCGAGCAGCGGGGGGGGGGGGGAGACAGAGAGAGAGAGAGAGAGAGAGAGAGAGAGAGACAAAGAGACAGAGACAAACAGACCAAAAGAGAGAGGGAAACAGAGAGACAGTGAGAAAGACAAACAGATAGAGAGAGAGAGGTCTCATGACAAGGCGCTCCAAGTATGAGATGTGCGTTGCTCGCTCCTGGCCGAG
Organism: Protomyctophum bolini; assembly: GCF_963924005.1. NCBI lineage: Eukaryota > Metazoa > Chordata > Actinopteri > Myctophiformes > Myctophidae > Protomyctophum > Protomyctophum bolini. The sequence goes on along the minus strand of NC_137870.1, from coordinate 39,775,464 downwards.
TTGAGCTAAAGATAGACACGCACGCATGCACATGCACACACACGCACACAGACACACTCGCACAATATAGGATACAGTATCAGCAATGAGCAGAAGCTCTCTCCTTTTTTGGTGCAACCTGAAAGTGTTATGAATGAATCATAAAGCGCTGCCGTCCTGTGCTGTATGATGTGTATGTACAGATGTGATGCTGAGTGTGTCAGGGTTGACGTCACGCCTACCCAGTTGTGACGTCATCCACTCCTTATATATAAGGCATCTTGCCAGAACCGTTCTCTGTCGGATTATAGCCTTAAGCCTTACAACTTAAGCTTTTCTTAACTTGTCCATAAAGATAAAGATATCGCCAAGACCTAACTTCGCAAAAGAGTTCCAGCCAATTGTATAATTGTAATATTACACTCGAGGGTGTGGTTTAACGTGATTATTGCCACTTCAGTGATGCTTGCGGAATTCGACTACGGCTCGTTCCTGACCGCCTCACTGTCGTGGCAATAATCTCGGGGGGGGGACACTGGGGAGACACTGGGGAGGCACTGGGGAGACATTCAGGGGGACACTGGGGAGACACTGGGGAGGCACTCAGGGGGACACTGGGGAGGCACTCAGGGGGACACTGGGGAGGCACTCAGGGGACACTGCAGGGGAGGTACTGGGGAGCCACTGAGCTGGCACTGGGGGAGGCACTGGGGAGGTACTGGACATTTCATAACACACACACCATGATTCACTATTTCATTTGCAGCTTGGCATGGCGCGATTTATTTCAAGCATGGTGCAGCGCCACAACAACATTGTGCAGGAGACCCTGCATACCCGTCCAATCCCATTGCATACTCCCACCAGTCAAGACTTGACACACACACACACACACACACACACACACACACACACACACACACACACACGTACATTTCTCTCCTTTCCCAGTTCCCATGGTGAGGAGAGAGAGAGACACACTTCATACACGTAAAGTCACTTTGTACAGCTCCAGTCTGTGCCCATGAAGTCAGCGAGCTGCTGGATGTGCCACCAGTTTGTGTCTTATGGACCGTACTAATCATCCAGCAAGAAAGTAACCCTGCTCTCCGAGGATTCGAGCTCTCCACCAGACTCCAACTTCCCCATACTCATCCCAAGCTTTTACCTTTCATCGTGGGAACATACCAGTCTAGTGTATAAAATGCAAATATTATTATTATAGATTATCTTGTATAAGGTGTTTAGTCTATCACACATGAGCGCATGCGGCTTCTTGCCGAAGAACTCGGTGTCAAACATCATAGATCCAGAGCAGGACATCATGGAAAGTGGTGCCTCTCAAACTGTGTGCGTACCTCAGTGTTCCTGCTATCAAAAGTGCCGTGCAGTCATTAAGAACTGACCTGAATACAGCCCTTAACCCTGCAAGACCCGGATATATTTCTACTACAGCTGTTTTGGTTACACTCAAGAGTGTGAGCAAAAAAAAGAGGGGGCACGGTGGCGGGTTCGATTCCCGCCGGGGATTTGATACCCACTGGTGTAGCAGAGTGTTTCCAGTGGGCCAACATATAGGGTAACATGTCATGAACCCTAACCTCACAGGAAGCCACAGATGATTGTTAACCCGCAGCACGGATTAGTTGTAACCCACCAGGCCACCACGCATGTCGGGAGCCTAATGGGTGACAGCACGGGTGAGTCTTAACCGGCCACGCAGGTCTGACTAACGGGATGTCAGCAACCCGACTGTTTGACCAGAATGGAACAGCTCCTTCATTAGTATCAGCGGTAACACCTGTGAAGGAAGTAGTGAAGGAGCACATGTTCTTTCCAAAATGGCGTGTGCAGTGCCCATTGCCACTGAGTAGAAAATGGGTTACAAAAATCGTGGGAACAAAACATTTAGAAAAAAAAAAGAGTTGTTCTCAAACATCGTCATGACCGGACTTTGAGAACCACTGCCTTAAAAGCATACCGGGAAGTCAAACTGAAGTGACCACAGGTATTTAGCTGGGAAGACCACAGGTATTCAGCAGGGAAGGAAGGTTCTTCGACCCAGTGTCCCCCCCCCACACACACACACACACTATAATACTATAAATAATTGGGGACCCCCTGGAGCCCCGTCAGGGACCCCTGGAGGCCCCCGGACCGGCACGTTGATAACCAGCGCTGTACTGTAAACTGTACATGACATGCACATGACCAGTCAAGGGCATGCTGGTATTAAGTACACTAGGCAGGTATCTGCCCACATGCTAGCGTTTGGAATGCATGGCCTTTGTTCTGGAAGACATGTGTTATAGATATCAGGAGTATGCACTATGCAGGAGGATGGTGGGAGTAATTTCCATTGTGTATAGTTATGTTCTGCCTCCTGTTGCTTCTGTATATGCAAACCGGCTGGCAATATGTAAGTCCGTGCTGCGCTGTACTGTAATCATAATAGACATTGCTGACAGTATGAGGGAGCAGTACATGATATGCTGTACTATAACAGTAAATGTATGTCACTCATTCTTGAGATGAGGGACAAAAGTGGAAAAAACATGTCCCACACATAAGAGCCTTATTTTATGTAAAAATTTAATTAATTCATAAAAATAAAAGCACTTGCAAAGTTAAGTGTAATACAGTTGTGTATTATTATGCCCTTAATTTCATTATAATTGTTTTCATATTCCATCTGAATTAGTTAAAAGCAGGCCCTGTACCCAAAAAGGCCTGTATTTAGCCTGTCCCCAGCAAGTGGCCACAATTTCAAACTGCCAAAAAAGTGTCTAATACTGTCACAATCACATAAATATACATACTAAATTAAAGTAGATTGTCAACAACATGGCAAATAATATACACAGTTAATTTTTATTTATATTTTCTATTAAATATCTCATATCAAATGTTCGTCCCACGTCTCCGTCAACTCCGTCAGGTTTTTTTTAAAGTCTTAAATTAATCAGAAAATATTGTCGACAGATTTAGCCTGAAGACTCCTTTTCCAAGTCCCATTTATATTTGTTGCAACAGTGGAGTACCTGGTCTGACAAGCATTCAATTGTTTGATATTTTAAACAAACAATGTTGATAACAATGTGGTCACAGCTTTTACATGTCAACTCCGTCAGCACATTTTTATGATCTTTGTTAAGAATTCCAAAATAATGTTTATTATTTTAGTTTAGGGGTTAGGTTTAGCTAACAAAATTAAGCAAAAACAAAATGGCTACATTGTACTAAAGAGGGTTAAGATGAAAACAAATGACATTTTGTCAACTCCGTCAGACGTCAACTCCGTCAGATTTTGTGTCTGACGGAGTTGACGTGTATCTGACGGAGTTGACAAAAGTGTTCCTAAAACAATAAAATTATTGTTTTTGAATAATGGGCAGTATTCTAATTTGGCACACAGTTAGAGCATGCCTTAAGGAACATTTTTGGCTATGGGGCCATCACAGATTTGTCTCGTGGTGACCATGGCAGCCATATTACAAAAGAGCCGCCACCTGATGTTATTTTACAATAACTCAAGTTCTACACCACCTAGGATCTTGATTATGGTGACTAAGACCTCATTTTCAAGGATGAGGGATACAGTGGTACAATTTAGACTTTCCCTGTGACCATGGCAGCCATTTTTCAAAATGGCCGCCACCTGCTGTTATTTTACAATAACTCAAGTTCTACACCACCTAGGATCTTGATTCTGGTGACTAATCATACATTTTCAAGGATGTGGGGTACATTGGTAATATTTAGATTTGTCCTGTGACCATAGCAGCCATTTTTTTTTCAAAATGGCCGCCACCTGCTGTTATTTTACAATAACTCAAGTTTTAGACCACCTAGGATCTTGATTTTGGCGACTAATCATACATTTTAAAAGATGAGAAATACAGTGGTACTATTTAGATTTGTCCTGTGACCATGGCAGCCATTGTTTTTCAAAATGACCACCAACCTGCTGTTATTTTACCAATAACTCAAGTTTTAGACCACCAAGGATCTTGATTCTGGCGACTAATCATTACATTTTCAAGGATGAACTTTCTCTGGGAGAGGTAAGGGCTTATTTCAGGTTCAGGTTGAGTTTCTACTGACAGGACATTAAAAGGAGGTGGGCTTTCTGGCCTTTGACTTGCCCCTTTCAGGTACAGATGCACAGTTTGACTTCACTGGCCACTGCAGGGAACTGTGGGGGAGAAACTTTGGTCTCTTGACACCACGATTAGGTTCAGGGTTTTTTTTGGTGGAGACTTGCCTTTCATGACATCTTTGCTGCAGCAGTTGATCTCCTTACTGCCAGTGGTGGCACACTCTGGGTCTCTGGGGCATTGTATCTTGGTGGCCTCCTGCCAGTGTTTCTCCATCCTTCTCCTGAGCTCTGTGTTCTGGGGCTCTGTTATAGTCAACTTACATTGTCTTGGCTGGAGATTGCTTTCCTGCAGGGTCCAGCCCAGTCTTGTGCAGATGGCTGCTGGCCCACCTGGAGGCCCCAACCTCACTTGTTCGGTTGGTGTGATTAGGTGGGGTGGTCTTCCCCAATCAGGATGAGGGGTTTGACCCTTTCAAACGGCAGTCTGGCCAAGTGTCTGTATTTAGTTGTGAGTTTAGATACAGGATACGATTGCTCACCCAGCCCCAGGTGACATGAGGTGAAGGCTCCTTTGATTTGGTAACATTGCTTTGGTTGACATGCTGGGGACACAGAGAAAGACACTGATGCCTTCAGTGTCTGCACATCCTGCCTGATGGTCCTGAAGCCAAATCTTCTGTCTTCAGTCTTTCGCTCACTGTTCACTGCTCACTGTTCACCTCACCGAATTTAGCCCAAGGAGTTTGACCCCTAGTTTGGCCATAGACCCCCTAGTTTGGCCATAGCCACTTGCCCAAATGTGCCGACATGTGCTGACCTCATCACATCTGTGATGATGGCTATGGCCGTTTTTAGCCAACGTAGTGTTTTTTGTGCCAAACTAATGCTTGGAATGGATCCAGAATCATGAAAAGCCCCTAGTTTGACATGCCACATGCTACTTAAAGCATAATGAAATTTAGAACATTTAGCCTTATATTGGTTGTTGATGGTACCCAACTTTCAGCAGCTGTCAAACATGCCCCTAGGGTGGTCAAATAGAAACCAATGTGGGATATGTTAGTAGACACCTTACAAACATTGGTGAAGAAAATTCTTGGTAAGAAATGTATTCACAGATTTTATATTATTCTGATAATATTCCCTGAGTAAATTGGTAAAATAATAGCAGGTCCACCATTTTTGAAAATGTCTACCATCCATGGTCACAGGATAATTCTAAATAGTACAACTGTATTCCTCACCCTTGAAAATGTATGATTAGTCACCAGAATCAAGATCCTAGGTGGTGTAGAACTTGAGTTATTGGGAAATAACAGAAAGTTGGTGGCCATTTTGAAAAATGGCTGCCATGTTCACAGGGCAAATCTAAATAGTACCACTGTATTCCTCATCCTTGAAAATGTGGGATTAGTCACCAGAATCAAGATCCTAGGTGGTCTAGAACCTAAATCAGTTAAACTTGTCAACTCCGTCAGATGTTCGTCAACTCCGTCAGACGTTCGTCCCGTGATGTTTTTGTTAATTTCCAAAGAAATAGAAAATTCGCTGTCAAATCTTTTGTGCTTATGTATTGAAACACCAACTGAAATGATACGTAATGATGATTTTTTTTTTTTTTTACATGGTTTTCATGTTATAATATTGAAAATAAAGGTTGAAATGACGGTTTTGAGAAATTGGATATTTCATAATAGTGTGATATTGGAACAAAATAATATTAAAAGATTTGTATTACTTAACTTGATTACTGAAAGCCATTATAAGATAACTGAGGACTTTATATTATTGTTGAAATGATAAAATTCAATTAAAAGGGATTTTAGTGTGTCTGACGGAGTTGACATGAATCAGGTATTAAGTGCATAAATGTCCCATTTTAGAAAGAAATGTTATGCGAAAAACCTGTTCCTTCTCAAGATTGGTAGTTGAGACCTGTGTCTACAAATACATCTATTTGATTTGAATGTATCTTAAAAAAAAAAAAAATCCAGTTTGAAAAAAGTTTTGTCCCTTATCTCAAGAATGGGTGATGTAATGTTTATGGACTAAATCAAATATCAAAATATTTTTTTTACCAAATACCTCGATATACCTCGTTATTGTGAAGATAATATTGTATAGGCCTACCATCTTCAAAAATAGGTGATCTATTATGTGGCTCACAACACAACCTCTGTGGGCTACCGTAGGTAGAGATAAAGCGACGTTCTACTGTTGGAACAAAACTGACTGTATTTTATTATACAGTAATATGTTACCGTGTAAAAAAGACTGTGTAAAAATGCCATTATGTTGATTGATGCTTTCTTTTCCCAAGTTGGATTGCAAAATATAGTTAAACATTGTAAAATGTTACTGTACATTTCTATTGTAGAAATTACAGCAATCAGTTACAGTGTAGATCTGCTTGACAATATCTTGTTTAAAACCAGGAAAAGAAAAGGAAATCCCAGACAATAACTCATATCACAAATATCAAAATATGGATATAATATTGCACTCATTCTTGAGATGAGGGACAAAAGTGGAAAAAACATGTCCCACACATAAGAGCCTTATTTTATGTAAAAAATAAATTAATTCATAAAAATAAAAGCACTTGCAAAGTTAAGTGTAATACAGTTGTGTATTATTATGCCCTTAATTTCATTATAATTGTTTTCATATTCCATCTGAATTAGTTAAAAGCAGGCCCTGTACCCAAAAAGGCCTGTATTTAGCCTGTCCCCAGCAAGTGGCCACAATTTCAAACTGCCAAAAAAGTGTCTAATACTGTCACAATCACATAAATATACATACTAAATTAAAGTAGATTGTCAACAACATAGCAAATAATATACACAGTTAATTTTAATTTATATTTTCTATTAAATATCTCGTATCAAATGTTCGTCCCACGTCTCCGTCAACTCCGTCAGGTTTTTTTAAAAGTCTTAAATTAATCAGAAAATATTGTCGACAGATTTAGCCTGAAGACTCCTTTTCCAAGTCCCATTTATATTTGTTGCAACAGTGGAGTACCTGGTCTGACAAGCATTCAATTGTTTGATATTTTAAACAAACAATGTTGATAACAATGTGGTCACAGCTTTTACATGTCAACTCCGTCTGCACATTTTTATGATCTTTGTTAAGAATTCAAAAATAATGTTTATTATTTTAGTTTAGGGGTTAGGTTTAGCTAACAAAATTAAGCAAAAACAAAATGGCTACATTGTACTAAAGAGGGTTAAGATGAAAACAAATGCCATTTTGTCAACTCCGTCAGACGTCAACTCCGTCAGATTTTGTGTCTGACGGAGTTGACGTGTATCTGACGGAGTTGACAAAAGTGTTCCTAAAACAATAAAATTATTGTTTTTGAATAATGGGCAGTATTCTAATTTGGCACACAGTTAGAGCATGCCTTAAGGAACATTTTTGGCTATGGGGCCATCACAGATTTGTCTCGTGGTGACCATGGCAGCCATATTACAAAAGAGCCGCCACCTGATGTTATTTTACAATAACTCAAGTTCTACACCACCTAGGATCTTGATTCTGGTGACTAAGACCTCATTTTCAAGGATGAGGGATACAGTGGTACAATTTAGACTTTCCCTGTGACCATGGCAGCCATTTTTCAAAATGGCCGCCACCTGCTGTTATTTTACAATAACTCAAGTTCTACACCACCTAGGATCTTGATTCTGGTGACTAATCATACATTTTCAAGGATGTGGGGTACATTGGTAATATTTAGATTTGTCCTGTGACCATAGCAGCCATTTTGTTTTCAAAATGGCCGCCACCTGCTGTTATTTTACAATAACTCAAGTTTTAGACCACCTAGGATCTTGATTTTGGCGACTAATCATACATTTTAAAAGATGAGAAATACAGTGGTACTATTTAGATTTGTCCTGTGACCATGGCAGCCATTGTTTTTCAAAATGACCACCAACCTGCTGTTATTTTACCAATAACTCAAGTTTTAGACCACCAAGGATCTTGATTCTGGCGACTAATCATTACATTTTCAAGGATGAACTTTCTCTGGGAGAGGTAAGGGCTTATTTCAGGTGCAGGTTGAGTTTCTACTGACAGGACATTAAAAGGAGGTGGGCTTTCTGGCCTTTGACTTGCCCCTTTCAGGTACAGATGCACAGTTTGACTTCACTGGCCACTGCAGGGAACTGTGGGGGAGAAACATTGGTCTCTTGACACCCCGATTAGGTTCAGGGTTTTTTTTGGTGGAGACTTGCCTTTCATGACATCTTTGCTGCAGCAGTTGATCTCCTTACTGCCAGTGGTGGCACACTCTGGGTCTCTGGGGCATTGTATCTTGGTGGCCTCCTGCCAGTGTTTCTCCATCCTTCTCCTGAGCTCTGTGTTCTGGGGCTCTGTTATAGTCAACTTACATTGTCTTGGCTGGAGATTGCTTTCCTGCAGGGTCCAGCCCAGTCTTGTGCAGATGGCTGCTGGCCCACCTGGAGGCCCCAACCTCACTTGTTCGGTTGGTGTGATTAGGTGGGGTGGTCTTCCCCAATCAGGATGAGGGGTTTGACCCTTTCAAACGGCAGTCTGGCCAAGTGTCTGTATTTAGTTGTGAGTTTAGATACAGGATACGATTGCTCACCCAGCCCCAGGTGACATGAGGTGAAGGCTCCTTTGATTTGGTAACATTGCTTTGGTTGACATGCTGGGGACACAGAGAAAGACACTGATGCCTTCAGTGTCTGCACATCCTGCCTGATGGTCCTGAAGCCAAATCTTCTGTCTTCAGTCTTTCGCTCACTGTTCACTGCTCACTGTTCACCTCACCGAATTTAGCCCAAGGAGTTTGACCCCTAGTTTGGCCATAGACCCCCTAGTTTGGCCATAGCCACTTGCCCAAATGTGCCGACATGTGCTGACCTCATCACATCTGTGATGATGTTTATGTTTTAGCCAACGTAGTGTTTTTTGTGCAAAACTAATGCTTGGAATGGATCCAGAATCATGAAAAGCCCCTAGTTTGACATGCCTCATGCTACTTAAAGCATAATGAAATTTAGAACATTTAGCCTTATATTGGTTGTTGATGGTACCCAACTTTCAGCAGCTGTCAAACATGCCCCCTAGGGTGGTAAAATAGAAACCAATGTGGGATATGTTAGTAGACACCTTTACAAACATTGGTGAAGAAAATTCTTGGTAAGAAATGTATTCACAGATTTTATATTATTCTGATAATATTCCCTGAGTAAATTGGTAAAATAATAGCAGGTCCACCATTTTTTTAAATGTCTACCATCCATGGTCACAGGATAAATCTAAATAGTACAACTGTATTCCTCACCCTTGAAAATGTATGATTAGTCACCAGAATCAAGATCCTAGGTGGTGTAGAACTTGAGTTATTGGGAAATAACAGAAAGTTGGCGGCCATTTTGAAAAATGGCTACCATGGTCACAGGACAAATCTAAATAGTACCAATGTATCCCACATCCTTGAAAATGTATGATTAGTCACCAGAATCAAGATCCTAGGTGGTGTAGAACTTGAGTTATTGGGAAATAACAGAAAGTTGGCGGCCATTTTGAAAAATGGCTGCCATGTTCACAGGGCAAATCTAAATAGTACCACTGTATTCCTCATCCTTGAAAATGTGGGATTAGTCACCAGAATCAAGATCCTAGGTGGTCTAGAACCTAAATCAGTTAAACTTGTCAACTCCGTCAGATGTTCGTCAACTCCGTCAGACGTTCGTCCCGTGATGTTTTTGTTAATTTCCAAAGAAATAGAAAATTTGCTGTCAAATCTTTTGTGCTTATGTATTGAAACACCAACTGAAATGATACGTAATGATGATTTTTTTTTTTTTTACATGGTTTTCATGTTATAATATTGAAAATAAAGGTTGAAATGACGGTTTTGAGAAATTGGATATTTCATAATAGTGTGATATTGGAACAAAATAATATTAAAAGATTTGTATTACTTAACTTGATTACTGAAAGCCATTATAAGATAACTGAGGACTTTATATTATTGTTGAAATGATAAAATTCAATTAAAAGGGATTTTAGTGTGTCTGACGGAGTTGACATGAATCAGGTATTAAGTGCATAAATGTCCCATTTTAGAAAGAAATGTTATGCGAAAAACCTGTTCCTTCTCAAGATTGGTAGTTGAGACCTGTGTCTACAAATACATCTATTTGATTTGAATGTATCTTAAAAAAAAAAAAAATCCAGTTTGAAAAAAGTTTTGTCCCTTATCTCAAGAATGGGTGATTGATATATTGCCCATCCTATACTGTACTGTACCATATAACCTCTGAGGATAACTGCGGGTCATATCATTTGGTTTCAGTTGGCCCCTAAGGTCCACACAAATACAACCATTGTTAGGGGGGTTTCAAACAGCAGTGGCCCTGTTGTCTTGACGAGTGGAACTATTGACAATACAGATTGAATTAAATGAGCGTGACACTCCGGTCGTAACATTACAATGTTCCCACTTCCCAACACACAACAATGCAACAGTTCAGTTCCAAATAGTTCCAACAAACAGACTGCCATAGAATGTCCCGCTTTCTTTAGATCACACGCCTGTCATACACTAACTCAATCAAGCCCTTATAGAGGGAACAGGGCTATAAGTTAAGAATCATAACTCAATCAAGACATTAGAAAAGAGAGAAAAATAGAATTGTGAACGGACCGCGACAGCACACTATTATTGCCTGATTTATATACATGCTTGGCAAGTACTGGAAAGTGGAAATAGCTGATTTTGCAAGCTCACACCAGATTGTGCTGCGACTTGTTGTGAACTTGTAGATCTGCTATTTTGTGGTTGCACCACACTATAGGAAGATTCCCTGAGCCAAATTCTCTCAAATGTATACATGCACTGCGTGCGTGCACTGTGCAGTCCATGTGTTGGTTTATATTTATGGGCCTCAGGCTACAGGGGGATTAAAAGGAATCTGAAAAGTGTTGTGAATCTATAGGGTCTATAAAGATGTTAAACCCGAGTTGAAGCTCAGTGTTCAGGGCATCAGTCCTCTGGGAGCTTGTCTGAGCGGTTTGGGCCGAGCGGAGAAGAGAACCACACTGAGTTCGGCTCTTACAGAATCTCGCTCTATGCAGTGGTTCTCAAAGTGGTGTCTGTGGACCCCCAGGTGTCCTCGCATCACGATCATTTAACCACTTTATCCATTTGTATACGGCTATTTATACAGCTATTCAAAGATAGCACAATCCCCCGGGTGGCTGGCGTATAGCTATAGGCTGCTAATTCAGCCTGACAGCGTGTTGCCGGTTCCAATTCCCGATCTCGACGGGCTTTGCTGTGTGTCAATCACCCCTGCCCCCCCCCCCCCCCCATCTCTCTCTCCATTTCCTGCTAGCCTATTTTCAATCTATCAATAAAGACCCCTCCCCCCAAAAAAGCTGAATATGCTAGATTGGAAAAATAATAATAATAACTAGAACTGCACTCTGTCGAGTGCCTACTTGCTTGTTGCACACTACTAGTGCGCAAGCAGAGTGCGCAAGTACTGTCGACCGCTACAAACTGTCAAATCACAGCTTCTCTGTGAAAGAACGTTTGAAATATTGAATTGTTACGTATAGTTTTTGGAGGCAAAAAAGTAGTATTGTGAAATATGGTAAAAGTTTCTATCTATAAAAGAAATTGTGCAATATCAAGCACAAGTAGTCATTACTCATACGCATGAGTGACGGCTTTCGATGGTGACGTATATGTCGATCGGTGTCGGGTGGATTAAAGGAAATGCCTCTATGTATATGTATATGTAATTTGTAAGTTGATTAGCAGTATACTGTGGTTACTTGGGTATAGGCCCCGTTTGATGAGTCTGTATCGTAGTAGCATATGACGTCAGGGTATAACTGGTACAACTAGCTCTCAATGATGACGTAATAAAGATGTGGATTAAAGGACCCAATGCCAGGGTGTAATTGGTTTTCGATGGTGACGTAATGACGATATGTTTTAGTGTCGGGAGAATTAAAGGTAATGCCCCTATGTTTACATGTATGTAATCTGACACCACTGCCATATCAAGCACAAATAGTCATTACGTCATACGCTGGCACGGCGCATATACATCAAACGGCGACATACGCATCGAAGCACTGGACGAAAACTAGTACTTGCGCGCGCTCTGCTTGCGCAAGTAATAATAATAATAAATAACACAAATCATCTGTTTTGGGGGTCCCTCCCTGGCACAAGGCATTTCCAGATGGGGGTCCGCGACCACCATGAATATAAATGTAGGGGTCGTTGACATGAAAAGGTTTGAGAACCACTGCTGTACTTGTGTCTAGTCCAGGTTCAGCACCCTGCTTAATAATGGATGTTGTTTTCCTGAACTAATGCACATTAGTACCCTTTTAACCTAATGCACTCTGCAGGCACAGGCACACACACACACACACACACACACCTTACTGGCAACACACAGGAGACAATTATTGTCGCCGAGTGGTGGAAACCTTGTATGAGCACTTTTGTATTATCATTTAAAAAATATTTAGAAAATCGTGGAAAATAGCCCATCTACAAGCTCACAGTGTGTCACTTTGTGACGCACTGTGAGCTTGTAGATCTGCTATTCTCAGTCACAACTTTAGTGTGACACTCTTGTGTCCCCTCACTTCACACCCGTGTGAAGTGAGGGGCGCTCTTATCATCGTACATCATCATGATGTAACAATAACAGTCTATTTGCTCAGACACTATGACGTAGATTCTCCATTCATTGTCAATGGGAATTAAATGTTTGTGTAAGACGAAAATCTACACTAATAGCTGAATATAGGAGGGGCTAGCGCCCCTCAAAAAATAAATAAATATGGAGAGAAGAGGGTTCTGCCCGAGAACTACGATATATTTGGATGCTAGGGTTGTCTATCGTGGAAAATGAAGGAAAAGAATGGCATAGTTCAACAGCACGGATTCATACAGATGAACGTTAACGGCGATTATACAAAATAATTGCAATTATCGCAAATAATCACGATCAGCCGATTATGATGTAATAACGGTGACAGGCCTAGTGGATCCCATTGGCCAGTGAGCTGCTATGGTGTGTTTTGTAGTACTTGAACTCCATCCCATTGGCCAGTGAGCTGCTATGGTGTGTTTTGTAGTACTGAACTCCATCCCATTGGCCAGTGAGCTGCTATGTATCTGGCGGCTCTGGCCTGATCGCTATTCAAATTCATGGCCCATGACTAAGGAAGCCCTGTCATAGCTCTTGGCTATACAACACACAGCATGGAAGACGTATTTCTGTTTGTTCTTTTTATTTATCCAACGACCTCTGTTAAACACTCCACGCTTCTGGCTAGGAGAACAAAAATGAGATACAAACTTAGATCACATTAGGAGGGGGGGGGGGAGAAAACCAGGATGAAAAAGCCTTTTATCCTGGTGAGAATGAGAACTAAAGCTTGTTTTCAATAGGCTTCCTTTAAAAGATTCAGATGACAACTACCGCCCTGTGGCCCTTCTACCCCAGTCGTTATGAAATGCTTCGAGAGGCTGGTCATGGAACGCATTAGATCACGAATTAGATCCTATACCTGTCATTAGAAGATGCAAAAACATTAATCCACGCTTTTGTCTTTTCACGTTTAGATTATTGCAACGCACTTTTGACTGGCCTCCCGAAAAAGTCTATTGACAAGCTACAACTTGTGCAAAATGCAGCAGCGAGAGTCTTAACTATAAAACAAAGATGCGGGACCATATCACCCCAGTTTTGGCCTCCTTGCACTGGCTCCCGGCTGCTTTTAGAATAGATTTTAAAATTCTTTTACTTGTGTACAAAGCATTAAATGGCCTCGCCCCGCCTATCTTCGGGACTGCCTGCCCAGGTATGTCCCAAATCGCCTCCTTAGGTCTGCCACTGCTGGCCTGCTTGAAAAGCCAAAACTACGGCGAAGCAGCATTTTCCTTCCACGGGCCGACGGTTTGGAATAAACTTCCAATCCACCTTAGACTGGCACCCTCCCTAGATGTTTTTAAAACTCAGCTTAAGACCCACTTTTCTATTTTAGCATTTGGCTGAATCCTTTGATTTTAATCTCACTGTTTATTATCTATTTCTTTGTCTTTATATGTATTTTTTTACTGATTATGCCTTGATTGTTATGTTGTTTGATATTTTTTATACTTTGTTGTCTTGTAAAGCACTTTGCGCTGCACTCGTGTCATGAAAGGTGCTCTATAAATAAAGTTTATTATTATTATTATTATTATTAAAGGAGGCCTCAGTGCCGACCTGGACCCATACTGTTCGCTTATAGCCCAAACCGGTCTACAGAGGATGCTACTCACTCTGTCGCATCTGGAAAAGGCAGACACCTATATGCCAGGATCCTTTTTTTTTAGACTTCAGCTCTGCCCTTTCAACACTATCATACCACAGCAGCTGGTGGAGACACTGGTGGAGGTATTGACCTGCAATTGGATCCTGGATTTCCTGACACAGAGGAGGCAAACATTCAAAGTATATAGGCAACAAAAAATCCAAAGCGAACACAGGATTGATCTCCTCAGGGATGCGTTCTGAGTCACCCTATTGTTCACTCTACTCACACATGACTGCAAGCTGGCCAGGTTCAAAAGCAACTAACCACATAATAAAGTTTTGCCGATGACACCACCGTGGTCGTGCCTCATAACCAAGGGGGCGTGAAGGTGCCTCCAGAGAGGAGGTCGAACAGTTGGCAGCTTGGTGTAATTAAGGCGCACAATCTTTCCCTCAACACTAAAAAGACCAAGGAAATGATTGTCGACTTCAGGACGAGAACCAAGGCCACAACACCATCCTATGACCAGTAAGACGCGGGAAGCGAACGCAGCTTGTACATATTTGGGTTTTTTAAAGATTTATATAAGGAGTCCCCAAAGCAGCTCCATATATGGGACCACAAGTTGGACCACGCCATCACAGTCATGTCACCATGACTCAGCCATAACCATATAAGGAGTCCCCAAAGCAGCTCCATATATGGGCACAAAAGTGTGACACACAGACAGACAGACAGACCGACAGACAGACAGACATGATCTGCTAGGTCTCATAGTAAGTGCTCACTGCGTTCGCAAACCATCGATGGCTCAGTCGTAGAGAGGGTAGCATGAAGCACAACATTCTGGCCGCGAGCAGCAACACCACTGACATCATTAAAAATGATGTCAGCATGCAGCGTCTCTCCGTCAGCTGAAGAGAGTCGA
This sequence comes from Protomyctophum bolini, assembly GCF_963924005.1. NCBI lineage: Eukaryota > Metazoa > Chordata > Actinopteri > Myctophiformes > Myctophidae > Protomyctophum > Protomyctophum bolini. The sequence goes on along the minus strand of NC_137870.1, from coordinate 39,760,138 downwards.
CCTGCATGTCCTCCCTGCAGCCCTGACCATGTTTTATAGAGGCACTATTGAGAGCATTCTGACCTGCTGCTTTGCCTCCTGGTATGGAAATTGGAAACAGCACAGCGGAGGAGAAAAAACAGCTGGACAGGGTGGTGAGAACAGCTAGCAAGATCATCGGTACCCCGCTGCCCTCCCTGGCAGACATAATACCAGCAGAGATGCATGAGGAGAGCCACTGGCATCATTGAGGATGCCACCCCACCCCTCTCACAGCCTGATCTCCCTTATGCCATCTGGGAAACAAAACAGTACAGGAGCATCAGTGCCAGGACGGAAAAGGATGCAGAGAAGTTTCTTTCCCCAGGCGATCAGACTTTTGAACTCTATAGTCTCCCTGGCAGATAGGAAATTAACTGATGACATGATGATAAATGTTTTTTTTATTCTATTTATCTGGCTGTGCTTTGTATATGGATTCCTGTAGTTTTTAGAACTTATTTATATTCAGAGTATTGTCTTGCACTTGATATATTTATTCTTGTATGAGCCGAGCCTGTCTCATTCTCACCAGGTTAAGCTGCTGCAGTTGGAAAGAATGACAAATATAAAGCAATCTTGAAACTTTATTTATCCCAAAGGGCAATTCATTTGGCAACATGGCAGATCGGTTTCTCATAATGATAACTTGCAAATTCTTCAAATTGTTTGCACGGGGGCATCAAACCTGATTGGTTTATACAAACTGTTCATATGCATGTACACATGCATGAGTGCACGCGCACACACACACAGAAACACACACACACACACACACACACACACACACACACACACACACGCACACACATCGCACATGCAGGTTCAAAGTCCAACAACCTGACAATTAACCGTAGCTGTAAATAAGGTATATTTCTGTGTGTTACTGCATGACAGTCAGACAAACTGTGGGTTGCAGTAACTGGAAGACATATAAATAACGGTTATGGGTCACACACACCAAGACTGCATTTCAGTCATTTATTATTGCATTTAGGACAGGAGCGTAACAACACACACATCAGCACAAAAGGTGTCACTCTTGAATAACTGCTACATGTAACCATAGTTATGAATCTGATTCATGGCAAATACAACTAAGTAAGTCTGTGTACTGAACTTGAGATACAGTGTACTTCATGAGTTACAGTGCAGCTTGCATTGAGCTTGATAGTGAGATGTTTCTCTGTCTGAATCGTACCGTCTTGATATGTGAGGCATTCTGCTATAGGTGGCACCCATAAGATCCGCCTGGCATGCCGACAGTAAGGCTATGCTTGTACATCGTGAGGTCAACCTTGCACATCATCATGCCACGTTCCTATGTCGCGCATCTTCATATCTTACTGTCCGTTTCTTTGATCCAGCACTATTCCCTGTCTGTCTAATAAACTTTGTGAATCTATGGTGTGATACTGCCTGTATGTGTCTCATCATTGGTTCTCCCAATAGAGACCAAAAGAGGTACTTCAACTGGATCGTCACACACCACCCAGCCTACACACACTACCTGCCGGGCAGAGTCAGACCGAGGTTCCATATAGAGATCAGTACAACCATTAACAGTCCCAATACAACAGAGTGGAGATTATAGTGCATGTATGTTTCTCGATTCTAAAAACGCCTCTAAATCCTGACCTAAGGTTTCTGAAAAACTTCAAATATTTATATAGCAGCATCAAAATGTTTACATTTTTGAATACTGTACATACTGTACAACAGAACCCAAATATGGGTTCCCGGCCTGAGGGGGTAAGATACCAATAGGGGTTCCCGCCCAGAATGGGTTAAAGCAGAGATTCCAAAACCTTTTCATTTCAAGGACCCCCATTTTAGTATACGCATTGGGGCTAGGCTACGGACCTCCATAACTCCCAACCTCTTTATTTCTTTAAATGGCCAAAGTATGAAATATGGTTAAAAGTGGTTACAATGAGTGTGACACTATAATTATCTAATTTTCTGGGGATCCTCTTGTCATGGTGCGGTGGGGGAGAGGAGAGTGGGCTTAGTGTCCCATCGGCCGTGGGGCGTACTGTCCCATATTGGCCGTATAGGCCTATAGTCTCCCATTAACTTAAGAGGCCAGCCGTGCCAATCGTGAAAATCTCGAACACTACTATCACTACTATAGCACTTTTATGTTTCTTCTCCTTTTATATCAGCTCTGCAAGCCGATATAAAAGGAGATAAGAAACATAAAAAGTTGAAAGATGGAGATACAGTACACAGTGTCTGACGGTATAAATGTCCTCTCCATCCACAGCTCCACACATCATCCACTGTGACAGCCATCACAGCCCACAGTGCTGCCAGCCAGCCAGCGTTATTATCCTCAGGGGACCAGTACAGGAGACACTGGGCCGCATCTACAGACATGATTATTATTGATATCACTTTCACTTGGCAGTGGGACAGCCAGCAGCTCTGGAGTCTGTACAGACATGTCTGTCTAGTCCAAACTTTTTAGCTCAAGAAAGACCCAAAAGATAAATTAAGACGTTTGCCACAGGACCCAAACTATAGTGAACATAGCAGATCTACAAACTCTAAACATTTGTTTTCTAATTTATGGATACTATTTCTCTTAGTAGGCCAACACTGTGAACACTACTTTTTTTTTTTTACGACATGGCTCTGGAACATCTTTCAGAGGGTCTGCCACACATGTCTTTCTGGAGACTATAATAATATCATAAAAATCTTGAATTTGAATCTTGCGATTCTCAAAAATGTGGGTAAGGATTACGCCATCGGTTATAGAGGAAGTGACTGGCATTCAGGCTGGGATGAATCCATGTCCAAATATGGTGCCATACCACATTATAAACTGGCGACATAAAGTCTGACATCCACACGAAACCCAGCCTTGTTTGGGTTTTTTTCACAGCCATTTAAATGGCCAGAGGCTATTTGGGGGTCCTCGGCATGGAGAGGTTTGGGAACCCCTACTCTAGTAGAGTCTCCTCTCATCCTCTCAGTGAAGTATTCACATATTTTACTCAAGTAAAAGCATCAACACCCTATGTATTGTAGCAATATACCACTGTTACAGTACAAGTCCGGTATTCAAAATGTACTTGAGTAAAAGTACAAAAGTATTGGCATCAAAATATACCAAAAGTAAAAGTACTCATTATTTGTTGGCATGGGGTTTTTTTTGCCTTTATTGACAGTGAACAGTACAGGAAAGGAGGAGAGAGACAGGGAGTGACACGTGGCAAAGGCCGCCGGGCTCGGGAGTCGAACCCGCGGCACGCCTTCCGGCTGGCTGGCTTGGCAGCCTACAGTAGGTGCCCAGACGGTTGAGCTACCCGTCCAGGCCGTAAAAGTACTCATTATGCAGGACATTTACATATACATTTCAAATGTATAAAATGTACTTCCTTCTAAATAGCAGCTCTACGGGGCTCACAACATGTCGCTTTGTGTCGCGTTGTGAGCTTTATTGCGAACGCAGTGAGCACTTACTATGAGACCTAGCAGATCATGTCTGTGTGTCCGTGTGTCTGTGTGTCTGTGTGTCACGCTTTTGTGCCCATATATGGAGCTGCTTTGGGGACTCCTTAGTCCTTATATGGTTATGGCTGAGTCATGGTGCGTTCGCTTCCCGCGTTTGCGCGTCTTACTTGTGTATGTATTTAAGTACAGTACTTGAGTAAATGTACTTAGTTTACTTTCCACCGCTGTCTACTATACTTCACACCAAGGAGTGAATACACAGAGTAATGATGGAGGAGGAGGAGGAGTAGGAGGAGGAGAGAGGAGGAGGAGGAGAGGAAGGGTGGTTCCCAGCCAACAGAAGTGAGTTGTTGTCTCACATCGTCAATCCTTTTACCCAGCGGACAGAGAGGGCTCTGTGTGTGTTTGACCTCTGGGGAAGAGGTCAGGAGGTCGAGGAGCATGTATTGTAAATCACAGTCGCAGGACACAAACATGAGAGCATCCATGCTATGGACATAGCTTTCCTCCTCCCAACACGAGGAGGAAGTCACTGCTTGATGAATGGACTCACGTATACGTTCATAGGTGACATAATCACTCATCCATTCACACCACTGTTACTAATGATAATCACCTGTTCACGGATGACTCGGCACTGCTGCGGTCTCAGACAGAAACAAACGGGCCGATCTACAAGCAGGTTGAAAAGGCCCTCAGCTCTGAACTCGGTAGAATCTGCACCTGGTTTGCTGATAACAAACTATCTTTATACCTGCGGGAAAAACTGAATGCATTCTCTTTGGATCAAATTAGTAATCTCAGTTAAAGTGGGTGACAATAATATCACACGAAAAGATCTATCCTGGAGGCAAATCTTTCCTGTGATAAAATGGCCACCAACAACCCTCTCTCTCTCTCTCTCATTAGCAGGCAACAGTGCAGCACTATCTCTCTCCCTCTGTTTCTGGCACAACAGCGCCACTTTTGCCCCTACTGGTACTCATATAGTCACATAGGTTAACACGGACATTGCTGTTCCTTGGAGTGGGCTGCACCACTCAAAAAGTCAACCAAAGAACAAAATTCCCGTACAGGATCTCCTCACTGGTCAACAAAAACACCTTGAAGACCGTAACAGGAGCCCTTGTACACAGCACCTCAAAAGGCCCTTAAAACTCCAGACTTCCCAAAACAAACTGGTCAGGCTACTACTTCGCCTTGAGGGTTGACGACAGAGTACAGCAACTTGCAATGGGCCTGGTCTACAAGATTCGCTACACCGAAGATACCCATGTACCTGTCAAAATACTTCCTTAATGTCAACAAAGTCTGCCCCTCACAACACCAGGGTGTGTTCAACAAACCACGTGCAACCCAGATTCGGCTCAAACAAGGGATTAAATTAATTTTGCTCCTATGCCACTAAAATGTGGAACACCCTACCAACAGCCATTACGAAATGTGAATCCCTAGACTTCTTCCAAATTGCTCTCAAAGAGCACCTATACGGACGGCTGCAATTTGAAACTGGCCCCTGTAAAAAAAAAAAAAAAGTCAGTGTCATCGTCCACCCTTTTTTCCCCTTACTGTACATGTTTTTCCCTTCTTTAGGACCCTGATGTAAACAAGTCTTGGTGCTTTTCATGGTTTCTCCTCGTAGCAGTTTTTGTATTGACTTGTGCTTTTGTTTGAAATGTACCCATTCTACATACTGTGAATACAATTTTCAATCAATCAATCAGGGCCCGGAACGGCTGCCGTAGCCGTTTGTATATAACTTTGTCACCGTTTTTTTTTTTTGCTAGTTTACCATACCATGGTTATATTGTTGTTTTATGCATGATTACCTGGTATTGTAGTTTATTTGAGGCACAACATTGTTCTCTCTGCACTCTATTTATGGACTATTTGTCGTTTGCTGACTCAGGCTCATGCTTAACTCTGCTTACGCACTTGTAAGTCGTTAAGTCGGATAAAGAGTGTCTGTTAAATGCCAATTGTAACTGTAATTGCATTTATTCTAGTCTCTCTTTAGGAATTTAGATTTCCCCAGACATGTCAGTATAGGCAAAAATCGTCTGGCATTTTCTACTGTGACAATAAAGACTACGCTTGTAGTGGATTTATTCGCCATATAAAACTCGAGAGAAACATGAATACTGAATAGGATTGCAGGTGAGGTGATGTGGAATTCTGAACACGGAGCTTGAAACAAAACAGGAGCTCAAAGGGAGTGAAATTGCACCCTCTGCTCTGGAAGCCTGTTTTCATGTTGACGTGCAGTTCTACCTCACAAATCTAATTTCGCACGCATCATTACGCCATTGACCTGGGCTGACGACTCCCTGTGTGCGTCATGTCAAAACTAATGGTTGAGAATGTCGACAGAAGGCACACACACACGCACTAAATCAGACCCACCTTTACCAGCTGCAACATTAAAGTGATGTACTTTTACGTTTGCTACTGTAAGTGAATTTAGTTTTTTTTTTTTTTTTACAGTAGGCCTACTGTCTTTGTACATTCTCAATTTAACCACTTAAACACCAGCATCAGTATTCTGAGAGAACTTTCTCAGAAAAGAACCCACAACAAGCTCACAGTGTTGGTAGGTTAATAGGTTGGTAGGTTATTTTCAGTGATATTTAATGCAGAGCAAAAATAGAAAATATTAGTATAGAGCCCAGAGGGACTCCGCTCGACAACGAATCTGGAGAGGCAGAGAGACCCACATTACTGCTCTATATAGCTTTTATTTTTATTTAATTTTTTTATACCCGATGCCAATTGCCTATATATAGGCTAACTGTAATCCTGGGCAGTGGGCAGGCACTACTCTGCCTTTGCCAACCTGGGGAGAGCCCCGAACTGAGCTCATGCTTCCTTCAATGGACGCTTATAGCAATGATTGCTATCAGAATATAGAGCTTTAACTTCTTAACAGAACAATTTGTTAAAAAAAATTAATAAATAAAACCACTTCCGCCTCCACTGTCCAGGTATAGTTCATATTGACAGAGACTCTTGTGTCTCTAATCTGGTATGCGTCATGCAGTAGATCCTGTTTGATACTGGCCAGCCATATCACCGGCTACTCCGTGCTTGTATTTCACAGCCCTGTGGGGAAGCTTCCTTTTCCGATAAGATTGAAGTGATAAAGGTTCTAAATGGCTAAAAGCAGCCCTTCTGCGCTTGAGCCACCTGGCACTGATGTGCAACAGCAATGTGTGCACTGAAATCAGACCGCATAGCTAATGGTGAGAGACATTGGGGTTTTGGTGCCGTCGCTGCCACTAAGAGGCTTATAAAACATTTCTGAAAATCGAGTCCAGGACGAATGTGTGAGAGTGTGTGTGTGTGTGTGTGTGTGTGTGTGTGTTAGGCTGCGCAACAGTGACACTTGGTGGTGAAAATATGCTATTTCCGTGCTCAGACCCAGGGACACACATAGCTGGGCAATGGAGTGGTTGCACCACTCAAAAAAAGAAAGAAAACACATATCTTTTTTTTATTGAATAGTTAAATTGTGATGTTATCCCAACAACTCACTTGTTAGTAAAATGTGTGTATTTTAATTCAACCTGACCAGAAGCAGGGATAAAAAAATATCCCCTCCGGCCATAAAAATGAAGGACCGGAGGGGGAGATATCAAAAGCAGATGCATGAATCCCCCCCCCACACCTCCCCCCAGCAAAGGTCTCCATCACCCTAAAGACAGTGTGACGCCCTGGACTGCACTGCACTGTGCACTCTCACATGTATACATTAGCGTTTGCGTTAGTGTATACATTAGTGTTCACGTTAGTGTTAACACCCACATTCCTGTTTGTGTCGCCACTCAAGCGCGATCTCCATTAAACACAACTGTGTGGAGTGCCACAGTGCATTGTGGGAAAGAGCAGGGTTGTATTTACAGTTTCCCGCCAGACCACAGAGAGTGTTGCCAACAGTGGTGCTGTGCTGTGTCACCTCAAACTCTACAGGGACGAGGGGGAAGCATTTAGCCCATTCTGACCTGAGATCAGATACATACGAGGTTTCCGCTGGACACACACTGGGTCTGATTAACCCATTCTGACCTGAGATCAGATTCTAAAAATGTCAGTTGTTCTTCGATTTTTCAAAAATAGCAGACCTACAAGCTCGTAGCGCGCCACTCGGTGGCGCGCTATGAGCTTGTAGATCTGCTATTTTTCAATAGGTAAAGCATAACATGATGCCAACACCAAAATGGGTTCCCGTTCAGAATGGGTTAGCTGACGTAACGCCTCATCATCCTAGAAAGATTAGACAGTATCTATATCGTTACTGCTATTGAAGAAAATGTAATTGATTCAACTGGATTCAAAGCCCCAGATTCAAGATTTTGAGAGGTTTAATTATTCATTCAGATGATTTAGATGTATTCATCACATGCTCACGTGCAAAGGCAGTTAAATGTTGACAGACGCTGCCAAATGTCTGAATGGATTAACCCATTCTGACCTGAGATCAGATTCATACGAGGTTTCCACTGGACACACACAGGTCTGATGAACCCATTCTGACCTGAGATCAGATTCTAAAAATGTCAGTCGTTCTTCGATTTTTCAAAAATAGCAGACCTACAAGCTCGTAGCGCGCCACTCGGTGGCGCGCTACGAGCTTGTAGATCTGCTATTTTTCAATAGCTAAAGCATAACATGATGCTAACACCAAAATGGGTTCCCGTTCAGAATGGGTTAATGTCAACACATTCTGCCCTCACAACACCAGGGTGTGTTCAACAAACCATGTGCAACCCAGATTCGGCTCAAACAAGGGATTAAAGGAGAAAAACTTTTTTTTCAAAATGAGTTAATAGCACAGGCAGACTCTTCACATACTAGAGCATGTCTGAAATAAGTGTCAGAGCTGAAATCGACATGTAAATATGAAAGAAATGCTTAAACATGTATAGCTAGGTGCAATGTTAGAGACCACAGTGTGAACCTTTCAAGTCTGTTTTCTCAACTCGCTGTTTTCTGCAAGACATTACTCTATAAGCCATATCTCCAAAACTGGTGGGTCAAACTGAACAACCAATATATCAATTTGAAGCTATGATTCCCTGCTTTCATATGGCATGAATACAATGGCAGTCCCTCAGTCAAATTTATTCTATATTTTTTATCCCACGATTTTGTAACCCAGTTTTCTTTTTCACCCAGTGCCAATTATCTAATGTAATCCTGGGCGCTACACTTCCTCTGCCAACCTGGGGGGGCAGCGGACTGACCTCATGCATCCTTCTATGCATGAGGAGTCCAAGCTGCTTCTTTTCACCTGACAGAGGGGAATTTCCCCGGCCGGACGTAGCGCATGGAAGGGACACGTTATTCCGACCAGTTCCTTTCCCCTCCATCAGGCGCCCCGGCTGGCCAGGGGGAGGTAGTTTTAGAGACCAGGATTACGGCATGTTTTTGTGAGGGTACCTACCCTAGGGGACACGGGGAGAACATGCAAACTCCACACAGAAAGGCCCTATCGCCAACCCCCACCTCGGGTATGGGCACTGATGACGCAGAGGAGGGAACACGCCGCCAGTGCCCACAGTGTCCCCAGTGGGAATCGAACCCAGGACCTTCTAGCTGTGAGGCGACAGCACTACCAACTGTGCCACCGTGCCCCCTCCCTCAGTCAAATTTAGTCACATATAATAACATAAGAATGTGGGCACGGTTTCAGCCCCCGATCTGAACCCTGCTGACTTCCATCATAAACTTAAAGTGAGATAGGTATGACTTTATGTAATAATGAATATTATTACCAAATGTAAGAATGCAAGTAATTCAAGTAAATACTCTAGGACCATTTCGGCGTACAAACTTAAGCCATAAATCATTTAGATAGCCTTTGAATTATAGGAGAACATCAATTTAGCCGGGACTCGGGAGAGATACGTTGTAAAAATGTAATAGAGTAAAAGTACTCAAGTCCAAATGTACCTTGTATCTTTAGGAGAAAACCTTTATCTTTAATGGTATAATGTTAATGTTATAGAAAAATGTAACACTATATATTAATAAACCTTTTAAGGAAATAAATAGTTTAGAGGAAAACTACAATACAAAAAATGAGAGAATAGGAAGAGTAAAAGTATACCAGAGTATACCAGAGTACCGTGAGTAGTACCAGAGTATACAGTCCACAACCGTGGCATAGGGTTTTTAAGATGATATATTCCAATTATATGGGGAGAAGGCATGGTACATCCATCACAGCGTTCAACGTTTCTCCCACTGACACCTTGTCAGTGAAAACAAAATATAATGCATTATTCAAAACAAACCTTTGATACCGGGAAGTATTATATATTTTGGGTTCAGAGGTTAACAAAAAGTGAACAATGGCCCACACCTGTGGCTGGGAGGTTTACTAATGGTTACAATGAGAGACGTGGCACTCATGTTTCCTACAGGATCCCGGAAGAATGACTGTATGGGAAATGTATAGTTCTCTAAGCGTCCACAGCTGAAGGCTGTGAAACGAATATAATGTTTGAGAGTCTGGATGTCTTGCCTCGGTACCGCACCATGGTCAAATAATAATACTTTTTTCACAAAGGGGCAGATAATGTAGGGCGCCACGGAATGTGGCTAAATATCTAACTGGGCAGAGAGGGCATTGATGCGACTCACAAACAACAATGCACCCAAAATACCCATCAGAGATATTTCAAAAAGATAAAACATATATGTGAAAGAAATGGCATGGAGGAATAATAAGTTGGCAGTGGGTCTATTCATCTATTGGCACTGTGGTAGAGTGGGACAGAGCTCCGGACATCGCACACGCAGCCACTCAGTTAAAAACAAGGTATAATGCAAATAGGTAATAATGTTTATAAAGTGGTAATAAGTAATAAAATGTAAAGGGTGTCAAGAGTACAAAATGTAAATAAACGTACTGTATATAGACATGGTCTGGAGAATGACCCACATCTAACATAATGCAGGTTATAACTGTGCTGTGCAACCGTTTGCATACCAGTGAGAGATGTTTTAACCATAATGTTTATTTGCTGTGGCTCCAAACAGCCGACAAGCCTTTGAATAATCTCCTTCTAAGGTATGGTGGCATTCAACAGTAGAACGGCAACGACAGGCCAACGTGACGAATAAAACACAGATAATCTCACAGGCATATAGTAATAAATGTCAACAAACTTGAGAATGATCAAAAGATGGAGAAAACATGGTTCTCCTGCAGCGCAACACAGTGGTTCCTTGGAAGTGCATTCTGCCTGCAGACAGAAAGCACCGCACACCTCCATACGGACCGACTCCCATGAGTAACAGCCCAGGAATGTAGGCCAAATGTTTGCAAATGGAATCTAGGAATTTCACGGTATAATGGGACATGAAATCAATTCTTCTGATAATCCCACAGGGCCTCTACAATGGCAGAGCATGTGAGCCATGACAATGACACCCTCAGTTAAAAGGTTTTTCTTCTTCTAAATGTTGCTTTTGTTTTCCACTTATGCATGCACGGCGCCTGTGACAGTAAAAACAGACAATCCGTGAATCCTGCACAAATCCTATCTGTATATAGTTGTGAATTGCACAGATTACACCATCGCGCCCCACACCCTTTGGACACGCTGAGAATGCACCATGTATTCCCTAAAGTCACGAAACCTCAACGTACCAAGCACTCATCATGACACTGGAGTCAGTGAGACTGACAGGGTCGGACAGCTGGCTGGAACGGGGCCAGTAAATAACCTATAATGCACCAGAAGCAAAGAGAAAGCAACACAACTGAAATACTTTTCAATCAATGCCTGCATGATCTCAAATAATGATGACACTGATTCCTGTGGGGGTTGTCTCGTAAATAAGGGCCTTTGCACTGTTATCTCCCCAAACTGTTCCAAGTAATGGAAAATTACATCATGCAGGCAACTTTTTAAAGATGAATGCCTTGGATCACTTCTAAGCAGCACTCTGAACACTGAAAACACCGTTTTCAGATCCTAAAGCAGCGCTGTACTGTGCTCTGTCATCTCAAGTACACAGAACTCATTTGGTTTGATGTTCTCAATGAAATAAATGGTCTTTGTTTAGGATAGAAATGTCACTTGTGATGTCATATATTTGACATTTCCCATTGCAAAACTGCATTTTGCTCTCTGGTAATTAGATTTTATGGGGAATGTTGATATTGTACGTCATTCTTGAGAAATGTCTGTATATATTGTTGCTTTGCTGTGAATAAAATTGGAGCATTTTAATTAAAGTGAGTTGCAAGCCCCCATCTTGTTTTTTATGACTCCGTTTTTGTAGTTTGGCTGGTTCAGCACCAATAATTGATTGATTGATTGATTGATTGATTCAGACGATGAACAGAACGTTAATGGTATCGTCTCTGGCTTCTCTTCACATCAACCCTACATGAACAACAGAAAAGGCAAAGGGTTCACGTCTGGATCAGTTTAGAACTTATTTTTGTCAAAAACCAGCTAGGCTACAAATGCTTTGCAAACTCCAATGCCCAGTTAAATTATTTTAGTCTTGAAATACATACACATTTGGCTTCTAGGAAAAAAAAACAATCCAAGGTGGTTCAAATCCTCGGTGTTAATTAGAGATGTCCCGATACTGTATCGGTATCGGTGAAAAGTATCGGATCGACCCTTATTTAGTCATATTGGGTCATATCGGTATCGGTGAATATGCCAGTCTAACCACAGATCCGACACAGGGGTATAAGGGGTTGACACTATGGCAGGTAAATAAAATGTTGGGACATGTGGAGTTTGCTTTGGAGTTGCCCAAACGGCAAGTGCACATTTGAGTGAAGAGTCTGCTATAAACACAACACGAGATATATAGCTAGATAGATAGATAGATAGGTACCTGACATCAGTACATCCCTAGTTGCGAATTCAGTGAGCACTTACTATGAGACCTAGCAGATCATGTCTGTGTGTGTCCGTCTGTGTGTCTGTCTGTCCCGCTTTTGTGCCCATATATGGAGCTGAGTGATTTGTGTCACCATGACTCAGCCATAACCATATAAGGAGTCCCCAAAGCAGCTGTCTGTCTGTCTGTCCCGCTTTTGTGCCCATATTATGGAGCTGAGTGATTTGTGTCACCATGACTCAGCCATAACCATATAAGGAGTCCCCAAAACAGCTATACGTCCAAAACCCAAATATGTACGAGCTGCGTTCGCTTCCCGCGTTTGCGCGTCTTACTGGTGTTAATTAATCTCAGAGAATGTACAGATTTGTTTCCATGTGTACACTTTCTGTCAACTATATGATGGATTTGGAGCAGAACCGACAAGCGATATTTGACAATCTGAGTTAAAAAAATAAAGATCCAAAAAGTAGAGTTGCAGTTATGCAAGCAGGACCCCGTCAAGCTTTCAGACACCAACGTTTTGGTCACATTTGGCCACTGAAGACCAGAAAGATTTTAGTCTGAATCTTAAGGGGTATTAAAGACTTAAGTTATAAATCTCACATGCTGTTCACTTTGTCTCAAAATGACCTCCGAGTCTTAAAACAGCAGCAGTGCTCGAGGAATAATTAGGGTTCCATTCCAACACTGCTTCTGTCCTCTCCACAAAATTGCCTCGTGGATGTTTGGTGTCTGGACTTTTGCCACACTCTGGTAGCCAGACGTATTAATTGCGGTTGAATTGTGTGACTGTGTGTGGAATGGACTGTTTGACTTTTTATATAGGACTCTAAACTGTCAGTTAGACAGGTCAGTTTGTTTGTGCTATATTTGAATGAGAAAACTGAAAATTTATTTTATATAGCCTATATATATATATATATTCTATTGGCAGTAATAAGTAATAAGGCAGGTACTGTTACAGTCTTGGTCGTAGTGTTTAATGGGCCCAACCCGCAGGAGGTAAGCAGCAGCTTTGCAAACAAACCCTTAGCAGCTTGTTATGTCTATGGCTGGTTTATGACCATGGGCAGGATTGCACTTAAAAAAAACAGCTGCCTGTTGTGATATACAATAGATATGTAGTGTACTACATAGTTGTGTATACTGTAGTATATCTGTAGTATACTGTATATGAAGTATATTGTGGTTTCATGATAATGACAGCTGTAATTATATGTAAAGCCATAGGGACAAGAAAGAGGCTGAAATTAGCAGTGGCTCTAAACTCACTTTGCAGCACAGTTTAATTCTCTGTACTGTCTGGGACACTATATGTTCACAACTAATAAAACAGTTGAAAGCTCCCTAGACCAACCACTCTTTTTCCCCCCACCGAAAAGCCCAGAAGGGGATTCATAAAATCGTATCAATTCCCATCCCAAACGCGTGGCTATCACCTCATCGAGCAGCAGAATGGGGTCTTTACATGCCATGCTGTGGTCGAGAAGGGATGGTGGGTTCACAGCAGACGGCGCTAGCAACACGTAGGCAGAACAATAATGCCTACAGCTACATATCGCGCATTCTTCTCTCACTCGCCAATTAACCCATTCTGACCTGAGATCAGATTCATACAAGGTTTCCACTGGACACACACTGGTCTGATGAACCCATTCTGACCTGAGATCAGATTCTAAAAATGTCAGTCGTTCTTCGATTTTTCAAAAATAGCAGACCTGCAAGCTCGTAGCGCGCCACTCGGTGGCGCGCTATGAGCTTGTAGATCTGCTATTTTTCAATAGCTAAAGCATAACATGATGCTAACACCAAAAGGGGTTCCCGTTCAGAATGGGTTAAGCCCATCACATGAATGCCATGGATATATATGGTCCTATATACAGTCAGTATAACACAAGCATGTATCAGTAGAGCCACTGCCACACTGTGAAGTTCTGTGTCAGCTTCACTGGAGCCGAGATAATCGCGATATACAAGCCCTATGGGGACAACCTGAACCGTGATGACAAGAGGTCGTTAAGAAGTTGAGAGGGAGAAGGTGACATGGCCGGGAGAAAGGAAAGAGGCCAGTGGCAGAGTCGAGCCGTCGTTAACTGAGACTCGTGCAGGGGTGACGCCGTCTGTGTGTGTGTGTGTGTGTGTGTGTGTGTGTGTGTGTGTGTGTGTGTGTGTGTGTGTGTGTGTGCGCGCGCGTGCCTGAAAGTGCGCGATAATAAAAATGCGGGGTAATGTGATCCTTGTCTGAGGTTGTGTGGGAGCTGGGAGGGAGAGATGGCGGGAGTGTGTGTTACTTGGAGCGTGAAGACGAGGGCACCAGGTGTACACAGCTGTCCATCTGTTCAGGGAACATCAAAGGCCTGACGAGGAGACTTTAAGTGGTAACAGTCAGTGTAGAGTTGACTCTACAGAGGCAGAGAGAGAGAGAGAGAGGCACCATGCCAGCATCTATAGGTGATCTCTAAAGTCTAATGGCTGAGTTTTACTACACCCACAGTAGCAGATGTATAGGCTACGAGCCCACAGACAGGTGATCTCTGAAGTCTAAAGCCTGAGTTACACTACTATACCGAGAGTATCTGATCTACAAGCTCACAAATAGGTGATCTTTGAAGTCTAAAAGCCGAGTTACGCTATACCGAAAGTATAGCTGATCTGTACAAGCGTAGCGCAGCATGACTCGCTGTGAGCGTGTAGATCAGCTATTTTTGGGTGCGCGATACCGGCACGCAACCAAGTATAAATCAGGCACAAGCCTCCTGATGCTGTATGAAAGGATTCTGCCCTGCAGGTCGGAGCCAAAAGCAGAGCAGTACATCACACAGTGCAGCGAGGGCATCCAATGTGCTTTGAGGTCTCCTAATATGTCTTACCCTCATGGAATGCATCAGTGCACATCTGCAGACAAGGCTGATATTTGGTTAAGGCTTATACTTCATCCTTGGTGATGGGTCTTTCACTTTTTATATATATATATATATATATATATATGAAACTCCTCCAAAACAATAATATAACTGACAACAGCTTCCTTTTTATCATTTGCAGACCTCTAAAAAGGTCATCATCCATGCTTTCGTTATTTCATGCTTAAGACTACTGTAACTCACTGTCAGTAAAAAAAGGCTATCTCCTGTATTCAACTGGTACAAAGTTCAGCTGCAAGATTATTCTAAGAAATTTAGCTGGTCACCACCAGTGAGTTATAGAATTGATTTTAAGATTATATGGATGACGTTTAAAGCCCTGCAAGGCCATGTTCCTGCAATATAATGTAGTGTAATTACATTTTTGGAATGTATATGCTGGTCTTCTATGAGCCTGAGCGCAGCTGGAGATTCTTCGATAGGGCCCTCTTGGTTCTTCCTAAAACTCGCCTCATCACCTGGAACGATCAGGCTTTTGTGGCTTTGGAACGCCCTGTCTGAGGATCTAAGGCTATAGCAAAGTCAGTGATGTCTTTCAAATCAAGGTGTAGTGAAATGAAAAATATGTTTTTCACACTTTTAGACCACATCCGTGGTCATCATATGAGCATACCTAACAATGGATGCCAAAAAAATGGGTAAATCTTAATTTCCAGACATTGTATTACTCGGTTTATCATCACGCTAAAATATGTATCTGAAAACATTATAGGGTAGAAATAAGCCAAATAACAGTAAACTGGTACAGCTGGGCCTGGCCGACTATCTGACTTGTAAACCAACACACGTCCTGCGTATAGCATAGCTACCGTCCCTATAGCTACTGTCCCATCACCTGAAGGGATGCGACACTCAGAGACTTCAGAGCCAGCGTTTGAAGCTGAAACTTCAAAATAAAATGCCCATCGTTTCCGTTTCACTACACCTTTAAATCACTTCTGAAAACCTAATTTCATAGTTTGTGTTGCCACTTTTGTCCATGATAATTTGACAATTATATTATTGATGCCATTGATGTAAATTTTTCCTTTTGATATTTTTAATCCAGGTTCAGTCTTCAATGTTTATTCTATTTTATCTTGATACTACTGCACAGAAGTTTGTGACCCCGTTTTGAAAAGTGCTTCATAAATCAAATTCATTATCATTATCATAACAGCTGAAGTTACAAGCAAATCTGAACTACGTCGTCGGGGCACAGAAAACCATTAGCAAACCACAGACCTTTATCTCTGCTGTCGGGAGGAAACCTCATAACTCCATTTTTCAGGAAATTAAAAATATAACATTTTCAGGAAATAAAGAAAACCTTATATTTTTGTAAACAAAGCAATACATATTACAGTCTCATCGAAGTTGGTGTTGTAACTTTATATATTGTCAATTACTTCCACGAGAGGCTTTAGCAGACATGTTGAGGGTTTTGTAAGAGGTTTTGCCCAATGCGTTTTTTTACTACCTTCCATTGGTTCGAAACAACATACGTAAAGGGTGTTCAATAGCACTGATTTAAGTCAAAAACCTCAACCTGAGTTATGAGGTTTCCTCCTGACAGCAACGATAGACTGTTAGTGTTGAAAAGCATCAAGATTTGATTTAGTGTGCCGTATGCCTTTTTAACAAAAAATGGGACGGAAACTTTTGACAAGCTGCAATCACTCATCTTATCTGATCAAAAAGAACAAAAACCAGTGGAAACACCGCAACGTCATTTCTTCCTTCCATTGAGTACACAATGCACAATGCACGGGCAATGCATCGAAAAGAGCACTGATGTTAGAGATACAATTCAAAACAACCTTGATTGCTTGCACTGCATTGCACAAACAACCACTGTTGGGCTGAACGCACACCCAATCCCTCTGGGGCCCACACTTTAGAAGAAGGTGTGTTTTACGTTTTTCCGAGTTTTTAAGACAGCTGGTGGATGGAAAAGATAAGCTCCACCTCCGCGGCTGACTGCCGCGACGGACAGATTCCCGGAAACGCTTCTCCTCCGCGGCAGTCAGCCGCAGGGGTAGAGCTTAATTTCTATCCACCAGCTGTCTAAAAACTCGGAAATGACGTAGAACGCTCTTCTTCTGTCCGCGGCTGTCCGCTAAAGTGTGCCCAGAGGGTGTGTGCTCCTGATGTCAACAGAGCTAGTGTTCATTTTGACAGCAAGCTCGTTTGATTTAGTTTTAGTCATAGTCTTTCGAATTCCATTTAGTTTTGTGTAAAATCAAGGTAATTCATTACAAAAAGTTTAAAACGCCAAAATGTGACATTGGACCTATAGTACAATAGTCCTTAGTCTACTAAAACAACTATACTGTAACTATACTGTCTGTAACTATACTTTTTTTTTTAAAGATTTGTTTTGGGGCTTTTTATGCCTTTATTGATAGTTAACAGGAAAGGGGGGAGAGAGATGGGGAGTGACACGAGGCAAAGGCCGTGGGGCTCGGGAGTCGAACCCGCGGGACGCCATCCGGCTGGCTTGGCAGCCTATAGGTGCCCAGACGGTTGAGCTATAACCATCCGGGCCAGATTTGTTTTTTAAATACAGTATAGTTAATGTAGTAGACTAAACAGTATTTTAGCGGGCCTAATTTCTTTTTTACCACAACACAACATGTTGTGAGCTTGTAGATCAGGTATTTTCGATGCATGCGTGCATGACAGCGGCGAGCAATTAGGTATGCAATAACAGCTGCTTTCCCTCTTCTTTTCCCTCTGATGCTGATCTGGCATATTGACCCACGTAATGGTGGTAATGGATGTTATTCGAGTCCACAGGGACATCAAAAAGTAACATTCCGGCCCGTCGAGTGCACGGTTGAATCCCATTACAATGTCCAGCTGCCAAAGAGTCGTGCGATAGCCTCCATTAGTCCTCCTCTAAAATGTAGCACGCAGACACACATTTGTTGAAAGGGAAGGGTGTCCCTGCCCTCTGCTTTTGATATGCCCCCTTTCTAGACATTCATTTTTGAACAGGTCAAGGCAGTAAAAACAAACACAGGCTGCGTCCGAAATCATTCCCTATGCCCCATATAGTGCACTACTTTGAGGTTCCGCCATTTTGTTATAGTGTCCGAATATGTAGTGAGCATTTTTGCACCCTAACGTAGTGGACTGAAGTATCCCACAATGCACCGGGAATTGTAGGGAGCATCCGATGGTCACTACAAAAACACAGCGAAGCAAATCTGCCCCATAATGCATTGCGCAAGCTCGCTCTTGAGCGCACATGCACGCGTTTGCGCACGTGCGCTGCTTCTGCATGCATGCGCCTTAGAGTATATATGACTGCTGTTTCTGTTAACACCAAACGTCCGTATTGTGAGCAGAGCTTGTAGATCGGCTACTTTTGGTAATTCTTTACCAAAAGTACCCAAGTAAAAGTATACAAGCTCACAACACGGACGTCGCGCGTTGCTTAGATCGGCTATTTTTGCCGTATCCCCCCCGCCCCAGGATTAGCGGGGGTTCATGTGGTTAAGATTAAATCATGCTGCTGATATTTTCATATATTGTCAAGGTTGTGCACTGTTTTCCCATAACAATGGGCCTATGATTATTATCAATAAATTAATATTAGACTATATCCATTATCCTAAATAACCTTTTTATCATAGATATATAGGCCTAAATGCCTGCAAACATATTTTCACTAACCTATTTTTTCCTTTATTCATTCATGAATTTAAAAATAACTTTACAAACTGTCCTTGCAGGGAGGTGACAGCTAGCCAGACTTATTTGATACAGTCTGTTCCTAGCGGAAATTCAGCAGCAGCGTTTTGATTGGTTTCTTGTAGTCAGTCGATTCTTCATATCCAAATGAGTGAAATGGCCGGGATGATTTGTTTATTTTTCAAACAGTTCTTAACTTCTTTATGAGGCGATCTGAAAAAACCTAATGGGGATTTCATGCAAATAAAAAGTACATGAACCCGCGGAACTACAGCGCCCTCTATCGATATTGACGTCAGAGTCGGTGCTCCCCATACAGGGAGTATTGTCCGAAATCATCACTATAGAGTCCACTAGAATCTGGATCCCCGTATGGGGGATAGGGAGTAGGGAACAACCCTAGCAATTCGGACGCAGCCACATTGAAATAATGAGACTATATCCCTGCTCTGTGATTGGCTAGTTCGTTGTTAGGCCTGCTGGCCAACCAATGATGTAACACCTTCACTAACAAGTGACTGACTGGCGGGACATGAGCATAGGGATGAAAGTTTACTGCATGAAAGTCAATCCAAGAAATCACAAACAAAAAGTTGTTTAAAGTAACTTCTGGAACTGTGACATTTTCAGTTTCAACAACAAACAATGTTCATCTTTTGATCCGTGTGTTTGTGTGTGTGTGTGTGTGTGTGTGTGTGTGTGTGTGTGTGTGTGTGTGTGTGTGTGCTGTGTGTTAGAAAGAGAGAGATATAGTTAAATAGATTAGGGTAAATAAGGACACTGTTCTTACTGACTCTGTGGTACAGTCACACACACACACACACACACACACACACCCTAAAATGTCCCTTAGTTAGAGCCACACACACATTCCATCAATGAAGCAGTCAGGAGTGAGGACAGGTCATCTACGACGTGGACATATCTTATCGGTCATATGACCAGACCACCTCTCAATTAGTCCTGGTTATGCTAATGTAATGGCTGATCGAAGGAACTCGATCAGCCATGAACTGCACGACTCATGCAGACCATGACCTACTACTGAAAAGCTCTATCTATGCCAGACAGTGGTTGTTGTTGTCAGCCCTGTGCCTTTCCTGATCAGGGCCCACTTGAACATCTCAAAAGCGTCTCCATATAGCCCACCCATCTGTGGCCGTGTGATTTTTTATTTTTTCACCTACATTTTTGAGGGCCGATAGCCGATAGCCCCTCCCTTCTATGTCCAGCTTTTGGTGTGTGTGTGTAACCCACTTTTTGTCCTATACAAACATTTCATATTATTACATTTATTGGTAACACTTGCAGATAAGGTTCATCATGAGATGATTAACTAATGCTTAACTAATACATTTTAATAGTGAAGCATTAGTTAATCATTTTTCTAATGCTGTAACATAAATGCCATTGACAATGAATGGACAATTTTGAGTGTTTGTGTAAACACAAACATTGCGTAAAACACAAACATTGAAGTCGAAGGTGAGGACGCAAATTCTGACTGGGCGGAATGAGATGATGTATATGATGATGTACGATGATACGTTCGAGCGCCCCTCACTTTGTGAATGTCATTATATATATATATATATATATATATATATACACACACACACACACACACACACACACACACACTAAGATTTCTAGAAAAATCTGCTTCTCCACCATGGCTATTCTGGTGTTATTCATCGTTAATCTCCAACTACCGCCGTCACATTGTTCCTTCTCATCCTGATATTCCACTGATCTCCATCTTTCCAACAAACAGCTGTGACACAGTATGCCCCGGTACTGTTTCCTGTTGGCGTTCCGCCGCCAGCGGGACCTGGACAACGTCTCAACAACCTTAAACAGCAGCATGAACGTACCGTCGCTCGCTGTCGGGGTGGAAACCTTGTATGTCCAAAACCGTTATAGCGTTCAGGAAATGGACCAAAAAAGAAAGAACCCGTGTTCCAACGGATCGCACTGTAGTTATTATTTAGTTAAAGGACTATTTTCACATTCAGTTTTTAACTTGCTCGGTTCAGTATTTTAGATATTTGATATTCCTTTTATCTGCCTCGCCCCGTTCCTAATTCCTATACTATTCCTATGGAATTTGATGTTACAATGGTTTTTCTATTTGCCTCCAGTGGTCGCCACCATCGGTGAATGTGGGAAGTGAGGACGCTGGCGTTGACTGTTCGCCGCTTCACCTCCCAAGAATGAATGGAGCATTGTAAAGCGCTTTGAGCAAGCACGTATAGCGCATAGAAAAGTGCTATAAAAATGTAATCCGTTATAATTATTATTATAAGAAGGGGACGGGGCAGTTACAATGAGTATCAAATATCTAAAATACTGAATCAACCAACTTAAAAATTGTCGTGGGTGTTCACAAAAGCCTGAGTAGACGATGAAATTACCCTAAATTGAAAGTGAAATAAAACTATGTAACTACAGTATGTGTCCTGTGTGTCCAATAAATACATTTTTACCAATCATTTCCCTCTATACCAGCAGTTAATTACAATGAATTACACTGCCCTCTCACTGTAGTTTGGTGTTTTCACAAAAGACACCAAACACTGGGCAATGTGTTTCTGCAGGTAAACGCCACCAAATTGCCACATTCACTGAGAGAAATGTCAAAGGAATAGCAAGAAATAGCAGATCTACAAGCTCAGATCTGCTATTTTTGACACTTGTGTGCTGACACCGTAATATGACAAAGTAGGACGTTCATTTATGGAAAATGAAAACTGAAAAAGTTTAAATATGGACATACAAGCTTTCTGCCTGACGCCAGCGGTATACACAGACATCCAGATGGATGTAGCACTGTCAAACACTCCCTGCACCGGTCTGGTGCCATGGGAACACATAAACAATGTGCTCCTGCTCAGATAACCGAGGGCTTTATTTTAAAACGGAGATAAGAAGCCATGTGTCGGAACAGGACAGACTCTCCTAGAGGTACAGTATACAAAAGGCCTGCCTGGACTGGGGGACACTGGGTGGGGCCAGTGTGTTCTCTCTCACTGAGTGGGAGCCCACAAATGCAGATGTCTGAAAGTTGTTTCAATCGACTCGGACCAAATAAAATGAATGCCGAGTAACAATAACGTGATTTTCAAGCCAA
Organism: Protomyctophum bolini; assembly: GCF_963924005.1. Classification (NCBI taxonomy): domain Eukaryota; kingdom Metazoa; phylum Chordata; class Actinopteri; order Myctophiformes; family Myctophidae; genus Protomyctophum; species Protomyctophum bolini. The sequence continues at coordinate 39,738,052 of NC_137870.1, read as the reverse complement.
CCGTTAGTTGACAGAGACATGTTACGTGTTTCTTAGCTATTTTTAAGGGGCGCTAGCCACTCCAACGTCTGACCTTTTGTTGTGACGTCTTTAAGCAGGGCCCACTCGTGGCAGCCAAGTCTATGGACTTTAAATGTTTGCTTTAAGCAGCCCCCCCCCCCTGTTTTCCGCATGCCTGCCAGCATGTTTTTAGAAGAGGCCTTGAAAGAACAAGATCCTGGGCGGGTATACCAGCAGCCAAAATGAGTTTTCTCAGGAGGGAGGCTGACCTCCCTCCATCTCTCTTTAGGCATTATAGTAAGAAGCTCAGTCAACTGGAAGTAGAGCTGCTGATACTTTACGTGGAAAGGAGCCAGAGGTTTTCCAGGCACGGGGCCAATTAAGGACCAGGTGGGCAGTGTATCTCTACACTGGCCTAGCTAAAGTCTATTACCTCTGCTCTGGTCTGTGACCCTACTCAAGAGAAGATGGATGGATGGATGGACGGACGGAAGGACGGATGGATGAAGGCATAAAGGTTAGAGAGACTTGTGCCTTTTGTGACTGGAAGGCTGCCGGTTTGATACCCCGCACTGGCAGGACAAACATGGGTGATGAAATGACTCAACAACACCCTGGACTGTTAAGTGACCTTGAACATGACAGACACATAACCGCAACTGCTGCTCACGCAGTGGCCAAATACTGTGGTTGTACTGTAGACGTGCGTGCGTGCGTGCATGCGCAACGCGCGAGCGCGTGCGTGCGCGTGTCATACGAGGAAAAGTAAAAATAGTGAATCTACAAGCTGACGAAGCTTCACATCATGACGCCTTGTGATTTGTATCTTTTATTTTTACAGTTGGAGACATTTTCTATATTAAATGACGCCAATTTCTATACATTGGGACACCATGTTGAAAGACGTTTAAGAAGCAGAAAGCCTTCACACTGTGATGTAACTTAACTGCTACGTCCAACATACATTACAGCCAAACCAGTGAATATAGTACGACTACTAATCCAACCATAACATAACTTCCTTAACCACTTGAACACGTCCCTATTCTGAGGCGAACAATGGCCGCAAATAGCTCATCTACAAGTTCACAGTGCTAGCTTGTAGATCAGCTGCCTATTTTTGGTGAATATATTTAGAGTAGAGCGAAAACAGGAAGGGGCCTAGTGGCCCATTTAGAACTGGGGCAGTCTCTAAAAATGCCCTCTAAATCCTAATTTAAAGAATGTCACATTTATGTTGCTATAGCAATATCTAAAAAGGCCATACGGTAGATCATGAGAGGTGATAACAACGTATAGGTCTAGACCAGCTACTATAGAGCTCTTGGGAATCCTTTCAACATCGATAATGCCACCCGCCACTCTACTTCTAACTTTAGTTTTTATCTATAATTTAGTTTTTCTTTCTTATACAGTATTAATTCATGTTATCATTGTCTTGTATTGCTGTGTTCGCACAGTCTTTGCAGAACCATGTCCTACCAACATTTGGCTGCTTGCTTGTATACCCGATAACATGTAAGTACAACCGAACCAGTCACTTTGTCGCGGGCACTGAAAGTAAAGCATTCCTCACTGTGTTCCAGGAAGAAAAAAGAAAAGGCAGAATTTAGCCCCACTTCCGCTGCTCTGCTGATCCTGTGCCAGATCGCTCAACCTCATAATCTTCCGCTTAGCGGTCGGACAAGAACAAAGACATTGATTGTCAGTGAAGTCTTTTCTCTTATTCTGAAGAACAGGAGCTGTCTTCAGAGGGCTGAACGGAGCCACCGCCCCTCCGTGGAAGGGCTGTCACCATCACCACTGTGACTGGATTTTTTTGTACTTTTCCCGTTTTCTATATAGACTACAATTCCCATAATTCTTTGGTGCACTGCTCCTCCTTGTGGATAGGGGGGAGAGCTGTCTTACTGTAGTCCAGGAAGGAAGTGAGCCCAGTGTCCATGACATCAGAGACAACAGGCTCACTGCTACAATCTAAAATATCTAAAACCACATATTACACACATAAATACCCCCAGGAAAGTGTTCTAAAGCTCCTAAACGTCATTAACATATATTCTTTTGCAAAAAGGGTGAAGTGTCCCTTTAACATTACTCTAATAGACCCCCAGGTGTGGTTAGAATATTGAAATGCATCTTCCCTGTGTAATTTAGTTTTCTCAAAAGGCCCAATCGAGGCCCAGGTCAAAAGACTCAATCGAAATGACAGTGATAAGTGACGTCACAATATCATCCCCTAACCCCTCATCCTTTATCATACAACTACAGCTTCAGTTGAGGTGGATCACCACCCATCACCACCCACCAGGCAAACCAGGCATATACTTAATGAACCTGTGGGTGTGGCCACATAATAAAAAATAATGCGTCCCGCCTGTCACAGACATGCGCAAAGCGAGTTCAGTCAGAAAACTCATAGTGCAGTTGCTGGCGGCTGTCCATTAGGCCACCTCAACGGTCCATTCTCAGACCGCTCCATTTAATCTGGAGGTTTGCACTGCTCATTCCTGCTTGCGTTTCTACTATCATGCTGCTGCTATACTCTCACCACTGCTCAGACACTTCTGCTCACCACCTGTTGTTTTGGATCTGCTGTTTATGTACGGGGGATTCGGAGTCCCTATGTTTGGGACTTTATCAGAGTACATACAAAGCAGATCCAATTTATTGCCCCTTTTATATTAAAAAAAAAATCCATTCATGAGTTGTCCTGACTGAAACATCACAAGTTCACCCGCAATCAATCAGCCTCCCCACTCCGACATCTCACCTGTGAACGCGGCCAAGCCGGAGTCAACCCCGAGGAATCGAACCCTAATCTAAAAGAACTTTGATCTTTATGGGTATTAACAAGACCAATTACAATCTTTAAATAAACATTTCCGGCCATGATGGAGAAAGACAGTGTTGGTAAAAAGATTATCTAATGCAGTGATTTTCAACAACAATTTCAGTCATTTCAGTTTTATATGCAACAGCCCACGGCACGGACCCCCACAATTTTCTGGGACCCCAATTGTAAAGTCTTCAGCGTCAATTTAAAGGTAAATTACGGATTAACTGTTTTCTTACGCACCGCAGCTCTGACCGTGCATGGCGGATTTATTGCTAAATCCCTTTTTTTGATCCGTCCGGGTCCATTTTGGACCCGCGGTGGTCCCTGAACCCGACATTGAGAACCATGCAGTCATCTAATGTTCTGGCTCAACAGCTTGTGCTTAATTGCCTGCTTTAATACTGCCTTTTAGAGGTGTTGTAAATGTACCTTGTGATCCACCTGACTGAGTTGTCTGTATATTTTATGCTGACTGAATTTCAGCAGGGTTGAGTATCTGGACAGCAGCAGGGTCCTTGTACAGGTCGTTGCTGTCGGATGGAAACCTTGTATGTCTCAACCAATCGTTTTAACGAAAAAAAACACAAAAAGTTGAAATATGGAGAATTTGGAGATACAAGGTTTCTGCCCGACGGCAATTAAGTGATTTTTAATGATGAACAGGAGAACTTTGATAGGATTATTTAACTTGAACCATATTATACTTTGTTGTCCGGGTTTCCCCAGGGGTCTGTACTCGGCTCCCTCCTTTTTTCCCCAATACACCAAATCTCTTGCCGGCTCCCTCTGTGTTAGTGTTGAAGTGTCCTTGAGAAAGACACTTAAAACCCTTATTCTCAATGAGCAGGTCGGAGCCTTACCCTCCCGCGTGTTAACGTGTGAATAAACGGGTGAACGATGTAATGCACATTGTAAAGAAAACTCTGCCAAGGACGGGGATTTGCCGTAAAAACACCAGCAAGAGAACAACAAGACATCAACACCTTAGCCCAGCCCAGGGAAAAGTGGGGTCTTCCAAACCAAGACCATGAAGATGACCTGGAGCCAGCAGCAGAGAACAGCTCGAGACAAGAGATGCCTAGAGATCACTTGTCGGTGGCCTATACACAAGTAACATTGTGAAGTTGCTAAATAAATGCACCATTTATGTGGTGAAACACTACTACTCCACAGCACCGGCGATAACGTTATTAAATGACATTATGCGTTTGTCGTCTCTCATGCCATCGCAGCGATGTGGTTCTGTTAACTATTCGTTGCGGCTCTCTCCAAACATTCCAGGAGCATTCCTTTGATCATGGGTGAGACAGAGGGCTACCGGGATGAGAGGGACCACAGAGGAGGTATAGGTGGGGAGTTTTCTGGGGGGGGGGGGTTGGGGTATTACAAGTTGTGAGTAGTTCAGGCTTGACCGAGGCAGGTATAGGATAACGTCACTGTGGGGTGGAAATCCTTGTATGTCCAAAACCGCCATATTTCAGGAAATGGAAAAAAATAACCTGTGTTCCAATGGAGCCAAGTTGTACTAATTATTTAGTAGTCACAAGCTCAAGTTCTTGTTAATACTTTTCATTGGTCATTGCCATACAACAAAGTATGGCATTAATTTAAGAAGAAAAACACGAAATGTGAAATTAAATATGCCCGACCGCAACGATAACAGCAAAGCTGAATACAGGGGAGGAGGAAGAGGAAGAGGATGAGGATGAGGAGGATGAGGAAAAGGCATCGGAGACAAAAGGCGGCGCCTGAACTAAACAGGAGATCAGCACAATACAGGAATACAGGGAGGAGGGAGGAAATGCTTCACATGGGGGGGGGGGGGGCAAGTGAGCAAGATGGAGGGAGGACACACACACGGATGACCATTGGAGACAGGAGGGGCATGGTGAGGAGGGGGTCAGGGGACACGGAGAGGAAGGGTTGTGGAGGATGAGGGCCGGGGGACTCACAGTCACAAACTGACATGCTGCCATACAAACATATACCAGTGCGGTTTAAAAAGGTGATCACTTGAAATATCAATGTTGCAATGCTTGAATAGCTGATACCACACCCCTCTTGCCCTGAGTGCAAATAAAGGCAGGCACACACACACACACACACACACACACACACACGCACACACACACACACACACACACACACACTTCTAAAAATACATCTCTGCCTCACGAATGAATAAGCAATAAGCATGCATCCCGCCATCTGTCTCCCAACTTTGTCATCAGTGTCATATAATGATTCAAGCACCAATTTAGCCACATTAACAAGTTTTAAATGTCAGGTGCTATAGGCTATAGGCCCAACGCTCAAGTGTATTGCAGACAGATTTCCTTCCTAAATATCAAAAGTCAACATACAAATATGACTCATGCTTTAGTTTGAACGGACACAAATCGACTGCGGGTGCTGGTCAGGAGTCATCCTTATCATAAGAGTCCATCTGTAGACAGTGTAGGCTATACTGTGGCCACAAGCTTCCTAAAAACACTTCCAGTAGCAGGGTCTGACTGTCTCAAAGCAACGGGAGCCTGACACAGTCAAGTGCTACCTGTGTGCTGTATATTGATCCAAAACACAGCTCAAAAACATCACACTGTGCGCGCGTGTGTGTGCGTGTGTTACAAACATGGTTGCATGCCAAAAGACCTGCCAGTGTATAGGTCTGTCGGGAACAGATCCCCACTGACAGAAAGCAGGACTGCATGGTTCCTGAGTCCTGACTACAGTGGATCCGTTTGGACTGCAGCCACCCACAAGAAATAACTAAACATGGAAACCATCAGACATCGCCGTTACTTATGTCTCAAAAACCGGAGAAAACTGACAACTGCAATTAGCCTAAGCGTCATGACATCTCATCATGGTAATTTTTTAACTGAACGTATAAGGCCTACAAATTATACGCTCTTCCAAAGATTCATTCATTCAGACATTTACTAGTTAGACAGAAAAACAGGAAAGGAAAAGGAGAAAATGATTTTTCATTCCTCAAGTCCAGTCACAACAACAGCATACCCTACCACTTATTGTCTTATTCAAACTTATATCCATTCAAATCCCGTTAAAAATAAACATAACACGCTCCAAAGTCTTAAGCCATGTATGCTGCTTATTAAGTTAAAGTGCAGTATAGGCTCGATGAGATCATGTAAAAGGTCAGTTGATGGCATCATCCACCAAAACTCCTTTTAATTAGACTACGAAATTATAATATAATTCACAATAATATTCCAAGACTTCACTTCAAGAGATGAAAGAATATGTTGGTATATAGAGCCTAAATGCTTGAATTCCATTCAATTTGAATGTGAGAATTTCTTACATTTTTTCTTTTTTTGTACATGAAAGTCTGAACAAGGAGCCGAGTGTGCATCACATGTTTGCAGTTTGCACCAGGCTGAAACCAAAGAGCAACCGGGGGCACATAAACACCACAGAAAACTTTATTCTGCACTACAGTAGCGTATAGCATTGATACGCAAGCTTGGCCATCAGACAGCATGTACAATTAGTAATTACAGTAAAAACGCTATCGTTTCACGACCACCACCACCACCACTCACTCACCTCCCCAGGTACAAGTATTCAACACCATGAAAAGTCCCACGAACGCCTTCTTTAGTAAAGCCATGGTGCGTGTGGTGCTTGTTGTTTGGGTTGTTGGTTGCCTGCTGCTGAGTGCTGCTCCTGTCCTGCCGAGTGTGTGTGTGTGTGTGTGTGAGGGGGAGTGAGAGAGAGAAGAGAGGCGTGAAAGAGAGCGAGAGAGAGAGAGAGAGAGAGAGAGAGAGACGGAGGCGGCTGGCTCGTCCCTCCTGGCAAGATGAAGAGGAGCGAGCGACGCGACGGTGCGTAAAAAGGAGGAAAGATGTACAGTGGAGTGGAGTCAGTGGACTGGAGAGGCAGAGATAGATAGAAAATAAATGCAGAATGGTCTGTTGGTAGGAGGAACTTCCCCGCTTAGACCAGAGCGTGAGGACGGGGAGGAGTTGCCTGTTGCCTAGCTAGCCTAGTGTTTAATGTAAATATAATAGGCTATACTGACTCCATCCATCCACGACCGATGGTGTCACTTGCTGACAAGAGCAGATAAAGCTCCACACAGCACCACGTTGACGACAACACTTAATTGTGTGGCTGCTGCGCAGTGCGTCTTGTGCGCAATTGTTGGCTGAACTTAATTATCTCTAATGAGTGACAGCTTGACCGTATAGGCTACATGTTCTAATTTATAACGATTATCACGCAGAAGCTTGTGATAGTTTAGTTTCACTGAATGATACGATGATGATGATGATCAGGAGATTTAAAGAATTAGTGCCGGACGTCATGGCCATGATTGTAAATCAAGTTTGGCAAGGTTTTTTCACACATTAACCTTGAATAGACCTACACACTACCGTATGTTGTGTGTGTGACTGTGTGTGTGTGTGTGTGTGTGCGCGCGTGCCTTTTTGTAATAATAATAATAATAATAAAACTTTATTTGTATAGCACCTTTCATGACATGAAATGCAGCTCAAAGTGCTTTACATAAAAATGGAGGATAAAAGAAAAGCAGGTCTGTTTCTGCATTGGTGCTATAGTGTGGGAGATGAGGGGGCAAGTATAGCTCCTGGTGGAGTTGATTTTGCTGATTGAAATACTGTAATCCCGGCCCTCCAACTGTATACCCATTTTCAACAGTTTTTGAGCGGTGCCTAACCAATTACACAGCAATCTGTCTCTGTGTCTATCTGTATGTCTGTCTGTATGTACAGTATACTGTCTGAGCACAGACAGCTGCAACACTAAAGTGGCCAGTAGAGTACAGCACAGAGTATAGTGGCCCGAGTACACTATAGTACGAGCCCTGGGCCATTCCTAGGGCTCTGGATGTTCCGGGGACCCCCACACGGACCCCCATATGGAACTCTGTCTCATTTCTCAACCGTTTGACACAGGGTGACACGCCGGAACCAGGCTGGCCCCCGGGCGGAGTGGGCGCGTTCCTGGGGGTCTGGATGTTCCAGGGACTCCCCGGAGATCCCCGCACAGTACACTACAATACAGTACAGTCTAGAGCACAGTATACAGTACAGTAACTATAACAAAAAATGTATAGTGTCACCGCTCACTTCACACAGGTGTGATTTTTTGTGGCGCAACCACTTCATTCATAAGGAGCTTTGTTTGTCTGTGGGTGGGTGGCACTGTTGTGTCACTGTTGCGCAGCCTAACACACACACACATATTAACTGTATATATGATGATTTCGGGATGATTGACAGTACAGTACAGTGACAGTAGACCGTTTCAGACGTGGGCCGGCTCGCCGGGAACCGGGCAGACACCCTGGGCGCGTTCATGTGCGTCTGGAAGTTTCGGGGACCCCTCGGGACGCCCAACACGGAGTTAGACCACCAATCACGGGTGTGGTTTTTTATTCTGACACTTGCTTAATTCTGCTCAATCTTTTTTGGACCGATTGCTGCTTGACGGTTAGCAAGGAAGTCCCCTTTGAGATCTGCAGCCTGTTTGTCACATGAATTGAATTGAATTGAATTGAATTGAATTGAATTGAATTGAATTGAATTGAATTGAATTGAATTGAATTGAAGGCTGCTCAGATGGTCATGAATGATGAACGCTCAGGCTGTTAAGGCTGTTAAGTGTCTCTGATCAGAGACACTTAGGAACATAAAGGTCTTTTCAGACGGGGAGCGAGTGACGCAGGTGTTGTCGTCTGGATCAGCGACAGGTCTGCTCATGAGGGGCGTGAAAATACGTTTGCGTAATCGCCCCTCAACCTCAATCGCCCCCGTCTGAAAAAGCCTTAAGACCTGGGGGTGAACCGGTGAACTTCCATTTAGCAGACAGCCCCTCGATCAGTCATGTACAGCCTCCCCTTGTACACTGGCACTTGGCACTGTTATGACGACTGCTCACAGCTGCTGCTGCAGACAGCAATTAGGGATGTTATGTCCTGTTAGCCATGTGGAGCATGATGACATTTGAAATGTGTCTTCCTAGTAACAGAGTTCTATTCTGTACACAGTACAGGTGTAAGGAAAACAACAACACTGCATATCAGAATCAGAATCAAAAGTCGGTTTTGTGCATAGTTCAGACCGTGTAATAAAATTAAAAAAAAGATGGTCTAAGAAAGTCAGCCTAACGGCATTGCTTGTCATCGACATGACCTTTTATCAGGTCGCTGGGCAACACTCATGCCTTGCATGTTGACAGACTCATGCCATGCCTCAGCAACCCGACGGCTGTCGGGTGGAAACTGTTCCTTAGCCTGGTGGTGCTGCTCTTGATACCGCTTGTAACAGAGTTCTACACAGCTAGGTATAAGGAAAACAACAAGCCTGCATAGTGCATACACTACTACAGTGCCACGTGCTTTCTATCTGTGTAAAACTGTTCCAGTGGCTATAGGTTGAGCCATGCAGTGACAGTATTTGTTCACCTGCAGAGAGCACACACAGGGCTGCCCACACACACACACACACCCACACACACACAAGAACATACAAACACACACTGACACACACGTACATGCATGCACTTTGCGCAGGCACGCACGCATGCACGCACGCATGCGCACAGAAAGTACTATCTCGTTTTGATTGCAGGAGAACTGAGAAACAGCTCATAGTTCACATACGTTACTGAGCACTGTTAGCAGTACCTGAACTATCCTGCTTCATGTTCCCCGTTAGCTGACCTGTGTTACAATGGGAGCTCATCCAGCACGCCAGAGTGACACATGGAGAGTCACTTTGTCTTGGCAGTACATGAAATGGAACAGATGTGACACACACGCACGCACATATGCATGCACACGCACGCGCATACACACACACACACACACACACGGAAAAGATGACAGACTATTCTCCAAAGCTGAAGATAATAATGATTGCACGCACTGTTCAAACTAGAAACAAGTGTCCTTTGAGCGTTTGGTTGTATTTTTGCCCCCCCACCACATCACGACGTGCACGTGTCGATTTATAGGAGTTTATATATATATAAGCTCACAACACATGGCATTGTGAGCTTGTACAATGGCTATTCTTGAAAAACGTTTGAACGTTTTCGCACCAAGGTTAAAGTGATTAATAATCGGATAGTTCATGGAAAAACTGGTCACGCTTATAATCTTCCATTTCAAGCTAATCTGATTTCATAAAGTTTATCTAGCAAATGTGGGATTTGCTCTAATGTGTTCCCTGCTGCTCTTTCTATTTCAAGCCTCCAGATATGTTTTATTTATTTATTTACATTTTGGTGGTAACCGAATAGGCCGTGAGAGAGAGAGAGCTCCAGACCCCCCCCCCCCCCCCCCCCCAACCCCCCTTCCTTCCAGAGTGAACTTAAAAGCCCTGTGAGGCAAGGATGGGTATCTTCTATATAAACAAGATTAACACTCAACAAGGCTTGGAAAGCGTGGTGACAATTCCATTCCTACAAAATTATGTCTGCCAATTCCCCCCCCCCCCCCCCGTGTGTGTGTGTGTGGGTGTGTGTGTGTGTGCGTGTGTGTGCACGTGTCTGTGTGCCGACCGATAAATACAGGTGTGAAGGAGAGAGAAAAATGAGAGAAATAACAGAAAGTGCAGGTAATTCTTTGTTGTATGCCAAAAATGACATCACGTCGGTCATTTCTGTCACACAACACAGCCTGCAAAACATAATACCCCCTCCGTCTGTGGTCAGAGGCAGACTGGGTGTTAAACACACACATGATGCCCACAAACACATTGACACACACACACACACACACACACACACACACACACACACGTCACGATGTCGATGTTTTTTAACGTTAGGAGTATGAACAAACTATTACACACAGATACTAAATGTAATATCTTTATTGTATAGGAACCTTGCACACAGCACCTTCAAGGAAGTTTGCTAGGACAAACTTTGTTATGGTCTTACTTTTGCTGCTTTTCTTTGATTACCGGTATTCCTTTTTTAGTTGTTTCTGTTTATTATTATTGCTGCTCCAATGTCTGAGGAACCAGCACAAAATGATCGTACGTAGATATTAACAATAAAAAAATCTTTAATCTGTGAACTATCTCAGGAGATTGTGGAAGGGAGCATTGGTGTGAACATTCTTTTTGCATTCACCAGACATCAGTGCTACTCTATTTTCCTACCCCTCCTAAAGGCCGTCAGAGGAGGGATCTGTTTGTGGAGACACAGACACTGGTGTTCTGTTTTGGTGGAAATATGTGGCCAATACTGATAAAGCACCACAGCACACAGTACAGCCGTTCACACTCTGTCTCTCTGTCTTTCACTTCCTCTCTCTCTCTCTCTCTTTATCTCTCCAGCCCCCCATCTCTCTTTTATAGTGTTCTGTAACTAATCCATTGGGTCAGAAAGTCTCAATGTACTGGTACCACAGATAGACAGTAAACAATGTACTGGTACCACAGATAGTAAACAATGATTGAGGTTTATACTGATAAACAAAAGTGATTTACGTGATACGTTGTATAGGGTATAGGCTATGGCACTTTTCCTGGCAGGCATCAAGCCATGGATTAGAGTTGTGACTTGTAGATGTCCTATTTATATTATTGTGTGCAGTCGGTTTACAGTGCTTATACTCTTGTTTATAAAGGCTTCTGGAGTGACAGTATGACACAGTAACCACCCATTATAGTTGCTTCCATTGTGGCTTCATGCTCAGCAAAGTAAGTAAATAAGCTCAGCAAAAACACTGAAAAATAAATACCACCTTTGAAAGTAAACAAGAATGTTGATATTTCACTTCCATTTGAGCACGACTAAAGTCCTCGTGGTCACCAGCCGTGGCTGTCTCCAAAATAATTATCTACTCAAAGTCAGTAAATTACATAGCACTATAGTCTATTTCACAGCTGCTGTGTTGGCATAGACGTACTGTTCATATACATACTCTGGACTGGTGGTGGTTGGGTGTGGGGGCGGGTGTGTGTGTGTGTGTGTGTGGGGGGGGGGGGTCTGAGGGGGGCTTCAAATTGCCTTCTCAAAATTCTCTGTGGACATATTGTAAGAATGTCTGCTTTTAAACGTTCATATGATCCATCCTGAACAGGGACTTTGGGAATATCGGGGGCAGCTGGTATGCGAGTGAGACGATGAAAAAGGAAAACAGTAGAGCAGGAAAAGCATGCGTGGGACCCTCCGGACCCCTCCCCCATCGAGTTCCCACTTCCCAGGGATCGCCGAGGGCCCCTAAAACACACTCTGCTGATGTAACCACCTGGATATGAACCCTGGTCTTCAGCGTGGGAAAACCAAAAAAGGGGACAAGGGAGATATTAGGTTTCTGGTATCCAGGCGGGGCTATGCCCCAATAATCCCAATCCCAATAATCGAATCCCAATGGAATCAAACCCTGCTCTCTGCCGTGGAAAACCACTCTTCGAAAGGGAATCACTCCTTGCCAAGGGAGTTAGTAGGTGATATGAGGAAAAATACTAATACATCTCTCACAGATCCTGAATCTATAATTAAATAAGGATCTTAAGTGAAGTTTTTTTTTCATTTTAACCACATAATTCCCCATTCTGGGGGTGACCCTTCGGCCAAAAATAGCTGATCTACAAGTTCACAACGCATTGCGAGTAATGTAGATGTAGTATTTTCCACAGAGACATTTGGTGTAGAGGGGGAGAAAAGGAGGCGGCCTATATACGGCCTGGGTGACTCTGGTCAACACAGCATAATATAGGATTTAAGTGGCTAAGCATTTGGCCTTTATTGTTTCGAGGCAACGCAATAAAGTTTTACCATTGTTCTTGGCTCCGTTAATGTCCTCCCCTGACGCACTGGCCAGCATATATGTCCCTGTGTTCCATACCACTCCTGTGTTCCATATACCACTCTGATTGATGATTACTTCACAGCTTCTGTTTATCTCCACGCCATGTTCTAAGAAGAGCCAGGAGGAGGAAGGAAAGAGAGGAAAATAAGTCATTCTTTCCAAGCCACCGTTCGAGGCCAGACGTAGAGAGCAAGTTGTTTTGGGGGGGGGGGGGGGCCTGGCCGGAATGAGAGACGGCCATTGTCCAGCATACCCCAATGGATTGTGGGGGGTGGGGGTGGGGTCTAGCGTGCGCTAGGATGGCGAGGGGACTCGGGGGCCGAGTCGAGTGGGAGAGAAATTTGAATTTCTGCAAGGCTCCGTCACAATAACGGGGCTTGTGACAAAGACACACTTTGATATGTCCCGTGGGTCAAGAACTGAACATTGTTGTCTCCATGGTGATTATACAGTATACAGTAATAGTGGGTATTAATCATAAAGAATCCTCCTACTGACATGTCTCACAGACAGCTGTTGGGAGTTACGTATAGAAGAGGAGCTGAAAGATGCATTTTATTGTGCGTTTTATCCCTTCCTGAAGCAGGCTTTATAACACAATTTACCATTGGCAAATTGCTTGATTAGATAAAAGAGGAGATAACATCCTTTAAAAGGGAACGGTTGTCCATGAGTCTTTCTTTTGATTACTGCGATGAAAGTCTTGATATAATATAATCATGATACAATATTAATATAATGATAATGGCCTCAAGACAGCCACTGAGGCACTTTTCATTGCACAGTTAAAAGAGTATGCGATTTGAATGGACTCCACTGTGTGTGTGTGTGTGTGTGTGTGTGTGTGTGTGTGTGTGTGTGTGTGTGTGTGTGTGTGTGTGTGTGTGTGTGTGTGGGCACATACATGCGAGGGGGGGGTCGGGTAGATGCAGTGATATCACACAGGACATTGTACACAGTTACGAGCCAGTGAGGAAGTAGAACCCCTGAAACACTGAGGGAGACCCTGTGCAGCAGCCAGCTGCCAGTGGTCCCAGGTCCTGGGAAGGCGACTTTCACAGAACTCACGTGACGTCACCCCGGGCTGCATGGGGGACTTCCACAGTGAGACCTGACCTCTGAACACCCTCCGACAGCCTGGAAGCAAAGTTCACCAGCCATGTCTGTCTGTCTGTACGTATACAGTAGCCACAGCACGTCTCATATAGCAGAGGGGGAGTGCATTCCATACACCAGGGAACCTTAGGCAACCTTCTGCACGGGTGCCAACATTGGCACAGGGGCGGGTGAATGGGTGATCACAGGCACACTGGCATATGTGTATTTTTTTATGGAGGGACAGACAGTATAGGCCGACAGGAAATGGGGAGAGAGATGGGGGGGGGGGGGGAGACATAGAATAAAGGCTGTCGGGATCGGGAGTCGAACCCGCGGCACACGTACTGCCAGACTGGATTACAAGCCAAGGTGCCTGGACCGCTGAGCCACGGCCCAGGCCGAGAGAGGTTTTTTTTTGTTGTAGTTTTGTTTTTTGAGGGGCCCCCCTCCTATTCTCAGCTTTCCGGGTTTGTGTAAACACAAACATTGAAGACAAAAGTTAAGACAGAAAAGTTAGGATGCAAATTGTGATTGGCCGGCGTGATTGGGTGGGAGATGTGCCATTGGTTGAGCATCGCATAACGACTGTGACACGGGGGACACCCGTTGTTGCCGTTTACCATGAAAACCTGCATTTCCTGCAGTGCGTCGTGTCACGCCTCCGGTGTCACACCTCCATATATGGTCACACCTCATGACATCACGTCTCGTGACACATCACGCCACCATATGGCCGTCTCCATATATGAAGATCACAACACTGAACTCATCAAACCCTGGATAGCCATACATGGAGAACTCTGGAACCTCCTAGATCTGCATATATGGACCAGCAACTGACCTCAAACACTTAGATCTCCATATATGGAGCTGACCTGTTCTGATATTCCATAAGTTGATCCCTCCCCATCCATCCTTCCTCTTCGATGTCTCCCTTTTGGCTGATACATGTCCATTCAAACTCTAGACAGGCCCGCCGCAAAAGTTATTAGTAGAGTTCTCAACAGGCCCGAAAATTAAGGCCAGGCCCTACCTGGGCCCTCATCAAACCCTGTACACTCAAGACACTTCCCCCGCTGCCACCATTGGATCTCCATATATGGAGCCGACCTGTTCTGACATTCCATATGTTGATCTGACCTCATCAAACCCTGTACACTCAAGACACACTCCATACATGGCCAGACCTCATCAAACCCTGTACACTCAAGACACTGCCCTCGCTGCCACCCTTAGATCTCCATATATGGAGCCGACACACTCCATATACATGGCCAGTACAGAATTCATTCCATATCTTGATCTGACCCCCATCGCAAAGCGCCAGTGCTTGCCCAGCAGTCTGCCATCACCCAGGCGGATGCGTGCATGAGACATCGCAAGGTCGCTTCTTGCCCTTACTGGTACAGTATATATGTGGCTGGTATAGAGATGTCAGACATTGCGCAATACTCAAGAGATAATACTTGGACCTCTTAAGCTATACGCCCGTGGCTGTTGTATATATATGATAAGAGGATTGGCTGATTTGGGCTTTTTGTGAAATTGGCTTTAGCTTTTTGTGAAATTGTGATTGGCCAGAATGAGACGATATATGACGACGTATATGATGACAAAACCTTTTGTCAGTTATACATTAAGTCAGCTCACATCTATATACAAATTAATCCTGCACATCATTCTACGTTCATTCATACAACCAAATCTGAATGGGGAGAGAGTCTGGAAGATGTGGGTTATTGTTGAGTCTAAAGTTCATTACATCCTGATGTGAAAAAAAAAAAAAAAAAAGTTGGTGTAGGGGATAAGCGCTTATCTAACCCCTACACCAACTTTATTTGTATTGACGACGTCAGGCGATGATTCAACCATGTACAGGACTGGAGGCATGGCAGGCAACAAGCCACATACCAACAGTCAACTGATCCTTATCTTGCCTCACCACTGTCACCATCAATGGCATCTCAGTTCTGTGGGGTAGCACCACTTTACCACAGATAGCTGATGATGGTGTGTTGTGCTGCAACACCTCGTGAGCTTGTAGATCAGCTATTTTTGCGTGCAACCAGATATAAATCAGGCGGAATTATTTGCGTCAATCCAGAGAGAGAGCACAAACCAGGTGAAAGCTTTCCCTATAGGCTATACTATCGCCTATCATTAAACTTGTGTGTGTGCGAGTGTGCTTGTGTGTGTGTGTGACACTGTGTGCACACGTGTGCGTGCGTGCATGTGGCACCAGCTAAAAACACCAAAGCACTAAAAAAAATATATATACACATTTACCAATAAAATACAAGTGATAAAGTGCAGGGGGAATTAGTGGGTGAGACCATCAGGCTTCTACTTCATTCTGTCGACACTGTAACACACGAGGGCAGCAACCAGTTAATCCGTTCCACAATCATTTACTCTAGTGATGGTTCTACAGATAGGTCCTATACGTTGGCATTTGGCAACACTACAGACTAGCACTGAGAGCAGGTACTTACCCTGGGCCCTTCTGATGATGGCGTTTAGTGTTGCGGCCTCTCTACTCTCTCCTCCGTCCCTAGTATAGGCCAAGTTCACCTGGCTGAACTTGAACAAACTCTGAGGAGTCATCTCGTCTCATCCTCTCGCATCTGGGCAGCCCAGCCCCACCCCCCCCCCCACGGCAAGGGGCGCACACTCTGGTGGTCACTCTCGTGGCCGTGGCGCTTATAGAGTCGAGCATGGCTACCACTGGCCCCCCACGGGGGTCGTGGTCGTGGCACTAGCCCTTCCATTGTCGACATCATGGCTGCGTCTTGGCCCCCAGTCATGGTCACTTCCCTCTTCTCACCTTCCTTCTGGTTCTGCAGTCCTCTTCCCTGCTTGTCTCTCTCCAAACACTCCGAGTCTGTTAGGGCTCCTCATCACTGAGTAGACACACCCATACACACACACACACAGGTGCAAGTCATCAGTTGCAGGTCCTCATTACTCAGTGGGATATTTAGCCAGTCAATGGAAAGAAAATCATGCAACTCAACACAAAGGAAAATATTAAGCAAACAAGTAAAATCACTCGACAATAATCTTATTCTAATGCAAAATATACAAAACACAGCTAACACAAAATCACAAAAACCAAAACCAAAACACAACACATCGAAATTTCCGCTGGCTGACATGCACGTGCGTGCGTGAGAGGGCTGAGGCCACACAGTCAAATCGTCAGTTGTTAGTTTATCCATTTATGTCTCAAAGAATGCACAAATGTCACCAGAACGGACCCTTACGGGTCCGCCCGTAACTGTGGAGAGGGTCAGTACGTGGGGGTAGGATGTGAGACCTGTGGGGTCAGACATTCGACGTGGCCCCTGTAAAACCCGGAGCAGGAACACAGGGGGTTTATGGACTCTCCAGATGGCCTCGGTTAAGACCTCACATCTGAACTTTACACACATGTGTTGTCATGTACAGTATATGGACAATCAAAAGCAGTTGGAATTGTTTCATTTTAATGTTGATGTGGCACACATGTGGCTATCAAGAACATGAAAACATGACAGTTCATATCAAAAAGGTTGTTGACCCCTGCCATAGTCACTCAAGTGACTTCTGCTGCCTAGATCTGTCTGTATGTCGGTCTGTCTCACACGCACGCACGCACGCTTCCAAATTTGTCACAGACTTTTTATCACTTCTGTCTATGATCTAGGCTTTAGTTATATTATCCCGCCCTCAATGTCTTCACATATTATTCAGGCACATTTCAGCCACCTCTTTTGCCCATTATGGCCCACTCTATGCAACCACCTATGGTAACATCATTCTAATCTACAGGCCACAGGTTAATGTCTACTGTTAAAGCAGACATAACAATTCCCAAACGTCCCCTCCACCCTGACAAAGATATTCCTCTCACACACCTGGCTGATGATGATGGAAGCTTTAAATAACTTTAACCCCAGCATCCACATTGTGGGGAACGTTTCGCTGAAAATAGCCAATATTGACAAGTTCAGTTGTGATTGTGATCTGATATTTTCAGCAAAAGTGTTCCCCACAATAACTGAAAACTGAAAAGACACTAGTATAGAATAGAGGCCCTGAGGGACTCCGCTCAACCATATGGGGTTTATACGTGCTTAATGAATTAATCATGGCTCTACAGGTTCTCAAACACAAAGAACATGTAAGCTCCAGGCCTCATAGTCAGGTTCAAAACACACAACCTTCTTTTTGTGGAGAATTGATGCAAAAATAATGAGTGAACCACCATGGCCGGGGGTGGAGGTGTGGCTATACTGACACCAACAGCTCAGGTCAGAGGGGAGGAGGTCAAAACAGCGGCAATGTTAAGAGAAAGCTGGAAGCGTTTGAGACAGTGGGGGAGTTTAGAGAATACAGGGGAAGAAATAGTGAGGTAAGTATCCCTCCTATACATAAGATAAAGTATTCAAGATGGTGATGAAAGTGGGAGGGAGAGAGAGAGGGGAGAGACGAGTGAGACGGAGGAGCAGGACGGAGCAGAAAGGGATGATGGCGGGCCTTCACAGACACAGCCCTCGATCTAGACTCGGCCCTTAAAACAAATTAATGCTGTTGTCAAAGCCTTCTTCATCCATGCCCTCATCTCCTCCCGCCTAGATTTTTGCCAAATACATACTTATTTTGATATGAAAGGTTTGCTTTGCGTAGCGTTAGTCCGACGTCCCAATAATCCAACACCCATAAATACCCAATTGCACGATCGACTACCCAAAATTCTGGCATACTATTTGTATATATTTGTTTTGTTCCCCAACCCCTGGCCCCCACACATGTAAAGCGTCTTTGAGTGTCATGAAAAGCTCTATATAAATCCCAGATATTATTACTAACCCTAAAACCTAACCCTAACCGCATGTGGAAGCCCTTAACCAGCCACGTAGTCGGACTGAAGGGATGTCGGACTAACGCTCGTACGCCCCCCCCCCCCCCCCCCCCCCGTTTTTCAGTTAATGGTTCTATCTGAACTTCTACATTGATCCCATAAAGGTGCCAAAAACATTACAGCATTATTGTGAAATTCATATTCAACAAGGTTAAATTACACTACTTTGTATAGTTCAAGATCAACAGTTCAAATGTACATGAACACATGCACAGCCAGGGGATGCTGTCTAGGTGACCAGCCCTCCCTTCCAGAATCACTATCATGCACTCATGGATGGATGGAAGAGTATAGGAAGGAATGTGTGTTTAGGTCAGATTACTTCATTTCTCTATATGGGAAACGTGCTGCAAACGAGTCCTTAGTGGCTCCTTAGGAAATGCGTCAAGGCCAGGGCTTTTCTTGTTTTACCCTCTCACGTCCATCCTGCTCAAATTGCTCCCACTTCCCAAGTGCCCTGGCTCTGGTGGTGTCTAGGGTCTGTTTTTGTTTTGTTTCTTTGTATTTTTTCTCTCCATTTGTTTGTTTTAACTGAGCAGCTCTGAAGAGAGAGTTTGTATTGGTGGCTTGTATAGAACCTCTCATCACTGACAAATAACGGTGACTTGGGAACTGTTGTTTGTGGCTGTTGCAGGGGGTTGGTGGGTGGTGCCGACTGTCCAGTCATGAAGACAACTTCTACAGTAGCTGCATATTTCACTTTAGATGAGTATAATATACAGTAGGCCTATGTATGTCAATGAAAATATATTTCTTTCTTAATAATTAAGATATGATAAATGAATTCCACCCGGCACCTACTCTGCAATTTAAAATGTAGCCATTTAGCTGATTCTCATAATTTGCGAGTAAATGGCATCAACAACCGACAACGTGCATGAATACATTATCACATAAGTAGAGAACATCAAAGACAACAATTTCAGACTGCCGTGGGAAATGGGGATTATGTCTGCAGTCCTGAATTGGGAGGGGGGGGGGGGGGGGTGAAGGGGAGACTGGACATCATTCCACAGTCCACACCTTGGGAACCAGGAGAGAGAAGCGTCTAGGTCTAGGACATGTGGAACATTGGCCAGGGTGTTTTAGGGAAGGTTTGAACAGACTTCCTGTGTTAGTTAGCAGATCTAAGAAAGCGGCAAGGGGTGTGGGGTTGAATCATGTCCTGAAGGTACAGGGGTGCCATGCCCTTGATTTCCTCGCAGGCCATCGGCGCCAGTGTTTTGTACTAGCCGCTGGGAGCCAGCGAAGGGAAGAAGGGAACGCAAAAGGAGGGAGACGTGAGAATTTGGGGAGGTTGAAGACCAGGTGTGCTGCAACATTCATGCCGCAACTCAAGGCCAGTGAGGAGGGAGTTGCACGGTTACGCCTGGAGAACACTCAAGGCACTTGATAATGGTCATATTATGTAGCCTATACAACTAAATGCTCTGCATTAATTTAACTCTTTAATTAATTATTAAGACATTAGTGAACTCCATATTTGACAGCATTGTCAACCAGTGGATTTGAACCAAGGACCTTTTCGAACTACAGGGCAGGTAACTAGACCACTGTAGGCTTACCATTAGTAGGGGGTTAGGGTTTGAGGTAGGTTGTCGGTCTAATGACTGTCGTACCAATAATAGTGTCGGAAACCACGACATGCTTCATCAGGCATCAGCAGCTAGGTATACCAGACAGAGTTACGACAACTCGGTTCACTTCATGGGGCCAGGCTCTTCCACATGGACTTCTATTGGTTTGTCCCATTAAAAAAGGGACAACCGGACGTTTACGGAATGCATGGCTTTTTTCTGCATGATGTAGGCCTACCTCTAGTCTACAGTGTTGCTTCGCTTGCTGCCAAGAAATTAGTAACGCGTTTTTTTTGTCAGCAAGCAACACAACCTCTGTGCTCTGGCTGTTTCTGGCCAGGGACATCAGCGAGGGGGTATACATGAAGGAAACATGATGAATTCATGTATGTTGAGGCTGGGTCATTCAGGACTCGCGCCTCACGGCATCTCAACAATGAAGAGGAAGGATTTTCGTCTGCCCAGAAAACAAACAGAGGAAGTTGACTATACAGGCTTTCCGCTGGAGCCTGGCTAGAATGCTAGATGCTACCATAAAAGGAAAAGGCCGAGACGCTTACCGACAAAAGCAACACACAACACCCTTTGTACATTCTTCTTCCACTGCTCCAATCCATCCCTGGTGTGTCATTAAACGCTTCAACAAATGTTGTTTTTAAAACATCCAACAACTTGGAATAGGATTTCCCGCCATGATTCATATCAGGCATATAGTTCCTTTTTGGCAGTGGCGGAAGTAGCACTCAGATTTGTTTTAATTTGAGCTGGAATCCGGAACTTATTTTAATGATTCAATGTCATTTTAAACAATGTGTATAGGCCAATGGTAGATACAATACAACTAGCACATCTGCAGTGGTTGGAGGAGGTCATTGCCCTACACTTCTAGCCTGGCATGGAAGATTTATTTCCAAGGGGCGGTTACAAACAGATTCCAAAATCACAGCAAAACATGTCTCACTTTGAATAGTGGGCTCACCCAATTGGTCACCCAAAACTCTGGGGTGAGCGAAATGTAATTCAAACTGAGGAGTGCCAGATCAATCTCCCTGGGGATCTTTTCCGCTGTGTCTGGTTTCCAGGCTACTACACTTCCATTGAGACATTTATGACCCTGCATGGTGTCAGGAAGGACACCTACTGGTTGACAACAAGTAGTATTGCCTGAAGCTTATAAGACCAATATTTCCCCTGTACTGGCCAATGGCGATTCCCTCTTGGATGTTAATGTCTCGTGGGAGATACAAGTCCCTGATAGGACATTCAACTTAGCACTAAAACAATGTTAGTTACAAGTAAAACATTTTACTTGAGTGAATATTTATAGTAGCCTACTCACAGTAGCCTAACACAAACATGGATTAAAGCAAAATAGAATCTCAAAACAAAAGAAATTTGTGTTAGACCAAGTCTTAATCTGCAATTTGAGAAACTGCGTTAAAGGAGCCCCCACACTAATTCAAACTATTTGCACAATATGTACGTATGTACGTACAATAATAATGTTTTGGTAGCCATACAGCCAACCAGTTTGGGGATTGAGTTTTCATTTAACAGTTTTATTTATATATTTTTATATCCAAGATCCAAGGTTTCCTTTTCGGGAAGATTGAACATGCATTTTATTTATTTATGTCACTTAAAATACTCTCTAATCTTATACTAGTAATCAAAAATAGGCTACAAGCTTACAACACGTCGCAGTTTGTATAAAAAAAATACAAATACTCCTAGGCTACCAATAGGCTCTCAGTTCAGCTGTGGAGGATGAGACTCGAAGCCGAGGAAGGAAACTCGGTGTCAGAGTTATTGTTCTGTTTTAAGTGTTTTCATTGTTATTCAAGTACATGAGGTAATGGGAACCTGCAAGATGGTTCAACACGGAAAGGGTTATACTACAGTTATTGGAAAGGATGATTGCACGATTAGGCAGAATTCTCTCCCTCTCCCTCTCCCCCCTAATGTAATCCTGGGCCAGGCGCAGAGACTCCGGGGGTGCCTGGTAGCTGAAACACCCACGATTAAAATAATAAGCCAATATGCACCCACGTATTATGAAGACTGAATTTCCCCTCCCCCTGCTCAAAATGTCACGTAGTCACACACCTTTACGGGCGCTTGGGCAAGAGGTGTTGGGCCGCCCAACTTGGGCATTCAAATGCTAATAAGGTGGCTTTTGTTCTGCTGCCAGGTAGAGAGTATAAATGTTGCATACAGTAGAAGAGTACAGCTTTATTTCCATTTGACTACGAATCTACGATGAAGCACCCTCCACCCGCTGGGGGGGGGACTTTGAGCACTCACAATCATTATTGAAACATGACGCCCCTGTCCTGGGCGCTACACTTCCTCTGCCAACCTGTCCTGGGGAGAGCAATGGACTGACCTCATGCTTCCTTTGCATGTGTTGCTACGAGGAGTCCAAGCCGCTTCTTATCACCTGACAGGTGCAGTTTAATTCCCCGGTTGGACGTATAGTGTGTGTGGAAGGAACACGTTATTCTAACCAGTTCCTTACTTCCTTTCCCCTCCATCAGGCGCCCCGGCTGGCTGGGGGAGGCAGCTTAGAGCAGTGGTTCCCAAAGTGGGGTCCGGGGAGTTCCAGGGGGTCCCCAGCTAAATGATATTGCAACCGGATGGACCCTTGTGGGTCTGTAACTCTGAGAGTGTACGAATAGAACCAAATGGACACTACGGGTCCATTTGGTTCCATTCATACACTCTCAGTTAAATTAACAATACAATATAATTTGTGGGTCTCAGAGATAGAAATGTCATTAAATGGGGGTCCGTAGCGTAGCCTGTTGCATATCAAACTGGGGGTCCTTGAAATTAAAATGGTCACTGCTAGAGCTGTAAAAGTCTTCTCTTATGGCATATAGTTTCAAATGGGGCGTCCACAGGCTAATGAGTCCCCCCCCCCCACTGACACTGGCACACAACAGTATAAATCATGTTTAACTCTAATTCCAACTCCAGCAAGACCTAAAAGTCTAATCCTAGCCTGAATATAACAGTATAAACCAATCTATAAAACAATATTTTTTCAACCATAAAACTGCTTCTCAAATTCTACTATACTTGTGGGGACATAAGGTCTTCAAAAGTATAGAGGGTATGCGTGTGATATCATCATCAAACCCGGAAGTTATGTGGGAGTGCCTATACTGAGTGGCAAAAAACTACTTTCTGGCCTCGACAGCCCATACATCCAAACAGAAAAGTCCAATATGATTGCATTAAACGACGTTAAACCATGTTAAACTCACTTTGCCACTCGATTTGCCAGTCACTTTATGCTTGCGTGTAGCGAACCAGGCTGGATAAAGAGGTTGAAGGCCGACTGATGTGAAGTTTCTTTAATAGATCGACGTGAAAACTAAAAACAAGACACAAACATATAATCAACACAGGCAGACACATCCAATAATATCCATTCATAACATCCAGTCATATAAACAAATGTGTTTACAAATAACTAATAAAAAGGTATGTATATCAAACCATAATACCATATAAACAAACCAATAAAAGGTACATATCAAACCATAAAACCACATGAGCAAAATACCAACTAAACAAAATCCCATTTTTCACCTTGTTCCCTCTCCAGCTCGGTGCTAACTTGTTACCAGGTGTCCCAATATCATGATGTCACTCGACCATGTCATTCTCCAGGAAAGTCACTAAAACCAATAAATCAATAATTGAAATCTGGCAGTTCCATTTCCATTTCATTTGTTATTTCATTTGTCTGCACTCACTTGATCCTTTTGGTGTTCCATTTCATCCTGTTGGTGAGGTTAGGCTTAGCTTTCAATGATCATGGTTTGGAGCACATGAGGAACAAACATTGGGCAAACATCTCTGACTGATTCTGGGCTGTCTTTATCAGTCAGTATGACTCTGGTGAGTGAGCAAGCTTCCTGTTTGCCCACATAGCCTTTCAAAATAAAAGCCTTTCGTCCATTTCATTCCGGGGTCCGTTACACTCCCACCAAATCATTAGTGCTTTAAAAACAGGTTGCATGAATCAAAAATGATTTTACATGAAATTACGTGACCCCATACTCATTTAAAAATTAAAAATAATCGTCAGGAATGGGTCCTGCAGTCTTTCTCCCACCTTAAGTGGGCCACCCTCGTCAAAGAAGGCCTTGAGGGGACATGGGTTGTAGGGTATCTATGTAATAAAAACACACACATGATGATCATAAAGCATGCTTTACATTTCTGGCTAATTTAAAGGACCACTTCACCAATTTCCAACCTGTCTTCAACTCTTCATATACATGGTCCTCACTAATATTCATGATAAAATGGCACAATGTTTTTCTACTCAGTCTGTGTCTCATAGGAGGGCTGTGGGCAGTTCAGAAACCTGTCCACCAGTGGCATCATCGTTAGGCAGATTATTTTTAAACAAGAAGAACGATGGCTTCCATTTTCAGGTCTAGAAAGCCTGCAGTTTCTATTAGCTTGGATTTCCCATCAATGATGTCACTGGTGGACGGGTTTCTGAACTGCCCATAATGAGGACCTATTATATGATGATAGGTTGAAAAGTGGTGAAGTGGTCCTTTAATAGTAGGCCTATATAGCACTTTATGAAAACAAAGTAGGCTAGCTATTAAAAAAAGTCAAATCAAAATCGTACACTGCTTCTATGCTTCATTTTGGGGGGGAAAGGGGAAAAAAGAAAGAAAAATAATAAGCTAATTCTCACAACAGCTGTGGTTCTCAGTCAGGACCCCCCAATTAACACAGTAGGCCTATAGTTCTCAAACTTCTTCATGTCAAAGACCCCAAAATGATATGCATCATTATTGAGAAAGAAAGAAAGAAAGAAAGAAAGAAAGAAAGAATACATAGCTCAATTGTAGATGAAAGGAAGAGAAATATGTGAATTAGGCTTTGTATAACCTCGCCCACCAGGCTAGGCTTTGTATAAATTATTTTTATGAATAGAATTGATTCAATCACCGCATGAATCGCCATCGGTGATGATGTTGCGGGAAAGGCACGCAGACGCAGTTCACGAATCCAATGACTAATATTGCGCAACCATGCGCGCAGTTGTGATCCTCGGGAAGCACACACGGGTCAGCTGACTCCAATCAAATCAAACCGAATCGGAACAACAAGCATGGCGTCCACCACACAACAACAGCTAACATCTCGTCATTTTAACGCCACGTTTGACCATCATCACAAACACACTAGCATGGAATAGTGTACCGGTGTGTGTATGGATGCGGTATGGAGGGAATGGGACCTTTTAAGCTCCACGATGTGAAGAAACGAAGCGGAACGGTTTGCAGCCAGGACGACTTACATTTGAACGTAAACATCCGTTGAGTAACGTTACCGTTCAACCGCACGGTGCTAAGTTTAAACTGACCTGCTGCTGCTTGTCAATGTGTGAGGATTAATGAATAATAACTGTGCATGATGATGATAATGATATTTCAGAGCTCATTAACTTTACCTTGGCATCTGTGTGACTCTGATCTGCCCCTGGCTTGTTATTGAAACGTGACATGCACGTTGCCACGGGCATCCCGCCGTAAGTTTGGCTTTGCTTAGACGACTGTAAAGCAACGAGCTGTCGATCAGAGTCGACGTCCGAGTCATCATGGGTTTGGTGAACTTGGTTATTTCCTCCATAGGGAAATGCGTCGACTTGGTCTCCTTCCTGTTGGACCTAAATTTCGCCATTGTCCACACGGTGATACGGTCCGTCATAGCGCTGATGACGTTCATCAACAACCTGCCCATGCTGACGCTCCACTGTCTGCTCGAGCTGTGGAACTTGCTCCTCGTCGGCCTGATGCTGGCGGGCTCGGCCGCGTCCAACCTGGCCCACGGCGCTCTGGCCGTGCTGGGCAGCTGCACGCTGGCTCTGGGAGGGCTGGTGGAGACCCTGAAGATGGCGGGCTACCTGTCCACGCACCTGTTCCTCCGCGGGAAGGAGCACCTGTGCCGCGCGCTGCTCTCCGTGCTGGAGGGCTGCGACATCGCCGTGAGCCTGGCCGTCTACCTCGTCAACACGGTGGTCAACTTCGTGCTCATCGCCGCGCAGAACCTGTGCTCGGCGCTGAGCGGCGTGTGGCAGGCCGTGTCCAGCCCGCTCCAGAAGGTCCTGGAACTGGCGCTGACCCTCCTGACCTTCCTGTACAGCAGCGTGGTGGGCACCACCAGCGTCCTGTACGCCCCCTGCACCTTGCTGCTGGACCTCCTGGCCTCGCTGACGCACGTCTTCGTCAGCGTCTTCGTCCTGAACGGCTACGGCCTCCTGCTCGCCGCCGGCATCGCCGCCGCCGCCACCGCCTACCTGAACCCGGCGGCGAGCCGCCAGGCGGCGCGGCGCGTGGCGGACTACGTGGACTCGGTGCCCGCCCTGCGCCGGGCGTCGGTGGCGCTGCGGCGGGACCTGCGGGACGCGCTGCGGCGCTTGCCCGTCGCCGCGCGGCAGCTCCAGAGGCTCCTCCGTCGCCTCTACCTGCTGGAGAGAGGCCTGTGGCGGCGCCTGTCCCACCAGAGCAGCCGCCTGGGCCTGACCATGAGGACCTGGCTCCACGGCCAGGGGGAGGGGGAGGAGGAGGAGGAGGGGGAGGAGGGCCACAACAGAGTGGGCGGGGACGGCCACCCGGGAGGAGAAGGTAGGCCGGGTTGCAATAGTTACAAGAATCGTGAATTGTCCAAAACGCAATTATTTGAGAATTACTTTATCGTTTCCACATGGCGAAAAATGTTCATACATTAAAAAAAACACGCTGAAAATGAAATGGCTGATCTACAAGCTTGCAACGCGTTACGAAAGTGATGCGTTTTTAAGCTTGTACATCACACATTGTGAGCTTGTAATCTATTTTGTTTTCCTTTTTATTTATTTATTTATTTAAGTATAAAAATAATGAATATGTCAGTAATTTCTTCATTTATTTCAGGTATTTATCAATCGAAATGTATTGTGTATTGTCCATGTTCCAATGTTCAATGCCAAAAACACAATTAAATAGTTAACCGCAATCACCTGTGCGACAATTAACCCTCAAATGTGTAATTGTGCCAGCACTAGGAGACGGGCCCAGGAGGGACCCCCCGGACGGCAGGGCGGGGGATGGTCATGGTCATGGCCGCCGGGGGGAGCAGTTGGCCGCCGTCCTCCCCAGCTCCAGCACGGACAGGCCCTTAAAGAAGCTGTCCAAGTCGTCGGGCAAAGACGGCGGCGGCGCCGCGCTCCCCAACGCCGACAGCCTGCTGAGCCTGCTGAAGGAGCAGGAGGAGAGGAAGAAGTGCGTGATCTGCCAGGACTGCACCAAGACGGTGGTGCTGCTGCCATGCAGACACCTGTGTCTGTGCCGAGACTGCACCAACATAGTGCTGAGGCAGCCCCTCTACCAACAGAACTGTCCCCTCTGCCGGCACATGATCCTCAACACTATGGACGTGTACCTCTGAGCCGACGAAGAAGGCCAGCGCAAAGCTCATGAACCTGAATGTATATGTAAGGATCACCGCGGTTCCAGACTATACCGCCGTTCTAGTGTCATCCTTGCTAGCCGTTTTTTATCTCACCCGAAATGTTGCGTCTCTGATGCGGTTTGGCTTTAACCACTTTTTCACCCAGGCGTCCTCCCTATTTTTGGGCATGTCATTATGTTGTCAAAAATAGAAAATCTACAAGTCATGATGACATGGAGCTTGTAGATTTGTGATTTTTGCTATTTGTCATATGATTCATTTTATAGGGCTTAAGCGGTTAAGTGAGGGATAATATCTGGCTTGTCGGGAGATAATTCACAGACGGGGAGTTTAACCACCAGAGTTTAACCAACCATCCTGACAATGACCGCCTAGCCAGATATTATAGCCCGCTTATTACATAGCTACCTACCATGAATTAATAAACACAACAAAAAAGGTTTTCCATAAGCAGCTGGGTAGACGCTGGCTGCGTTTACCCAGCTGCAGGGATTGAGCAGTCGGGGAAAAAAACAAGGAAGTGAGTTGATCAAATGGAATCCATTTTCGGGTACTGCTTTTTCTATTTCTCGCTCAAATGTTTTCAAAAACATTTTTGAGAGCAATGTTTAGCTGTGAATTACATTGTGTGTCACAGTGTGTGTGTGTGTTTACATGGCTGTCATGTTGGAAACGGCAGTAATTCAGCGGGGCCCAGCAGGTAGCTCAGAGGGTTTGATTACAGGCAGCGGTCTGTTAGAGCAGAGCGGTCTGTTATCAAGAAATAACACACTACTGAATTCAGCGATTGACCAATCAGAATCAAGCATTCAACCAAGCCATGTAATAAAGGGGGATAAAATCCTTGCTTTGTTTTTGTAGTTTGCTTCCAGTTTGGGTTCAAAAACCACTACAGGGTAAAAGCATGGAAGACTGCATGAGATTGACCTTACAGAAGTTACAGTACACTGGTCAACAGTGGGTAAGGGTATGTTAAGATTTAAGTGTATTAATATGCAATGTTTGACCAGTGGCATATAATGGACCATGGATATAATCTCACACACCCATTTTAATAATTGTATTATCTGTAGTTGTGTAGCTTACATCACTCTAAGTTCAGTCTTATGCAGCCTGCCATGTTTTACCCTGCCATAGTTTTTAACCTAAACTGCTAAACAAAATGGAAAATCAGTTTCATTTCGCTTTAAGGTTCTGGTTGACAAGGGATGTAATGTATGCAGTCCACACACACAGTCGGCTGATTGGATCAACGCCAAAGAGTGCTTGATCCAATCAGCCCCCTTCACAGTAGACGGGTGCATTTTGTCTTTAAAAAAAGAAATGCCTGGTCACTTAGTTAAAGAAGCATACAAGTCCTGTCCCGGATGCTGAAATGTTTACTGCAGCCACCGTATGTCTTAAGATACTTTGCCATCAGTGGGCCAAGCGAAACGTAATGTCTCTGTCGAGTGGAAACCTCATACGTCATGTCCTACTGTTCAGAATTCAAATTCAAAAGCAGCAGAAAAGCTCAAAGGTTTGTAGACCAGTGTCCTGTGCTTTTGTGTGACACAGTAATATGATTAAGTAGGGAGTTGATTTATGAAAACGACAAAAAGCAAGTTCAAATATGGAGATAAGAGGTTTCTGCCCAAGAGCAACGATAAGATAAGATTCATGTCACTCAGCGCTCACATTGACATCTTTCAGTGCAAAGTACGGAACTGTCAAACGACTATTTTGTCAAAGCGTAAATTAAGCGTGACACTTTTTTTAATAATGTTCCTATACATAGAAGATGCCTGCATGTCCATTGTAAAGCACAATGCCTTGACAAGTAATCGACACAATCAATTCAGCTATGTAACATTGTAACAAAAGTGCATTTCATGAATTTGTCTAAAAAGCAATCCCAAAGGGACTGGAACCTCTTGTAAATGCTGTTTCTTAACGACCTTTTTTTCCTCCTTTCTTTTAATAGTGACCACTTGACCTTCTCTGCTTAGAGCTTTTCATGTGGAAGCATGTCGGGAACAAAACATTAAATATATTTAGTCTTTAGGGAAAGTGGTCAATATTTGGCCAGTTATAGTTGGTGTCCGTAAGTTTATCAGTTCTGTTGAAAGGGCTAATTCTAATATTCCACTACTGACGTATGACAGTCACTACCCAAGGCATTAAAACAAATGGTTGCGTTTTACAATAATTGTAATACGTATTTTTGGCAATGTAAAATGACATTTCCATATGTTTGGGGCTAAATGTTCATTGATCAATGTTTACAGCACATCATTTGCATCATTACTCATAATAGTATACAGTGGGCGTGTTGGAGAATCATTTCTTCAGAAAATGAAAGTGCCATATTTGATATTATGTTCTATTCTATTTACCAGTTTTTTTTTACAAATGTTGGAATGAGTGAAGAAGGGATTTTGAGTTGTAGCTTGTGCTATTTCTTTTTAGAATATCCTTTATTCAAATAGTCCCCTATTACTTGTCTTTAGGTTATCACACTATCCACTTGAAGACAAGTGATCGATTCTCTATAGATGTATATTGGCAGAGAATCCAAACCAAAGGTGAAGTGTTTCATCTACCCCAACTAACTACTGCTTTTATCCTCATATGCCCTGTATCACGGTGTAAGTTTGTATTGGCAATGCTCTGAATCTTCTTTTTTTTCTTTTCTTCTTTTTTTTTTAAGGTTTTGTTTTTGAATGATATTGTTATAGAGACCAGACTGTTTCCAGACCTATTTTCCTCAGGTAATCTTAAAGCCTTTCAGAAAATGTTAGTGGCATTCTGAACTGAAGATGCCAGTGGATTGTTGGCATTGCTGAAGAGCCAAGAAAGACTGAGTGACTAATGACTATACAATTGTTTGAAACTATACAATTGTTTGAAATGGTGATGGAAATCACAAAATGTCAGGAATGTGTTTTTGTAAAAACAAAAAATGAAAGAAGTGTGCTGACCAATCTTAGCACCTAATAAATGATGTTTCATGAATTACTCTTGTTGCATGGGTTGATGTAGCAAATGGATACCATGTGGCACAATACACCTTTTTCCCATTTCGTGTATCAGCAGTAGCAGATCTACAAGCTCACAACGCATCGCAGATTCAAAGTGCATCATGTTGTGAGCTTGTAGATCTGCTATTTTCAGTCAAGTATAAATCAGCCGTCATGATAATTTAGAACCTGGCCTTTTATTTGATTTCACGTCTTCTTATCCCACAAAGATAACATTAAAGCTGCACTATGTAACTTTCCTCTTCTACCCCAGATTTGAACCCGGTGCTGACATTATTTTAAGCTATTAGAACCTGCCTGCTTGCTCAGGGGATAAATTTAATCTTGTCCATCACGTCCATTCAAGTCAGATCCTCTGTCTAGGTGAGACATGACCATTGACACCATCTAAATTATGTCTCAATAGAAGATCAGGGAGACAAAATGCAACCACCCCAATTGCACAAGTTACATTAAAACCACCATAAAATTGACACAATTAAATTTGATTAAATTAAAATGTTATAGAGCTGGTTTAATATGAACAGTCCCAGACAAAAATGTCAAGAGAAAATTGATAACCAAATCATGAAGATTATGCATTAATTAATTAATTCATATTGGGGCAATAACTGAGGCATGGCCGTATGTGCTTTGTATTTGTATGTGTGTAGCATTGCATTATCTTCAGCCTGAGCTTCAAGTTGCATTCTTTCCAAGCTTTGCCATCTCCTCTTTGACCAAATTTGGTTTCATTTCTATATCTTCCCATTTCTGACGTACGTATAAGATTATTTATCATGTGGATGGAGATTTATTTATTTCTTTAGCAGTTCCTGGACTGTAAATGCAGGAATATGAACCAAGGTACAGATCCCTCATCTGGAAGGAGGGCAGAGAGTTTACATCGACAAAATTCAGTGTGTGTGTGTGTGCGTGCGTGCGTGCGTGCGTGTGCGTGTGTGTCTGAGTGAGAGAGTGGGAGAGACACAGGGTCAGGACTGGGACCCTAACGTCCACATGGGACCACTTCAACCTGACTATTCACAGAAGCTTCGTGGTTTACAGTTCCAGAACGGCCAACCCTTTTCCCAATGCGCACATTAAAATAACCTCAATTTAGCTTGGCTTGTCAACTGCTACAATGAAAGAATGCAGTGACTAGTATTACTAGATTATGACCGTTTTGTTTAGAGAATTTAAGACTTTGAGGCTGATTTGAATTTGAGTAAGGAGGACACATCCTGTTTGATCCTATCCCTTGTCCTTTATGAAGACTTGTCACTCTATTGTCACTTAAATGCTTAAGTCCTATCTCCTATTTTACAATTTGGCTATTCGAAATAGCCGATCTACAAACTCACAACACATTGCATCATGATCACATGATGGGAGCTTGTAGATCTGCTGTTTTGGAACATGAAATTCAGAGAGTAGCCGGTTTTATGATAACACAGAGTAAATGGTCCAGCCGGCCCGGGAATCGAACATGGGACTTGCTGATCAGGCATTTCACAACCTGCCTATGCGGCTAAAGTTTTGAAAGATTTTGAAAAACTTAATGTGGCAGATTCAGCTCTCTGTGAAAAAGATAGAAGAGCCTTGGTGCTCGAATTGCCGTCATTTGAACCTGACCCTACCTACATTTGTGTCTTTTGCATTTCTCTCATAATTCAGCTCCTTGGACATCTCCCTAAGAGCAAAGGCCAAGGGTCATCATCATCATCCATATAGCCACAACAACTCACACATCTCACCATGTTTCACACTATGAGGTGTTCACAGGTTTGCACTAACCTAAAGACCACAAAGGCCACACTGGCTCTGTCAGAGACATCAAAGAACAAAGGATGCTGTGAGTGATTGTGGCTTGCTGACCCCGTCAGCCTCAGTCCCAGCGTGGCTGTTTACGTGGCAGGACGTTAATGGGGACTGTGTTAAGTGAAAAGAGGAAGTTGGATGTCGGGAAAAGCAGACCAGAGTAAACGAAGAAGACTTTAATACCTCCTGGGAGCCGACCCTGTCGTTTTGACCCCCCCCCCCCCCCCCACCCAACCATTCTGCCCCAAAGCACTGTGGGAAAAAATGTCTCAAACCACAGTCCAACAACGAGGTTCACCCCTGGCTCTCTCTGTTACTGTTTCTACTCCCTTCCTCCTCATTCCAGCTATTATGTTACTCTGTATTGCATTTTTCACATATACAGAGATATTTATAGTGCAAAAAAATACAAATACTGTGACTTTCTTAATAAAAACTTCACGAAATACAATCAAATGAAGCTGCCGAAAGTAGCCTACAGCAGAAAATAAAATAAACAAAAAAGGGTTTTGCCAGTCAGCAAGGTATGGCCTAAAATCCATACCAAAGTGCAAATTCATATACCTTCTACACGGTTTTCTATATTGTTCAT
Organism: Protomyctophum bolini; assembly: GCF_963924005.1. NCBI lineage: Eukaryota > Metazoa > Chordata > Actinopteri > Myctophiformes > Myctophidae > Protomyctophum > Protomyctophum bolini. Next base: position 39,704,912 of record NC_137870.1, on the reverse strand, counting down.
GTTTATATATGTTTATATATCACCCACCCTTTCCCCATTCTGATTATGATACTCTCTCTGTTAATTCTTCTTTCTCTATATCACTCTGTTTCATCCAGTTTGCTTCAGTAATGCTCCTGTTCCTGATAACTGGACATCACACGGCTGACCCGGCGTAACATGTCGTTGCCCCCATAGTTAACTCAGCAGCATCCTGATAACCCCACAGTTCACACCAGATAGAAGGTGATGAGAAGAAAGACATACTGAAGTGATGTGAGGAGGAAAGGAGATTTAGGGTATACCGTTCTTAGCTGACACAGAACACCGGGTCTTAAACCTTTCAGCTCAAAAGGGCCCAAAAGCTATACATTTGGTTTCTCCCCCGGGGACTCTTATACAAACTTGACAACACATGATCGGCTATGTTCACTATTACGTAAAAGTAGTCATGTTTTCTATTTTTTTGCATTTCTGAGTGGGTCCCGGACTCCCGGCCCATTGTTTGCGAAACACTGACATAGGAGATTATTACCAGTGACCCCAAGCCGGCACTGATATGCTTGAATAAAGCCTGTGTGTCGCCTGTGTGCTGGGCTGATGATTAAAGCCGGTGCCTCCTGATGATGGCTCCAACAAAATGGGATGATAGCCATCGGGGTCAGAGGTCACAGGTCATGTTAATGGCTCCTTGGTACTTGACCCTTCACCCTCCAGTCTGAGGGGGGGAGGGGAGGGGGGGGGGGGGTAAAAGGTCTGGCATGAAACGTACCACTGTTCCTGCACAAAAGAAAGTGTCATCTTCGGAATGTGGTCGCTGTGACACTGCTGTGCGAACCCCACTGCTCGACCATGGAGGAGCCGAGGAGGGAGAAGACAATTAAAAGTTCAAACAATGCCTGGGACTGGCCCCCCCCCCCACAGGAAGTATGTGTCATGCACGGATACATTCTTGTCAAATTTCCCCCAGATATATAAACTTATACAGTATGTGGTCGCATCCTCCTGTATAAACACAAGAGTTGCAGAGAGGAGGGAAATCAGACGTGGTTCCAAATATGAACAGTCCCCAGAGTGAGTGAGTGAGTGTGAGTGTGTGCGTGAGAGCTGTGGGCGGCCTCAAACCACACTAGTGGTGGACGTGACAAAGCCAATGTTGACAAGTTGTTGCTGTCACAGTCAAGCTGTGAAGAATGAGCGAGCCCTTCTCACAGCTACTCCATCCAGCTCTATACTCAGAAGAGGGAATGAATGTTTGCATAATTTCATTCACATTTCACACACTGTCTGATCAATCTGTTGCTAACGAGTCTGACTGCCGGAGTCTACTGGAGGTCATTATGTGGCTAAAATCCATTAGTGTTTTAGTCAATAAAAATCACTAATGGATGATCAAGATGTACATCTATTTTGTTTAAGAGGAGTAGTTAAGTATAATATCAGATTATCTAATCTATCTATCTATCCATTGATCCATCCGTCCATCCGTCTGTCTGTCTGTCTGTCAGTCAGTCTGCCTGTTTGTCTATCTCCCAACCTGATGATATTGCATCATTGGCAAAACACTAATATTTGAATGATGTCGAGTGATTTTTGTGGGAACAAAACTTACTTACTTACTTACGCCTATTACCCCTTCTGGGGTTAGGCCGTCAACAAGAGTTCTCCAAGCATCTCCATCCTCAGCCAACACTTCCTGCTGTCCCCAAGTGAGGCCCATAGTTTTCGCATCGGCCTCCAGGTCTCTGCGCCAGGCCGACCTCTCTTTCTTTTCCCTTGGGGGTTCCACTTGAGGGACTGCCTTGTGGTGTTTGAGGCTGGTTTTCGGAGAGTATGGCCTATCCATCTCCAACGCCTTTTGAGGATCAAAAGAGAAGAAACAAATGACATTGTGGCTTGACAAATGTATTTCTATTGTGATACAGATAAATAGGAACACTATTACTAAATATGAATTATTAACATGGAAAATGGTCCCCAGATAATCATAAGTTTAACCACAAACAACTGTACAACTGCAGTCTAATGTCTACACAAGACAACTCATTTGTAATTTGACGTTCATATCTGAAGTGATGCAATGCTGCCCTCTTGTGGATAAAGTAACAATTCAAAGTTATGAGCCACATGAGAATTTGGGCGTCCCTTTATTTTAGAGTCTAGACAGTAGACACTTACCTACTACTTACTTACATAACAGTAGACCTAGAATGGCTGTGATATTACATAAATTTCAGGTATCCTGATCGTAGATCACCGCATGCTCTCCCAGGTACTCTTATTGCGTGTTGGGTGAAATCAACCCACCTTGGGGTCAGCTAACTGGATGTTCTTACCGGGGCGGTACACATAAAATGTAGTTGTATTGAATTAACTTTGTTTTCATGTCTTTGTAAATCAAGTAAGTATACAATTCTGTTTTAATAGCCTTATACTCCAAATAAAACCAACGCAAACCAAAAAAGCTCCTGGATATAAAACATTTATTGCATGTTTTATTCAACCATTCAGCATTCAACAAAGGCAATTCGCCTTAAAAAAACAAAACAATAACAAATGGATGAAGAAGTGCTTAAGGACTTTTTGCTGTACTGTTTAAGAATAACATCAGTACTGCAGTGAAGGGCCTGAAACAGGTCTGGATTCAGTTCCCTTCGGGATTTTCTTCTCAATCTAAATACTGACAACCAACCCATGTGGCTCCAAACCAAATTCACGTTTGGCTTCGTATTCAGCAGTTTGAAAGCTTTGGGATTGTGTGTCATTTACAAACCCTATATTTGACACAGCCTCACTTTGCTTCATTATCTGTACATAACATTGCATAGCAATAATGCTCTTATGTTAATTGACCAAACATTGTTGAGTAGACTAGAAACCTTGTATGTCCATCTATCTACGTCCCTCCCCCCCATAAGTGCCCTTTTTTATATTTGTTCATATGACAGTGTCAAAGAAAATAGCACATCTACAAACTCAATGCGTTGCATAATCATTACGGCATTTTTGCCCAAGAGGGACCCTAAGCTGAAAATGGTTCAATCGTCTTAATTACCAATATAAACAAGAGCTTGTGACTAAATAACTAGGATCCATTGGAATACAGTTCCCCCCTCCCCATTTCCTGTTTTGGACATACAAGGTTTCTACCCCACAGTGAAGAAATTAAGTTTTAGAATTTAGAACCAGTAGCAGTAAAACCCTCTGGCATCCAAGGGAACCTTGGTTTACGGTTTGTATCATGTGTTTTTTTTTTTAACTTCAGCAATACATTTAATGGCAACGCTAGTTACAGCTGAGGATCTCCAGACTAGTGGCCAATATTTATGGTAGATCCGTTCATGAACCCCCTGAGGTCAATTTATGGTTTGCGCAAATGTCTTTGACGTTGAAATGTATGAAATTGAGGTCAAAACCACGGAGAACTTCTCAGAGGGTGTACCTCTTGAAAGGTATTCTCTTCCTTGTTTAAAATGTGTAGTGATGTCGATGAATCGCGGACAATATGAACGCTCAAAACATTGAGAGAGATGTAGTGTAATCATGCGCCATTTGACAGTTGTCGCTTAAAGCATAAATTGACCTTTACAGAGATATGTATGCAAAAAAATAATAATCCTATGTTCCACATGGATCTAAACCATCACCTATCAGAGTATCATCCTGACTCCCAACCTGGGGCTCTGGACCCTCACAGGGGCCCTCCAGAGTGAGGACAGGAGCCTCTAAATGATTGCTCCTATTGTACCAGTAGGAGCAAGGCACCAACACTTCATGGGTTGGGGGTTCTAATTCCTGTGTAGCTGGCGATGGGAGCGTCTTGCTCTAGCCATCATGCCCCCCCCACGGGGGAATAGAACCCACAACCCTGGCGGTGTTGGTGCAGGAGGAAGGTGCAGGTGAGGGTTCAGATACAGCGTTCTGTTGATGCAAAGGAGCAGAGAGGAGGAGGAGACGTACTCCTTACTCTCCCAACTCCAGCTCCTCCAGCTCCTTCAACAGCTGCTCCTCTTTCTGCATCTTCTCCAGCTGGGGAGGGAGAAACCACATGGATTAAAGCAAAAAGAAATACATTCTCACAACTGCGACGTGTTGTAAGCTTGCAGTGATTTATTATTATTGATGATTACTGAAATCAGTTGACTGAGAAGTTTAATCCGTAAAACCCATTGGACATGAGAGGAAACTGACCCTCAGAATATTCAGGTAGTTTTTCCACACAAGCACACACTGACCTGGTTTAGCTGCAGGGGTTTACCAGAGGCCTTCAACTCCTTCAACTCCTCAATGGCTCTCAGCTTCTGCAAGTCACAAAACAGAAGACATGTACTGTATAGGGCTTGGCAATTGATAGAATTGTCCATTCAATTCCAATTTTGGCTTTGAATATCACAGTGGAGATTAAGCGACTATTGTGGCGAAGCTGGATTTCGTATCACTCTCGTGATGTTTTGTATTATGAATCCAGTGCAGCACTTACCTTGACAGCAGGGTGCGTTCTCGCCCATCACTACAGACCTACTCACTCGCTCCTGTTCTGACATGCAGTACTGTAGGTGGAGGGCATACAGCAAAAGGCCACAAAAAGGCCATTTGTTTCCATCTCAAGCCCGACACACACCGGGTTCACAGCGACGCGGCACAGGCGAAATAGAACAGTGGCGTATCGGAGCGTCAGGCGAGGCGTGAACGCGCGTCGGACGTCGCCGGTGTGCGATAGGTTCATTGAAAATAACGGAGGAGGCTGTTTTGACGCGCGGCGTTCGCAGACGGTGTGTGCAGCCCTTAACCTGACCATGCTGCAGGGCATACAGCGACACGAGAAAGAAAACGTGATAGAAAGGGGCATTTGTTTCTGTCCAAGCACCTGGTACAGTCTTCATTACTGCTCATTTGTTTCTGTCCAAGCACCTGGTACAGTCTTCATTACCGTTTCTGTCCAAGCACCTGGTACAGTCTTCATTACTGCTCATTTGTTTCTGTCCAACCACCTGGTACAGTCTTCATTACCGTTTCTGTCCAACCACCTGGTACAGTCTTCATTACTGCTCACCTTCTTTACGCTCTTAATCTTCTTGTCTGTCTCCGGGTCACCAGACGTGGGTGCTGCTGATTGGCTGTTTGTGGCGGCGGGGGTGGAGTCAGACGGAGGCTCTGGGGCTTCCAGCTTTGCGTCCTAAAACATTAAACATAATTTTAAAGCTATGCCTACATTGTCATCATTTCTTTAGCACATATACCCAGAGGCTGATTTATTGACAGAAATTGTGTTTGTTCACACTTGAAGACCTGTCTAGTGTGTATGCCGTATGTCGCTTAGTTATTCCAGTCTCAGTTCAGGGTTCCCACCAGGGGGGCAGTCAGACAGATATGTTGTGAAGCCACTGAGGAAATCGGGATTTTCATATAATGGCCTGTTGTGGCGCTGTCCCATAGCCCCATAGAAGTCCATGTATTTGGGCCCAACTTCACCTAGACTGTATTACCTTAATAAACATGGTCATGAATACTTTCTGCTTCCAATCACTAGTTTAAAGTCTCATTTCTAATGTCATAATATTCTTTTTGGAAAATGATGGTCCCATTTATTAAAAAAATTACCATAAAGCAGCGTATGTTCTGAGGGGCGTGGCTACCGTTACAGTCTATGATCGGGATTCCCCTCCCACTCGTGTCAAAATAAAAACCAACAGAGAAGAAGGGGGGAAGTCCCGCCTCGTTGTCTGGGCCAGCCAATGGCCAGCTGGGCCAAAACGGATCTAGAAAGATGGCGACTTACAATACAAGGACTGACAGGCTTCATTTTACGTTCATGTTAGACCCGGAGAACGCTTTGTCCATATTTGTTACAGTCTATGGTTCCCACACATTTTTACCAATTCATTTTCAAAACCTTTCTAGAATATTTAACCCAATTTGGGCCTATATAACAACCATTCAGCACAATAATGAGTCTCTTACCCCTATGTGCAATGCCCAAAGACAGGCAATGTGGCAATAATAAAGCATAGAATAGCTATAATTCCATTCCAAATGTTTTGCTACACCACCTATCCTAGGGCATAGGATCACGCTGCAGCACGTTGTGAGCTTGTAGATCTGTTATTTTTGTCATGTTCAGTACACATTAGGCTGCAATCACACTTCCCGTTTGGCAAATCATTTACATATTTCGTGCAATGTTTTTTTTTTTATTATCCAAACCAATAGCTAAAAACAACGTATAACAATTTTTCCAGGACCCTTGATAAATTCAAAACATTTTCCGGTACTGGAAAATGTTTTCTTTTCCAAATTCAAAATACTTTATGACGGTGGGACCCCTGTCAGTTGTGTGTGTATACTGTAGACTGTATGTGTGCATACTGTATAATTGAGTGTGACCTGTCGAGCAGCTTTCCTGGCCTCTCGTTTCTTCTGGTTCTTCAGAGCAGCTTTGGAAGGTTGGTTGTCTCCAGCCGCTCCACCACGCATGTTCTGAGGGGGCTCCTCCTCATGCTGACACACACACACACACACACACACACACACACACACACACACACACACACACACACACACACACACACACACACACACACACACACACACACACACACACACACACACACACACACACACACACACACACACACACACACACACACACACACACACACACACACACACACACACACACACACACACACACACACGTGTCAGTTATTTGCCTAAACGTATTTATCCTAAACGTATTTTCCATTTTTGAGTAGTGCAACAACTCCAAGGAACAGCAATGTTAACCTGTGTGTGACTATGAGTAGCAGTAGGGGCAAAAGTGGCGCTGTTGTGCCAGAAACAGAGAGAGAGATAGTGCTGCACTGTTGCCTGCTAACGAGAGACAGATAGAGAGAGAGGGGGGGGGGGGGGGGAGTTGCACCACCCAGTTCACACGGGTGTGATTTTTTACTATTTTGAAAAACCTTTTAAAATAGTTCAACCAGCCGATCTACATCGACACGTTGTGAGCTAGTAGATCAGCTATTTTAACTATTTTAAAAGGTTTTTCAAAATAGTGAAAAATGGCAAATAGGTTTAGGGATAAGGCGTAAGGGGGTGGCGTAAGATATAGCCCAAAGTGTATAGGATGTGATCACTCAGGCCATGTTGTGGGAAAGGGCACACGCTTCCAGAGGTCTAGCTTTGTGTGGGGGAAAATGCCACAAATTGGGTTTAAAATTAAGGTAAATTACAATGAATGCTGTCATATATGGGGTGTTCGAGATTTTGTTTTCGTAGAACAGGAGTTTTACTGGACCGTTATTTGCACAGTTGTAATTTTCAATAAAGTATATATAAAAAGTAAAGAGCACACACGTGCGGTGTTATAGACCAACCAACACAACACAGCCTATCCCATTATGCTCCTCCTCACCAGTTTGGAGCTGGCTGTGACTGGTTGGTTGCGTAGCGCTGGTGGCCTGTAGGCCTGTGCTGGCTTGGCCTCCGTGCTGCCCAGCTCACTGGGGGCGGCCGTGTACTTGACCGGTCGCTCAGGGAACACGTTGTCTGGGAAGGACTGCCACAGGACCTGCCACAGCTCCGCGCCTTGTGGGGTTTCCTGGAAACGCCACAAAACCTCCTGTTACACAGAATCCTTCAACTGATCTACAAATGAACATGAAAACCTTTGGCACAAAGAGTTAAAACACTGCTCAACACCCTCCGCTCCATTGTTCAAGACGGAAATTAACATACATTGGGGAGAAAACTAAAATGCATTGGAAACCTGTCGTTGCATACATTTAAAAGGTATTATTATTCAACATATTACCGATTCCATGGCACCATTGACCCCGGCACTGTGGGGCCAGTGCCAACAGAATGCACGAAAAAAGACTCCGAGAACCGGAAGTAGTAAATTGGCCATTTTCGAGCCACCGTGGATCCCTTTCTCTAGCGTTAGAAAGGCTAATATGCTAACCGCTAATATTTTATTGAGCTACTGAGTTTTGGGATTTCAATGACGTCACAAGTAACGTTGCCTAGCGACTAATCCATTAATATTAATCCATTCTGGATTCATATTCATTTAACATTTCTCGTGTTCTCACGTTTGGCACTGGAAGGTTTAATACCTAAACACGAGATTTCTCGAGCATAGATTGTGTTATGTTCAGTTTTGAGGCACCGCTCAAAAATGTGTGTGACTGTCACTATGTATGTATGTGTATGCTTCCCCGTACGGCATACGCGTCCCAGCACGGAAAGCTGCACCACGATAACTCCGTCATTTCTCGACCGTTTCGGACGTGGGGCAGCTCGCCGGAACCGTGCCGGCCCCCTGGGCGCGTTCCTGGGGGTCTGGGTGTTGCGGAGAACCCCTCGGAGACCACCACACGGTACAGTTGCACTGCTCACTTCACACAGGTGTGTGTTTTAGCGTTATCATTACCTGCTGGTAGAGAACAGAGCCGGTGTAGTGCCAGATCTTGTACCCATTAGACACGCGTAACCGTGGAGCGCAGGTTGCCGTGACAACGTGCTCGCCGTCTGGACACCAGGAGAAGAAGGTACAGTCTGGAGTCTGGGGCTTACAAACCTGCGTACAGCAGCAATACATACGTGACATCACTGCACATGTTAATACATACAGACAGTACAATGAAACCAGACTTGTATATACAGAACATTAATATGTACAAATTGTACATGACATGTGGTGATGTCATGTACATCACATCTGGTTAGGAATTAATACATACTGCATATATCCATACATACATAATGCTGCATACATAAATACATACAGTACATGATATAATATCACTGCATCACTTTTCGACCGGGACACAGCCCCCTCATCTAGAGTGAGTGGCAAAACATTCAGTAGTTTGGGAGCTTTGGAGTTTGGAAGCGCTCACTGGAAATCACTCACCCGTCCTGCGTGCCACCTCGTTTCTAAATTGCACATAATGCAGGCGGCAGCAGGACGTTTCGATATTTAAAACGAGTGCTTCCAAACTCTTACAAAAATAAGCACCTGCACTGAATTTCAGAAAGTAGTTCATATGTCTATGGTGGATTTTTATTAAACAAAAACATTGCAGATAGAAAGAGGATAATTGAAGCCTTCCGTACAGCTGCAATGTTGGTGAATTTAATGTTGCTAATAATACAATCAGAAAGGACTTCTGTGTTTGGATGTATATGGGCTGTCAAGAGAGAAAGTTGAGTTAACATCCGGGTACGGTGAAGTCACGTGCAGAGCCTCCATGTATAAATGCATACAGTACATATGACTGCGGTGCAAACATACATGACTATAGAAACCTGCATGCATCAATACATACATGATATTAAGACAGGTTGTCTGTACTTTGTCACCTGTTTGTATTTCTTCACATCCCAAACCTCCATCTGTCCTCTCAAGTTCCCAAACCCAGCTAACACCAAGATATGACCCTGAGGACTGGACAGAATCAACAACACCTTCAATAGTAAGAATTAGAATGAAGACGACACACAAAAAAAAAAAGAAGACGAAGAGGAGCCAGCGTTTCATTTCCTCACCTGTAGTAGGCAGCGTTTCTGGACCCGGTGCCGAAGTCAAACACGGGGTCACATTTGAGGTTAAAGACGGTGGCCTTGGCCGGCATGAAGCCATAAACCACGCAGAACTCTGACGAGTTTGGATTCCACACCACGTCATATATAGGACCGTTCTTAGCTGTAAGATAGAGAGACACATACCACACCAGGTCATATATAGGACCATTATTAGCTGTAAGATGGAGAGATACATGACACACCACGTCATATACATAGGACTGTTCTTAGCTGGAAGAAACACATACACTCGGACCACACCATGTCATATATAAGACCGTTCTTAGCTGGAAGAAACACATATACTCAGACCACACCACGTCATATATAAGACCGTTCTTAGCCGGAAGAAACACATATACTCAGACCACACCATGTCATATATAAGACCGTTCTTAGCTGGAAGAAACACATACACTCAGACCACACCACGTCATATATAAGACCGTTCTTAGCTGGAAGAAACACATATACTCGGACCACACCATGTCATATATAGGACCGTTCTTAGCTAGAAGAAACACATATACTCGGACCACACCATGTCATATACAGTATAGGACCGTTCTTAGCTGTAAGATGGAGAGACACATTCACACCACGTCATATATAGGACCGTTCTTAGCTGGAAGAAACACATATACTCAGACCACACCATGTCATATACAGTATAGGACCGTTCTTAGCTGGAAGATGGAGAGACACATTTTTTCTCATGCGACAATCTCGCGAACACAGAGCGAACGGCACATACATATTCTGTGACTACATAAAAGGTATGGACAAACTAAACTAAATAATCATTTACTCTTGGCAGTGAAAGTGGTTAAAGTGCAGCAGTGTGTGTGTACTAACGTAGTTGGACCACAGCACTCTCTCCATTGACAGCCACGTAGTGCAGACCCTGCTCTCCGTAGTATGACGCGCCGGTCTTATCGACCTCGGTGCTCGTGGACACCAACACCGCTGATGCTGCACGCACACGCACACGCACACACACACGCACACACACACACACACACACACACACACAGTCTTTGTGTGAATTTCTTTTTTTGAACTTGTTTATTGCCATTATAAAATAATTTACAGGCAACTTCATTTCATATTACATATATTCCAGAAATATGTTCCTTTTCTCTCCGTTCTTTTTTCTTTTTTTAAGTGTACAAGTAAAATAAATGACATTACAAGAAAAAGAAAGAAAACTAAACAAAAATACATAGTAATATATAGTATCGTATTGTTTGCCTTGAGAGTGCCTTGGGGATAATTACATAATTACTTTACTTTTCACTGTGATATGGGAGGTTTTTAATTTAAGGTATCTATATTTTTAGTTTTTAATTTAGTGTATCTGGGCAGCGTCATTTGTAGATTCTGCTTCCAGATATTCCGCCACTAACTCCCATCTCTTTTTGAAGTAAGGAAGCTTCATTTGAAGCTGGGCTGTCATGTATTCCATCTTACATATTTATTTATTTTTTGTGTGTGAATTTCTAAAACGATATCTATATTTATATTTATAGTGCTTGGTGTGACTGACCGGCCCTTTGTAATGCCATAATTATATCTCGAATACAAATTGTATAGCAGTGAAACTATTCCTCGTACTGGAGTTCTAGGTGGTTTGTGCCGGAACAATCATGTGTGGATACTAGTGACTAATCTTTGACACACAAACCTTTTTTGTTCCACAGCATGGACACTCTGTCTCCTTTGAAGAAGCTCTTGTTGGCCAGGGCTGCAGACGGACCTCCAAAATTGGGGTACTGATAGAGACGCACGAAGGACGGGGACCCCTTCACACCTGGAACATACACCGCCACCTACAGGACGCAACACCACATTACATCACTTCACACGGCTACAATGAGGGCTGTCACGAGTCCACGACTGATTGTCATGCAAATATTTGCTACTAGCCAAGAGATTATAATGTGATAATTGTGACAGGCCTAGTTACAATGCATGTTGTCCTACCTTACTGGGATGTCCTCCTGGTGACAGAACAAAGTCTGACACCTTCTGCATGTGAAGCTTGTTGGCGATGGTGTCTGAGAACACAGGTAGTAACAGTTACAGTTACAATACTAGTACAATGGGATATAAAGCCGGTATTTTAATTAAATGGATCATCACAATTTAGGCATTTAGCAGAAACTTTTAAAATATATGTAAATAATCACATAAATAGAATGTAGAGAGGAACTACAGTGGCCCTCATTTATCAATGGAATGTAGCTTATATTTTAGAAGTGGGATTTATCAAGCAATCCTATACAGCAAATCCTAGCGTACATTTGGTCTGAGCTTTGATAAATCTTACGGTTGAAACAGACAGTCAAATACCACACCCTTAATGCTGCTCGCATGTCTACGATAGAACAACAAGTCAGAATGTCACACTAGTGGAATGATAAATTCAGACAATTGTGGTGATCTTGCCGTACGACCATTATTTGTCTACTACACCACTTCGATAAATGAATTTGTCTAAACCACATGCCATCTAAATAACATTATGTGCCTTGTAACTATATGCAGTGACGGATTAACCCCTCTCAAGGCCCTGGCGCTTCACCAAATCAAAAGGCCCCTACTGATTCAGCCAATTAATTAATTAACATGCATGCGTTTAGCGCATATCCACTGCTGCCTGCGCTGCCTGCAGACACACAAGACACATCAGGCACTGCCGCACTGGGCACAGCCTTTCCAACTTCAGTCTGCTAGTGCTAAACTATCTGCAATTTCCCCGAAAAATAATTAGCCTACAAGCTCCATTAGCAGGCAGCAGCATGTTTTGTCTAAATTGTCTTTGTGGCCAACAAAATAATAGCTACATTTGCAAACAGTGCTGTTGACCATGTTGTTACATGGTCCATATAACATGTGTGCACCAACAGACAATGCCAATATGCTATATTAACATTAGAACGTTTTAAAGACAGATTAATTATTGACGACAATGCAACCTGTGTCCAACGTCACTGAAAACTTTCATAATGGCAATTAAATTAATTTACTCACGAGTGCTGAAATCGTGAAATGGAGGATGTAAGAACACACTTTTGTTGTATTAGAGCAGGGTAAATATGAAGTTTTGCTCCAAGGTCTTGTTTATATTCCTCTTTACATAGGCTGTATGTTATTGTCGCAATTTGGTCCGTCTGAGATCTGAGTGAGGGGGCCTTCCTGGCGAGGGGGCTTCTGACGGCGTCGCTTACTCGCTTCCCCTCTGTCAGAGGTGGAAGCGACGCGCAGCCGTCGGGAACCCCCCCAAACCGACTGCCCCCCCCTCCAGAAAACTGCTACAGAAACTGTCAGACGAAGACCAAAAAAAATAGCGGGGGTTCCTATGTTGCGTTATATTTTTCGAAAGAAGCAACAGCTGTACCTATAGTCTCGTACCGGGCCCTGCAGCTTAAGCTCCACCTAGTTCCATTGTTAGTCCGGCTCTGACTATATGCCACCAGGTAAACAGTAGGCTAGGCTCCGCCTATGCTTTCTATGGCATAGGTTTGATTGATTGATTGAAATATGTATTAACAGTTTGCAGAATTACAGTACATTTCAAGCACAAACTCAATACAAAGACTGTTAACTGTGAGTGGACGACCCAATTAAGCCTTACACTTGTTTACAACAGGGTCCACATTGTTCAATTCATCAAAACATTTAGAGACAAACAAATAGACACTTCTATGTAGTTAAAGAACAGAACAGGAATTCATCATATAGGAAGCAAAAAGGGAAAAAATACATAAACAGTGAGGGGAAAAGGGGGGTAAAAGAAAAAGAAAGACAGAGTGTAGGGCGCCTGCACACAACACCATGCGTTGATGCCATGTGCGCACATGTGCAGGCACCCATCACCACGTCCATACAAAAACATAGTACAACAGATAAAAGAAGGACAAAGTGCAGGGCGCCTGCACACAACACCATGCGTTGATGCCATGTGTGCATATGTGCAGGCACCCAACACCACGTCCATACAAAAACATAGTACAATACAGATAAAAACTCAGCTTTTACAAAGGCCAGTTTCGAATTGCAGCCATCCGTAGGTGCCCTTTGAGAGCAGTTTTGAAGGAGTCAAGGGATTCACATGTCTTAATGACTGTTGGTAGGGCGTTCCACATTTTGGTGGCATACGTAGGAGCGAAAATAATTTAGTCCCTTATTTGTGCCGAATCTGGGTTGTACATGGTTTGTTGCACTCCCTCTGGTGTTGTGGGTGTGGACTTCGTTTACATTAAGGAAGTATTTAGACAGGTACATGGGTATCTTGGTGGTGTATCGAATCTTGTGGACCAGACCCATTGCAAGATGCTGTACTCTGTCGTCGACCCTAAGCCATGCCGGCCTGTCAAAGTGGGCAGGGGTGAGGTGGGTTCGGGGGGTGAGGCCAAGTAGGAGCCTGACCAGTTTGTTTTGGGAGGTCTGGAGCCTGTTTTAAGGGCCTTTGAGGTGCTGTGGTACGAAGAGGTGGATGCATAGTCAAAGAAACCTTGTACGAGGGCTCCTGTTAAGGACTTCAAGGTGTTTTTGTTGACCAGTGAGGAGATCCTGTAAAGGAATCTTGTTCTTTGATTGACTTTTTTGATTACGTTATCACCGGAAAGATCCTTCCGTGTGATAATATTGTCACCCACTCTAACCAAGAAGCCATCTGCCCTTTTGAGATTACTATTTGATCCGAAGAGAATGGATTCAGTTTTTCCCAGGTGTAAGGATAGTTTGTTATCAGCGAGCCAGGTGCAGATTCTACCGAGTTCAGAGCTGAGGGTTTTTTCAACCTGCAGTTTGTTCCTGTCCGAGACCAGCAGTGCTGAGTCATCTGCGAACAGGAACAAGTTGCAGTCGCAACTAGGAGGTAGCTCCGAGGTAGCTCCCATCCTGCCGAATCTAGACGCAGCTGCGCAACATGAGACTAATTAATTAGAGCGACAGAGAGTGTGTGTGTGTACGGGTGTGCGTCAATTTGACAAAGGTGCAGACGATCAGAAATCAGCAGAGAGTGATCGAAGTTGGCGCTACTGTATGCTGTATTGAAGTGGACTTGGTCCCAGACTTTCTTTTTTCTCCCTGGAAATAAAAACGTCTGGGTTTCCGAGGCTAGGTAAAGAGTGACTCAAGCATCCGTCTTGTAAATAATATGCTATCTAAATCACAATCTTAACACGGTTATTTTATTTCCAGTATATAATAATATTTGATATAGTTCTATAGTCTTTTCTATGACCCTATAGTCCTGTAATAGGTATATATCAATACAACACTAGGTTGTCTCTTACTGAAGTCGTTGTTCTCATAGAAGTGGAGTTCATTGTTGACGCTCCGCACAGCAATTTTCTCGTCATCTGACCAACTGGGACACCTGAGAAAATAACACACCATACAATAACACACTGTACAATAACATAACATAACAGATCATAAAATAACACTCTTCTTAAAAACAACATACAGTGAGACGCCATACAGTAATAACACACATACAATAACAACACCATTATGATAACATCCCATTATTAAAATAACATACAATAGCACATCATGCAATTGCATAAGGTCTCTGTCAGGTGGAAACCTCATATGTCCAAAACAGTTACTTTTCAGGATTCAAAATTTTAAAAATAGCAAAAGTAGCAGATTGACTAGCACAATTGCAAGCTTGTGGATCTACGACTACAACTTTTGATGCATTTGTGACGCTGTTGTATGATCAAGTAGGGTGTTCATTTAGAATAACAAACACAATATGGAGATAAGAGTATTTTCTCTTTCTTTTTTATCTCCGCTATTTGAACATCTTCAGAAAGGCTTTCCGAACTACAGTTCTGACAGAGAGTCAGGACATCTAGAGGTGCACGGATTTCAGAGGATTATGTTCTGGCCCGTCATCTACAGTAAATCATGACTTACAAAGAAACTGGCCCACGGTCAAATTGACTAGCACACCCCTGCTACCATAGTATACACACCATACACAAAACACACAACACAACACAAGTGACATCACCGTCAACAATAGCAGTGTTCTCACCATAAATCAACCTTCTTCTGAAAAAGAGCCTTGAGGTTGCTGCCTGTCTCTAGGTCCCACAGCTGAAGGTTAGGGTCCCCCTGTGCACTCTCCTGGCTCTCTGAGAGAGAGAGAGAGAGAGAGAGAGAGAGAGAGACACACACACACACACACACACACACACACACACACATTTAGCAGACGCTCTTAATCCAGAGCGATTTACAATAAGCAATAACAAAAAGGCATGGCAATACATCACAATAGAAAGTAGTTATCATGAAACACGCGTAAGCTAAGAACATAACAGTGGAATATCTACATAATTAAAAACTATACATATAAACTATATATATACTATGAAGTGCTATGACTACACAAAATGCAATTCTAGTGCCGTCTAGGTAACATGCTATAACTCTGTATAAAATGCTATCTTTAGTCCACACACAACACACATACACACACACACACACACACACACACACACACACACACACACACACACACACACACACACACACACAGTATGACACCACAAACCAACAGTGTCTACTGTTTTTGATCATTGACCAGTAGGTCAATGACCAGAAGAGAAACCACAAACGCAGTAGCCTGCCGTGTACCAAAATAATTGTGACGTGCACAGGTACGGTACGGAACGAAACAGTGCACACAAAATGCACACTAGAGCACGTCCTCCTAGATTTAAGACAATTTAGGGGGACCTAACCTTGTGTCACCACCAGACTTTCCAAGATGCACAAAGTACCCAGTGCTGAGTGGTCTAGGTTTACTGGCGATGACCATTACACCACTGGTTAGGATTAAGTTAAGCTTACCAGTCATTAGTCCTTCAACTACAACCTATCTTAAACCCTCACCCTAACCTCCCACGGGGCAGCACACCTAAACCTAACCCATGTCTAACCAATGACTAGTCTAAACTAAGTATGCACCCCATTTACTGAGGTTACGTTAAGGAATAAGGTTTGGTTTAGGGAAATCATAGTTTTACTGAGGTTATGTTTAATAGGTTTTTTCCCTCTAGGGGAACGGTATTTTAATGACGTCACATACACACGCACATAATGAATATGATTAATATTAATTTTACTTAGGTTTATAGGTGTATAAATAGTAGTAAGAAACATGTTTGTATAGGAATAGACTATTATTTGTAAATCTTCTCAAGGAATGCCTTGAATTATACTAAAAGATTGTTTAAAATGCTGCGTTGCTTACCGTGTATGTGAGGTGTGACGATACATTTGCACACCCGTTATGAAAAGTAGCCATTTGGGGTTCCCATTTACTTGAATCGAGGGGGGATACACGTTTGCGTGCACATCCGTAACATACCTGTGCATGGCTGCATGCGAGTGAAAAAGTACTACTGAAACGCTGTGTGCCCTGCATAGCGACCAAAACACCACTGGTCATGTTTAGGGATAAGGTTAGATTTAGGCATAGTTTTACTCAGGTTACGTTTTGGAATACCTGGTGGCGACTGTTCCGAGGCCACTAGATTTGACCCGGTATATATACTGGTATATTATATACTTACTGGTGTAGGGTTGCCAGGTAGCTAGGATGGCATTGAGGGGGGAGAACTCCAGTTGGGATGTTTTAGGCAGGTCAAAGGTCGAAACCACTGACCCATCAGACACCTTCACCACATTTACCCTGGCAACACAGACATAAAACTGTTTATTGTCGTTTATGCGGTCTTGACAAGGTGTCATTTGGAAAAGATGGTGCTGCTAATTGATATTGTCTTATGTGTTGCATAGCTGTACTGTATTCTTATAATAATCATCTCTGAACATATAACCATACTGGATAAAAGAAAAGGAAAATCTGTTTGAAAATAATAATTAGTTAAATAAATGAAATGACGTGGCTAAAACCAGACAGGGGTTGTAGGTCAGTTACTTGTCTCCGTTGCACCATCCAAACAAGGAGCCGTCTTTACTGAAGGTCACATGTCTGCTCTTTCTGTCGTCCCTGGAAACAACACAATCACACCCGTGTGAAGTGAGGGGCGCTCTTATCATCATACATCATCATGGCGTAACATGGCGGTTTTCTTAAACACATATGACGTATATTCTCCTATCATTGTCATTTGCCAATGGCAAATGTGACACAAGTTATGACAATTCACAATACACAAACATACCATGACTAATCAAATAGATTAGCTACGGTTTCTTTGAGATGAACTCGTTACATTCCTATTGTTGTGTCATTTTTAAGGTGTTTCCTAAGAACACCCAGCCACACCCAGCTCTATTGTCCCCCTTGTTTTTCATTAATGCTGAGATGTTCACACAGCAGTGTGACCATGTTAGTCTCATGTTAATTTCAAATTTCATATTGATTCTTTGTGCAAAAAGCTTAAATTCACTTTGGGTTTCTTCTATAGATTGAAGGCTTGTTTTTCTTGTTCAGCTCGTAAAAAACTTGTCATTGGTCTCTTTCTGTCCCAATTGGATTACGGTGATACCATGTATAGGTTTGCCTGCTCCTCATCCTTGACCAAATTGGATCCCTTGTATCATGCGGCCCTAAGATTCATAACAAATGCACCTTTCAGAACGCATCACTGCACGCTATATGCTGCAGTCGGTTGGTTTTCATTGGCAGCTCGCAGGCTTCAACATTGGCACATTTTTATTTATAAAGCCATTCTGGGTGACTTGCCTTCTTATATTATATCTAAATTCGACCTGGTCCAAAACGGCCTAAATCTCAGGTCAAATGCTTGGCTGCGGTGTGTAGTGCCAGCATTTAAATCTGAGGGGGGCAAAAAATGTCTGGCCTTCTTTGGCCCTTGGTCATGGAATGACCTACAGTCCAGAATAAAACTGGCTTTGAAAGTTCCTTTGAGAACTTTCAAGAGAATCATCTTTGATGTACAATCCAACACTTGCACATGTCGGGATATGTTCTAGCTTATTTTCATGCCTATATATCGGCTAATTTCGTGGAATTTGTGTATACTGTATTGTGTATTTTGCCCTGCTACTAAAAAGAAAAAAGTAGGTCAGGTGACTTGTTGTATTTATGTATAGGTATTTTAAGGTGTATTACGGATGTTGTATTTGCTGGTTCAAAATGTAACTTTGATGATGTTGTATTGTAGTGTAATTTTTATTTCTGCCTCTTGGCCAGTTCCCACTTGTAAAAGAGACGCAGTCTCAATGTGACTTTACTGGTTAAATAAAGGTTAAATAAAAATAAAATGTTGTTTGTTGACACTCATTGCTATCTCTGTCTGTGAGTTTGTCAATGAGGAGGAGATAGATAGATAGATAGACAGGGCACACAGAAAGAAACATTAATGGATGGATTCAATTCGATCAATGACATGGAGCGACATAGTAATGCAAAATGTGTTAATGCAGCATCACAATCATTTTAACCACCATCTATTTATGTTGGCTATTAAGAATAGCAGATTTACAAGCTCACATCGCATCATTTCGTGCCGTGCTGCGAGATTCTACATTGGCTATTTTTGATAAACAAATATTGAAAAAAATATTTTGAATTCTGTTAATGGGGGTCCGTGACCAAATATATCAATTGACATTACAAGGTTTGAGAACAATATAGACTATAGAGAACATAACATGTATAGTCTAATAGTGACAGTCTAGTGCACTTGACAGCATTTCCTGCATTACTTGAATCCTGTATTATTTGAAAGCAATGCTGCACCTTATGCACAAGTTACTTTAGTTACAAATCCATATCGGTCTTTAAAAAACGCTGCTAAATTATATAGATGCACTTTACACCTTTGTACTTTCCTTGTGTATGTATGTTTTTCAATGTTTTTTTCCTAATGTAAGGTACTGTTTGCTTGTTTTGTTTTACCGTATGTGGGGACTGAGGATGAAAATTAGCATTTTTGCTAAATCCAGTGTACTGTATTTACATTGCATTTATGTAATGTCCATTAACATACATTGTAATGTCCATTAATATGCATTGTCCCGTCTAAATAAACAAATAAAGTAAAGTAAATAAGAAGACAACATGGTCAACACATGGTTCTGTTTATCAAACCTCTGGAAGGTGGGACACTCCTCACAGAGTGGTGGTCCGCAGAGCAATGTGGTCCCATTTGAACCACGCACTGTTGACAGAGACAGAGACAGAAACACACACACACACACACACACACACACACACACACACAGAGAGACCCAATAAAAGACAGGAATATTCATTTAATACGACTTAAAATCGTATGGTTGCTACTTAAACTGACTTATTAATATATTTCAAACCACGTTGACGGATTAGCCCCTAGCATTGGGTTCTGCTTGTAGGGCTAGTTGACGGATATGAGTTCAGTTAGTTGGCATATGTACATGATGAAGCCATTCACCAGGCACCAGCATAGCAACACCAATTTTGAAACATTTTAATAACGTGATTCCTGCACTACAATCGCAATGTGAACGGGGTAAATTACTATGCGACATAAGTGCGATAAAATGTGCTTCTTGGTAGAATTAAAATGCAGCACCTGCAAGAAGGGGAGTGGGAGGCGCCATCTTGGATGTTCCCGGAAGCAGAAGGCCGGCAGAGAACGGATGTGACGGGGAAAAGGGCGGGGCGGGCGTGTTCTTCAATGCCACATCAGCACATGATAGTATTAAATGTTGTTATTCTGTACATTATCACATAATAAACATTATACCATATTTTAAATATTGCTATTTTATTATCACATAATATCGTGACGTGTAAAATGTCTTTTAGAAATACAAATAATAGTTTATGCCTTAATTGCCGTTATAATCAACTACTTATACTGTGCAATGTATCGATGCTCCACGTTCAAAATATACAGCACTAGGACTATTAAACTATTACAACCTATAACACTGTAGAATTGTGATAAAAGAATGTTGCACGCCAGTGACGCCACTATTAAACAAATATAATTGTGTGCAAAAAAAAGAAGGGTAAAAAATTATCTTATGTCTCGTAGTGACACGCCGCAGCTCCGAGCGGGGGAGGAGTTCTAGTTTAGCTTTAAACCTAAAATCGCAGATCTACAAGCTCACACCACGCCGTGCCGCAACGCGGTGTGAGCTTGTAGATCTGCGATATTCGGCGAATCGACTTTTTTGTGCGTACGTAGCCTATGCGTGGGGAGGAGCCTACATTAGTGTGTACGTAGACAAGTCTGCTGGTCTCTCCCTCAGTCCCTCTTCAGACCTGCAGCCTCTTTGAGAGCCAGACGACGCTTCAATTATCCATCTAAAAACTTTAATTTAACTTCATTAAAGCAAACTACATCTAAATCTACAGCAGCAAAGATGGTGGCTAAACAGAGGATACGCATGGCCAACGAGAAGATGGCCAAGAACATCACCCAGAGAGGGAACGTGACTAGATCCGCTGTAAGTTGCTCAAATGTAGTTTTTTTTTTCATTAACTGACATATTTTTAATGCCAGTCAGTATTGTTTAAAAACTACAATGTTGGTTTGTTTTAAATAGAGCATGAGACTTCTGTATAATAAGTATCTTGGAGTATTTTCTCAGCTATAAAATCTGAGTTTAAAGTTTGGTAATAAGATTACGAAAACGAAACGAAAATCATGGAAATCAAATTTCCAGTATATTATGTGATGGTATATATTCATTCAACTAATGATTCTTCATGTGTTTTCCATGGCAGAGAACCCTGGGAGATGACAAGGGAGTGGGTCCATGGCTCCTGGCTCTGTTCATATTTGTTGTCTGTGGTTCAGGTAAATATTGAATACTGATTCCTTCTTGTCTTCTATAAATCAAGTTAGATGTTGAGTGTTTTGTATTTATAAAAAGGCGTATACATACATGATCATAATTAATAATTATCGTCTCTGTCGGATTAAAACATTTTCAGGATTCACTTCAAAAGTAGAAGATCTACAAGCTCAAAGCAGTTGCTTGTGGATCTGCTATTTTTTACACTTGTGTGATGCTGTAGTATGATCAAGTAAGGTGTTAATTTATGGGGAGGAAAAACACAACACGTTATGGACATAAGAGGTTTCTGCCCAATATCAACACACACAGTAACTAGTCTAAACTAAAGCATAAAAACACTAACAAGCTTGAGACTTCATACCCTTTGAGTCCTGGAAGGTCTGTGTCAGTGTCGCACTGTAAAAATCCTCAGTTTTAGACCATCATTCCTGCGTTATATATAAATGTATATTTTGAGTGGCTATTGAGGACTTCAACGTTATGTAATTGTACGTCAAAATGCAGATGTTGAGGGACCAACTGAAGTATCAAAGTCCATATGTTATCATCTGCCAGCCAGGACCATGATAATCTTTGGTCTCTGTCTCCTCTGAGTGGAATTAGAGATTATATTTCTACCTCTACTGTCTGTGTGTGTGCTCATCAACTGTCTAAACACATACTGTACGCACTTGAGTGTGTTTGTAGCGTAGGCTACTTTATACTGTACGTGTGAGGGCCAAATGTCCCCACAAATATAGTAGTAGAATTTGAGAAGTAGACATTGTCAGGGGAAAGTTTCCTGGTCCTCACAAGATAAATGGTTGTTTTATGGTTAAAATAGATTTTCAGAGTTGTGCTCCAATTACAGTAAAACAAGATCTGCGGGCAACTAAGCATTTCTCAGGGTTGGGGTTAAAAGTGGCAAAATAAATGGCATTTATAACTTGAGAAAAACAAGAGTCCCACACTCCATATGCTGTAACTTTAATGATGATGTTTCGGCCTTCTGGCAAATTTCAACTCATTTGTTGCTTTTGAAGAAGACCAGAGGCCAAAAAGTCATCTAAATCAACACATTTTGTTAATTTTTAAGAAGGCCTGAAGGCCCGAAACTTCATCATTAACCACTTAAACCCCAGCATCCGTATTCCGGGGAAGATTTTAGCTGAAAATAGCAGTTCTTACAAGCTCACAATGAATCGCAACACTTGTAGATCGGGAGCCTACGCATATGCATATGGAGCCAGAGTGTGTAACACTTTCTTCCTTTTTAAAGTTTATTCCCAGCACCTCACCACAGCCTTTGGTGTGCATTACTGGCGTTCCTAAAATGATTTCCTCACAATAATAGTCATACGTGTGTGTGTGTTATCAGCTATCTTCCAGATCATCCAGAGCATCAGGATGGGCATGTAAACGTGACATCATCATCATGGGATGAAGAAAAAGAGACCATCCATTGCTCCACCGACAAGATTACAGCAAACGCCTTGGACCACTGCCATCTTTACACACACAAACGCACCACCAAATTCCCAGCTACCCCTCTCCACCCTCCTCCCCTGCCCCAGGCAAACCATTCCTCCTTTGTAAACTTTCCTTCATGCAGGGGTTTTCATTGCGTTTGAACCAGGGCCAGGTTTGTTTCCCAGCCTTTCTAACCTTCAGATCAAAAAAAACCACTAAAGCCTTTCTGAGGCCACGAAGATGATGATGACCCAGAAATTAAGGTCCGCGTTCGTTTAGGTTATTTTTGTCCTTTTATATGCTTCCTACAGCTACACACAACTGCCTCAGATTGAGTCTCTCTCTACCAGAGAGGAACCGTACCTATATCTACCACACCTCGTCTTATCTAGCCAGTGGTTCTCAACATGGGGTGTGGGGACCCCCAGGGGTCCTTTAGTGGGGGGCTTAAACAAACTGGAAGTCTCGAATTAAAAAGGTTGAGAATCACTGGTCCAGGATATGTTTCTCCACACATTTGAGGTGCAGCACAAGTTTCAGTCACCTTTAGAGAATTCCTTAACTTCCACAGCATGTGGTTTCTCCACCACGCTCGTGGGAGTTTTTCTGGTTTGACTTCCACACTTTCCAAAAAAATCCAGGAAACTTGTATTTGATCAATTCTCTTTCATACCCGGAGGACAAAAGCTACGGTTTCTTTGAGTTGAACTCGTTACATTCCTATTGTTGTGTCATTTTTAAGGTGTTTCCTAAGAACACCCAGCCACACCCAGCTCTATTGTCCCCCTTGTTTTTCATTAATGCTGAGATGTTCACACAGCAGTGTGACCATGTTAGTCTCATGTTGTTTGTTGACACTCATTGCTATCTCTGTCTGTGAGTTTGTCAATGAGGAGGAGGACATAAGAATTTGTCTTTATCTGTCACAGACTGTCGTCTATCGCTAATCTCCATCTCTTTGTGTTGCTATGAGTTGTCAAGCCTGATTTCATTATGTGTCAGTGTCGCACACTAAAATAGCGGATCTACAAGCTGCTACAATCTGAAAATAGATAAAGTGCTTATCAGCACTTCATTACAGCATTACTGCTGTTATTACTGATGCTCACATTGTTCTACCTAACATATGAGCTGCCTGCAGGTAATAAAAGAAACAAAAGCATTTTATAGTCTATCATGACATGGTGAAAGTTACTTGACTAACAAAAACACTGTTTCCATTCACAAGAGCTAGTAGATCGGCTATTCCCGGTGTGCAATGCAATGCACAACCAAGTATAAATTAAGGGTCAGTTTCTCCACATCTCTCTTTCTCTATGAGATGTAATTCTCTTCATCCACGCTGGACTGCAGCCTTTATGACCAGGACAGTATTCATACAATAATCTGCTTCCATTTCACCTCCAGTCAGTGTTCCAACACAGAAGTTGTTCTCTGAATGTCAGTTTAAATATTTTATTCAAAGTGCCTAACTGTCAATCAGTTCCTCCAGCAATGTTTATTCCAAACTATAGTCTTGTGCTTTAAAATGGTTGTAAGACCCCAGTATCTGGTGTTTACACCTCTCTATATCTCTTTTGTCTACACAGTAGCCTATATTTGTTTGTGTTCTATCTTACTTGACAGAATTCATGTCTCTTGCGAACGGGAGGATTTGAATGTAGGGAGGTGGCAGACTGCACTGTGTGTGGTCTCTCCACCTGTCTGTCAAAATAAACATGTTTACATAATGAAATAAATGCTTGTTGAAGAATTATCGTTGTGTATGATTGTCTGTTACTGAAAAATAATCATACGTGAATTATATACTGAAGAAACATTAGGTCATGGACATGAAGGAGCTTTATGCATGCATAATAAAACAGATAGATTATTAATGGTTTGTTCACTAGTGATGGTGCAGGTAGAAGCTAAAATGCACACTATAATAATAGCTGTGTTTGTACACTAGGTGGCGACATAGACCAAACGTACTTAGACTCCTTCAAAACCGCTATCAAAGAGCATCTACAGGCGGCTGCGATTCGAAACTGGCCCCCATAATAAAGTCAAAGTAGTAGCCCCTCCTATATCCAGCTTTTGGTGTGAGAGATGGGCAGTATTTGAAATACATGTATTTGAAATACTTTTTTGTATTTTGTAATTTGTATTTCGCTGGGATGGAAGAAATGAGATGTATTTTGTATCTAAATACTTTCAGATTGAGTATTTTCTGTATTTCAAATACATAAAATACTTTTTTTGTTTTAATGCAATTTTATTCTCAAATGGACAAATGATAAACATTTACACTGCCTCAGGTTTAAACTGTAGGGGCAAAACACACGCACCCACCCATACACACAACACAACACAATGTGTGATGTGACGTCACTTCTATTCCGCCTTCTGATTAATCAATCAGATTGATTGATTGAAATATTTATTAACAGTTTGCAGAATTACAGTACATTTCAAGCACAAACTCAATACAAAGACTGTTAACTATGAGTAGACGGCCCAATTAATCATTACACTTGTTTACACAGGGTCCACCATGTTCAATTCATCAAAACATTTAGAGACGTACAAATAGACACTTCTATATACAGATAACAGAACAGGAATTCATTCTATTCATTATAAAGGAAGCAAAAAGGGAAAAGAAACATGCAGTGAGGGGAAAAAGGGGGGGGGGGGGGCGGTGGGGGGGGGGGATTCAGATTTTATGGGGGCCAGTTTCGAATTGCAGCTGTTCACATGTCTTAATGGCTGTTGGTAGGGCGTTCCACATTTTGGTGGCATAGGAGCGAAAATAATTTAGTGTACAGGTTCAGACCTGTACATAGGACATGTTTTCTGTTGGAGAGAGACCGACCTTTACACAACTCCGTCTGATAAAAAGGGGGAGAGAGAGAGAGAGATATTAATTCATCAATGATTTAATTGCGAACGCATGAGCACTTATTATGAGACCTAGCAGATCATGTCTGTCTGTCTGTCTGTCTGTCTGTCCCGCTTTTGTGCCCATATATGAAGCTGAGTGATTTGTGTCACCATGACTCAGCCATAACCATATAAGGAGTCCCCAAAGCAGCTATACGTCCAAAACCCAAATATGTACGAGCTGCGTTCGCTTCCCGCGTTTGCGCGTCTTACTGGTTAATAAACTCAGTTTATGAATTAAATAGACCTTTAATTAACAAACACAAGGATATGTTTCCATTGTTTCCAGAGCAAAAGAGGAAACTCACCAACTGGATCTACAAAGTCAACATGGTCCACAAAGTCTCTCTTGGCCATGTAGACTGCAACCTGAAGCAGAGGAGAGATTATATACAGACATCTAAAACAGTGTGATTAGATAAAGGAATTTACTTTTGTGTGACATTGTAGTATAATCAAGTATAGGCATTCATTCCGCCTTTACATGGAGTTTACTGCAGCCTGAAGCCTAAACACACATCCTACGTTCCATAGACTTGGCTGCCATATGACGTCATTTCAAAAGGGAGGGACTAGCGCCCCTCAAAAACGCAAAAAACGTAAAATATGCAGTTAAGATAAGAGGTTTCTGCCTGACAGCAACGATATACTGTAACAGTAATGTAACATTGTGTCTTCAGTGTTGACTCACCGACTTGTCTTTGGAGACCTTCTTCAAAACAACTTCAGTCATGGCTGGTGGTCTGCACGCACGCACGCACGCGCACACACACACACACACACACACACACACACACACACACACACACACACACACACACACACAAACAAACAGCATGATAGTTCACAACAATGAGACCCATAGGGCCATAGAAGCAACCATGAGGCCAATAGGGCCATAGATTGCCCGAATTTATTCCAGAGAAATATTCCTTATAAACTTTTTGTGAAGTCATGTGGGTCATGTGTTTTGAGTTATAATGACGCAATAGCTGTAACGCAGTCCAGTTTTCAAGTCACAGCTTGGAAACTCACAGACTAGAGACATGGTCTATAGCAAAGGCGGGCAATTCAACTTTTTTTCCCTTAATTTTCTGACGCTTGCTCCAATTTTATGTTCACCCTCTCCTTACCCATGTGTGGAGACTTAAAGCCCACAATGCAACTAGTCATGTAAAAAGCCCAGTCCACTCCAACGTTATTATTCGTGCCTTGCAAACAGTTATGTCCGGACTGACCAGTTGCAAACCGCTGCCATTTAGGGATAATGCTTGCAACTTGCAAGTCATTGCAAGTAGTTGGTTGCATTGGTGTGGACTGGCTAAATGGACTGATTAAATGGGCGCCCACTGGCCTAGTGGTCTAGGTGCATGCCACATATAGGCTCTGGCCTGATGACAGCATGCGTGTTAGTCTTCTTCTTCATGACGACCTTTGCTGCATGTCTCTCCCCTTCTCTCTCTCCCGCTTTCCTGTCCATCGATTCTTCACTGTAGCTATAACTATAGCTATCAATATAGGCACAAAAGCCAAAAAAACGAACAAAAAAACTGTAATTTACCAACTACCGGTATACAACAACATATAAATAACACGTACAGACTGAGACAGACAACACACCTTAACATAATGACAGATAGACAACAAGAGAGGCCAACACACCTTTACACACAGAGATAGACAGACAGACCTGTAGTTGTCCTGGGTGCAGATGTGTCAATGAAGTTTTCCAGCCGTAGAATACACAGTACACAGGCCAGGAGGTGGTATTTATAATCTACACATGTTTTACTTGTCATCTTTTTGTCGGCATTAGGATTATTAATGGATGGAACTGCTCTTAATCCCTGTAAAACAGAATACAAAGCCCATTAGAATTCATTAAGCCTCAACAAAATAGCTCCTGTTTTGGTAGCGTGAGGCGATGTTTAGGGCTGCTGTGGGCCGGGTCTTGACTGGGTGCTACAGACATGGGACCCAGCTGCAAAAATCTAAAAGTGAGCACCAGAACCTTAATATGGACCCTGAAATGAACAGGAAGACGTGCAAGAGGCCAGGGCTGGAGTGATGTGGCAGTGTGGCACCATCTGCTGGACCTGGTTAAAGGACAACTTTAGTTTTTTTTCAACCACGGTTTAAGTTATTAGACAAAAATGTAAAACGAACCACCGCTCATGTCAAAAACAGCTAAAAACACGAAAACTAAAGAAAGCAACAAATGAAAAAAAGATTAACACTCATCTTTTACTTTCTCTAATAACCTAAAACATGAACCTTCGCTGAAAACTAAAGTTGTCCTTTAACGATCTGGCAGCAGCATTTTGAATTAGTTGGAGGCGGTCCATGGTGGTTTTACTGAGGCAGGTGATTGCAATAGTTGAGGAGACAAAGGCATGGAAAATAATCTGTAATTCAGTGTATGAGACAGCTAATCTGAGTTTAGCAATGTATACCTACTGTATAAGTGGAAGAAACAATTGAAGCGCATGTTGGGTTTGAGGGGCCCAATACAGTCAACCACCTTAGGAACAATGCTCTCGGGGGCAACAATAAGCGCCTCAGTTTTGGCTGGAGGAAATTGTCTGATGATGGTTCATCATGACATGGTTCGTGTAAATTGTAAAACATTCAAATTTAAATGAGCAGGGCACGTGGTGTAAAACAAAAAAGGAAAAAAAAAGAGATATACAGTTGGATATCATCCGCCTAAAAATTGTAAGATAGGCCCATTTGTGAGTTTGTCGACCCCTGCTCTACACTTCACCAGGACAATCTTATATAGAGCTATGTACACATTACTCTGTTCACATCTTCTTACCTCCCTTCTGTCCTGTCCTGATTACTACCTTTCACAATGTATGTGGTTTATTTCATGGCACTGGGTGAAGACCAATTCCCGGTATGTAGGCCTGTGTGTCGTGTTGAGTAACCACTTAAACCCTATACTGTATAATTCATCGACACCTCCGTTATTCCCTCTACAACAAATCTCGTTTGACGAAAATAGCCGATCTACAAGCTCAAAACATTGTGGCTATTATAAAGAAAAAAGGGATGCCAGGGCACGAGTTGTGAGGGTCCAGTGTTTGATTAAGGTTGAGCTGAATTAATGCCTTGCTGCCCGTCTCAGCAGTCAGCACACTGTCTGCTGAGCTCAGCAGTCTCCAGCTCATCATCTGATTTAACACACACTTATGTAATGAATGTATATAGTATCTCAGCACCTGAACAGCTAGCCTTGCTTGTATACATACTGAACACGGCTGCCTAAAGCTCCTTACAAACCAGGGGTCTCTTGTTTGTGCGATTAATCCACACACAAATCTATTATTTCAAACTGTTGGGTCATGAGTTCATCCACACAGAGCCTGAATATCACACTGCAAAAATCAACCTGTAAGAATGAGGCATCAGCTATGCGATTAGATTTCATGCAAAATACTCGCTGGTGATTATTATTTTTGAATGTAATGGTGAGGTTGTCAGCCAGCCTCATCTACTGCATGTTTTCAACCAACTCCCTAGCTCCCCACACTGGCAGGGAAGACTTTAACACAGACAGTAATTTGATGGACACCACCAAACGTGTCATTGACCTCATTATCCAACAGCTTGAGTAAATACCTTTGCACAAAGACGAATGCCTCATGGGTGATAATACACAAAAAATAAAATAAGTGCAATAAAAAAAACACTTCCAAGATTATAAAAGAGCCTATCTAGATGTATTGTGCATTATGTTAGCTTCCATCATCCTATAAAAAAAGAAATCTGTACCAATTTAAATTCTAAATGGAAATCTCCCCTTTGTCTTTTCAAAGGGAAATATTTAATATATGGAATAGTGAAATGCAAATTAGTTGGCGTGTTTACAAAATAAAATAAAAAATTACAAAATAAAATAAAATGTCACCTTATACTTCCCAGAGGATGAGACAGCCAGCCAAACAGCAGGCAGTCCACTTTGTCTTTGCTTTTCCAATGACCAGAGGATGAGTGATGTAATGGCTCAGTGTCTCCAGCAGGAGGAAACAATCTCTCCAAATAAACTGTTTATCTATGGCTTTCATCCAGCAGTAGTGCCCTCTAGAGAAAAACAAAACAAACTACTCTTTGAAACAGTTGAGTTCTTCTGGTGTTGGTCAGTGGTAGATAGTGTGACAATCTCTAGAAGAGCTAGACAGCCCAACTGTCTTTTAGCTTTTTTTTCTCTGTGCGTCGCAGGTCATCGGTTTAGGAGACCAGTGACCACAAGTAGGTTGGAGTCTATGGATTTCAATGGGAACATGTTTCTGACCCATTCTTTAACCCCACCATGGTTGTTGGAACTCAATATTCGACCAATTGCCCTTTGTTTCAACTTAAGCCACACAATCGTGGCAAGAACGTTCTGACCCTAAAAAGCCTTTATTTGTTCTCCAGAAACGAATCAGTCTTAGTGACAGACTGTTCCAAATTGTTACGAACTCAGTCAATGAAAACAACTTTTTCACCCTCTGTCTCAACAATCACGAGATAAAGAGAGATCTGCCATAATATTAGTAGACCAGTGTGTGGGGGTTAGGCTCTTACCAAATTAAGCATCTTTGCTGTAGCATCGACACCTTCATGAGTTTCTCATTCTGCTGCTGACCAAACCAAAACGAAACTATGTGAAACTGGGCCATTAACAGTCATGGCACCTTCAACAAACCTGGGATTACAGTGCACAGATTAAGTAGTAAGCCTTGCCGAGCCATGAGGCCCATAGCTCAGGAGCCCTGGACATGACGCTGTATGTCACAGGGACTTACCCCCAATCCAACCCTTGATGCAGAGTGTCAAGCAGGGAGGCATTGGGTCCCATTTATCAGTTTTTGGTATGACCCAGCCCGGGGATCAAACCCCGACCTCCCAGTCTCAGGGCGGACACTCTAACCACAACGCCACTGAGCTGGTGGCACACTAGTGCACAGTCTACATTGAGAAAATGTACACGGAAAATACTTCTGCAGTGCACAGTGTATACTTAGTTGTGCACCAATGTCACGCACCATATACTTTCATATACTAATGAAAGTATAAATCAGGCTTTAATGCTCACTTCTGTCCACAAAAAGATGTAGCCGTCACATGATATCCACATGGCATTTTACGAGGCTATAAACTATAGGCTCTCTCTAGAGCGCACAGCTACTTTCATTCTTGTCATGTCGTTTGTGATGTTCAATCATAAACAATATTGCCAACCATTTTCCAAAGCATACAAAAAGGGCTAAACGTATACCAGATACAAGTCCTTTACAATTAGTTGACCGGGGTCCCCCATGGCTCTACACTTGCCCCCCCCCCCCCTCCAACAAAACAAATTAAAAAATAGTACCTACAAGCTCACATGTGCATGCGCTGAGCTTGTAGGTCAGCTATCGTTGGCGAATGTTCCCCCCAGTATAGGGACAGTGTTTAAAGCGGTATTATGTACTTTTTTCTTTGGGAATAACATTTTATTTTGTCCAATCTGTAGGGTACAGTACATTAACACAATATAGCATTACAATTGGGGTTGGCTGCATTTTGGTCTCCCTGCTCTTCCATCGAGACATTTAGATCCCGTGTCTAGGTTAGACAACTTCTGACCCAACGCAACCCCGTTTCTTTAAAATGTTTGACCCTTTGAACTGAAGGTCAAACAGTTTCTCCCCTGAGCAAGGAGGAAGGCTCTATTAGGCTCAGTGGTACAAAACAGTAAAGTTACGTAGTGCAGCTTTTAAGTACAACCTGAACCCTCATAATCCATGAAAAAACAAACACAGTAGACAGAATTCATTTTAAAAGCCTATCGCAGCTCGGTTTAAATTAACGACAGCAACAAAACACCACAGCCTTGGAGTCGGGGTTTGTTCCCCCCCGATGTCAACTGATATTTTCTCTTTCTAGACATCATACATTTTATATAGTTTCACTCAACTCCTGTCTTCATGCCACGGTGGTGGGGTGGGGGAGGGACAGTCTGTCCTTGTGGCATGTCTTCCCATAGACATAAAAAAGGTAGACGCCTCCTTCGGCTCTGGAGCGTATATGTGCAAAAGTGAGGCCAAGCTCCCGTGTTGGTGATTCACTAGTCTCGCACAGCCAGAAAAACTATTGCGAGGTGGCAACAGTCTGGCAACATGAGACTAGTGCTTCACAGAAGCACTGGTCACAAGGTATATGCGGCGTCAGAGCGGACGTTCGGGACAGACAAGTCCCGAAAAAGACACCGTGATTGGCCAGTAGGCCCTTGAGTTCCGCCCTCACGTCGCTCCAATGAACTGCAGCAGCCAATGAGGCATCTATTCTTTTTTTTCTATCCATCCTGCTAGTCTTCAACCGGCACCGCTTTGAACCCCTGCTTCTACGAAAAACCCAGACAAGTAAACCAGAGCCGATAAAATAAAATGGCCCCTTGTGGCATCAGGAGAAAACAGGTGTTGTGTTGAAAAGGTGCTGTTGGCTGTTGTCAATCGAACAATGGTTCTCAAAGTGTGGTCCATGGACACCAAAGGTTCCTTGAAGGGGGTTCCAAATGGACTCCAATATGTCTGTAACTCGGACTGTGTACAAATAGTCCTTTTGTACAATCTCAGTGTAATGGGGAGGGGGGGGGGGGGGGGGGGAAGGTCCTTGAAATTAAAATGTTTGAGAGCCACGGCAAAATAATTCATTAAACAATGCTGTACATTCAACATACGTACACACACACACACACACACACACACAACTGTACATTCAACACACAATGCAGCACATACAACACACACACTTTTGGGTTCAAGTGAGAGCCGTCCGCCATCTTGTCTTTGTTCTGTATCCATGGCAACAACAACTATCAGGGAGGGTACGGACACGGGCCCCCAGGCTCCGACATACAGACGAGTCCCGCCTCCGTAACGGACCCCTCTGGTGCGCCGCTGCGTCTGTACAGACCAGGAGGGGGCGCTCCAGGAGTGTTCCAATCACATGTCAGACCAGAGGACACCCTTGCTCCCCTTCTCCACACTCACCACGTAGGTTCCCGACGGTGACCAGGACACAGAGTTGATGGCCGAGCTGGAAGACACCAAAACATCACATCACAAACTGGCATTTACTGTGATTTCTTCATTTTAGAGGCAAGGCCACTTCTTGGCCTTTGAGGGCACAAAGGAAAAATGCCAGGGCAGAAAGGCCAAATAATATTATATTTTTTAAGTCAAATAAGCGTTTTTTCACAAAATAATAGGTCATACAGTACTTGCTTAGCCCTGGACTAATCACAGTAACTAGATTAACTTTGAGAGATGGGGAATCGAGGGTAGTTAAGAATTCAGAATCTCAACAAAAGGCACTAGCGTTTTCTCCTCTGCCCGTTCCTGTCAATACGGTTTTTAAACTCTTACAGACACACAGGGTCTACAAATGAGACAGCGGGCCCACTTCTGGTACATTAGAACGGTGTACTGCAGGCCAGCCCATAGAAATTCAACTGTAGTTAGCCTACTTTTAAAATAATATGAAATTAACTGAAGTGTCTTTGTCAACATATATATTGACGTTTTCTCAGTAGAGGATGTATTTCACATTTAATTTACCACTTGAATGAGTTACCCAAAATGTTAACAGTGCAGAGGGGAGAAACGGCAGCCAGGGAACCTGTCGCATTTAAGGGATGTCACTGCCTTTACAAGGCTACGAGCGCCGACTTTGAAGAGTGGAATCCTCGATAATAAATCCCGATCCCGACTGACTTTGTTCATTCATATTTTGAACACGTATGTCATGGGCTTATATGCTCTACCTACCGTGGAGCTCCGACGGTGTGTTTTTTTGTCAACTTGTATAATTAACTTGGCTGAATAGTTGGAAAATAAACCAGCTAAATGGAGGAGTGACATATCCTGACATTTTCAACTACCTAGTAAAGTATTAATAATTTGTCTTGTAAGATGCCGTTTGGATAATGTTCCACAAATACATAGCATATAAAACGAAACACAACAAATATATCTGGGTATTGAAAACCTCGAGGGATGTGACCGTGACGTATATACCGTGCGACCACTTTAACTCTGTCAAAAACGTTTGGTTACGTTTTTAGCAAGCAGAACGTGTGCCAGAACGTAATATTGCGTTTTTTTCTTTTTAAATTAACGTACGCGAGACGTGGGACCGCTCATTTTATTTGTCCTTTTTCTCTGGCACCTGAACAACATTTCTGTCCAACAGGAGGCACTGCTTTTAACTTGAGATTTACAATGCTAGCACTTTTGACACACTGATGGGAGTATATTCTAGTTACATTGTGGGTTGTATATTGAGATGGCAGGTATGTGACATTGAAAAGGCAAACATATTGGACACTTTATTAGAACACAAAAAGTGAACCAGTGAAATTAGGGTATTTTATGATGCCTCTCATAGGGATTGCATTGACAGCTGCAGTACACCGTTCTAACGGACCTTGAAGTGGGGCCGCCGTCTCATTTGGGGGCGTGACATTTGTAGTCGCCTTGTGTCTCTAAAGGCTACTCTGTTGAGTAGTGTAGATGAAAACTGGTATTGTGTAGTCCTGTAGTGTTGCGATATAGTGCATTGGTTCTTAAAGTGGGGTGCGGGGACCCCTAGGGGTACTCCATGGAGTTCCAGGTGGTCCCTAGCTAAATTAGAGTTTAGTTAAGAGAGTAGTTATGAACCAAATGGACCCTTATGGGTCTGTAACACAGAGCGTACAAATGGAAAATGTACACCACTCAGAGTTAAATTAACAGTGATTTTAAATGTAAATTTGGGGTCCTTGACATGAAAAGGAACCACGGATAGTGTAGTATGGTGGTCGTGTTCACCTGTGGTTCTTGTCCAGGGTTCTGTCCACCTTCCCAGTGAGAACGTTCCACACATACAGGGTTCCATCAGCAGAACCTGCCGCCACGTAGCAGCCGTCGGGACTGATCCAGGATGAGAGAAACACATCGGTTAGGATCAATACTTTCATGGACCAGGGACAAATATTTGGATCAACAATTTAATGTTATTCAGAGAAACGTCAAAGGAGGGACTTTCACTCACCTGAATGTTACTCTGGTCCAATCTGCACCACACTTGAAACCCTGCGCACTGCACACACAGATAATACAAAAATTGCATTTTCACATC
Source organism: Protomyctophum bolini (assembly GCF_963924005.1). NCBI lineage: Eukaryota > Metazoa > Chordata > Actinopteri > Myctophiformes > Myctophidae > Protomyctophum > Protomyctophum bolini. The sequence goes on along the minus strand of NC_137870.1, from coordinate 39,670,007 downwards.
TCGAGAAAAATCTATAAAAAAAATAGCATTTTCTCTCAAGAAAATCTATAAAACAGTCTGAACCACAACAACATGTCTGTCGGGTGGAAACCTCATGTCCAAAACTGCTGCTTTTTCAGGATTCAAATTCAAAAGTAGCAATACTTTTGTGTGATGCAGTACTAGTTTAGACAGTATTTGGTTTAGACTAGTCATTGGTTAGACCAGTCATTAGTCCTACAACTACAATCTATCTCAAACCCTCACCCTAAACCTAACCTCCCACGGGGGGGGAGCACACCTAAACCTAACCTTAACCCATGTCTAACCAATGACTAGTCTAAACTAAGTATGCACCCCGTGATGCTGTAGTATGATCAAGTAGGGCGTTGATTTACAGGGGTTTCCCATCAGAGGTAGCGTCGATTGTCAAAGTGTCCTTGAGCAAGACGCTGAACCCCTTTGTGCAGGTTGGTGACTTGCATGGTTTCCTCCGCCATCAGTGTGTGTGTGTGTGTGTGACACACAATCTATGAAAGGCACTTTGGATTTAAAAAAAATTGTTCTATATAAATGCAACATTTACCATTTACAAGAGGTTTCTGCCCGACAGCAACGATATGTTGAAAGCGTGAAGAACATTTTGTTGAGGCGGTATGAAAATGCGTTCCTAACCTGAAGGTCTGTCTGATGGCGTTGGTTCTCAGGTCGATGATCTTGAGCTGGTCGTCTCTGGAGCAGCTCAGCAGCTCCGTTCTGTCGTGGTTCAGGTCCAGCGACGTCACCCTGCCCTGCATCTCCAGCTCTCTGACTATACTCTCCGCTCTGCATACACACACACACACAAAAAAGAACTCTCATCTTAAAATAAAAGTAGTTTGTTGAGGGGGTCCCAGGAGGCCCCCGGCTAAATGATTGATTTTAGAACCAAATGGACCCACATCAACCCATTTGTGACTGACTCTCAGAGGGGGGGGGGGTCGCTCAAATTTAAAAAGATTTAACAGATTTAACCTATAATGAGGTGACTGATATGAACTACAATCAGAGGTCACTGATATCTATTATTACAATTGTCAAGTTGGTCGCCAATGAAAAGCGGCAAAAGATGTGAACAGGTCGCCAACTAGCCAATGAAAAGGGCCAAAAGCTGTGGACATGTCGTGAAGCGGGCGCAAAATTCTAGTAAACTACAACGAGAGGTCAATGATATGAACTACAATCAGAGGTCACTGATTTATACAGTCAAGAGGTCTCAGTATCAAGGTGAGATCATTAGCCATGCCCCGCCCAGCATCCTGATTGGTCATATGTGGGATATGTAGCAAGCCAAAGAGCCAACGGTCTGCAACTACTGGCATTATTCACATCCTGTAAATAATGTCTGCAGCCCCTGGGTACCAGCGCTGCATCACTAGAGCATGCTGGGTAAAGAGCAGGGGCTGCTGGAGCTGTGGCAGGGATGCAGGCCTCAGACCTTTTACGTAAACATCACTGACCATCTGCTGCAGGTTTAGATTCTCTCACATTCCCAACAAGAAAACCAAACTGTCTGAAACTGGCCGATCTAAAAAAAAACTCTCATCTTAAAATAACATATGAAAATAGATGTACAAGCTCACAACACGTGTTGTGAGCTTGCAGATTGACCATTTTCGGTGCATGACAAGTGGTGAACATTAATCCACGACACAACTCAACATTTTCTCAAACTCATATGGTCTTACTCACAGACACTTGAGTTCAAAGATTTTCCTGCCAACATTTATATTTTAATGTAAGAGTATTTATGATTGGACTGCTCTCCCCATTTCTGTGGAGATTTACTAAAACGTGTTTCTTTATCATTATTCTTGCTTGCAGAGCGGAAGAAACTACCAAGATTCACAGATTACTGTAGCTTCAAAGATATTAACCAAGCAACAAACATGACACTGTAGCAAGTGTGTCTACAAAGTTTTCTGAGGACGACAGGAGAGACAGGACAGCTGAGTGGGATAGAGAACTAGTATAGGATAGACTGTAGGAGACAGACAGTCTGTAGATAGACAGTAGGAAAGACAGGCAAGGTCTCACCTTATGTCCCAGAAACGGATTTTCTTGTCAAAATGGCCGCTCATGACACACTGCTCAGTGCAGACGATATCGTTGCAGCTGGAACCAGCAAACACTGTCTTCATACCTGGAAAACAGACGTAACCAATCACACATATTGCCTGGACAGACATTGTACAGTGACAACAGTACCATATGGTACAGTTATAATAACCTTTTCATGTGATGAATGTGTCTCCCATCAGTTCTCTGTACCCGTTTCCTGATAGGACCTTGGCGTTTGTAATCTTTGTCTTCTCGCTACATCATACATCACATTCCATGCTCACAACAAAGCTGTGCATAGGATGGGCTAGCGCCCCTGCTCACCATCTTCAAATGTCACTTGAAAGAAACAGGCTTCTCGATTTGGATTAATCGAAAACATATTTGAACCAATAAGCAAAAAGAATAGTTGTGAAGCCAAACTTGTGACACTTTTGACCGACTGCAGATTAGAACACACATTCTGTTAGGACTGTGCCTAGCTTGCACACACACACCACAACCATTCAGTATTTTAGCTGTGACGTGAGCGCCCCCTCCTGAGATTCATTCCGGGTCCTACTTTTGTGTCCCCATGTAGAGTTATACTGTGACGCTCCATCGGACTAAATCTGAGACGAAAACAACCACGAAAGTCTCATTTTACCACTTTCCTCGCAACAACAAAGCTGCGCTGCTCTCCCAAATCTGGCTGTGACAGGCTGTCTGCCCCGCCCCACATGGAATACTATCGCCATTTTATTTTATTGTGTCAACTAAATCCTCATTAATGCAAACTAGATTCAAAATACTCAAGGCTGCACAGTCTAAATATGCCCCCGAAATATTTTACAGAGCAAATGGACCTGTTGCCACCTTCAATAATAATGATAATAATAGTCTTTGTCTCCACATCATATATTTTTGTTGTCATGGACACTTGTACAAAACATTAATAATTCTACTGGAGTTGGAAGCATTAAGACACATTTTAACCCTCAATGGCGTCCTTTCTGAAAAATAACGTCATTGTAAAAAGATTCACGCGTTTAGATATTCTATTTACAATGAGATGCGGATGCTGGTGCCACTTGGACCCGGCCATAACGTAGCACTACGACTTAAATACTGAATGGAAGCTGCAGGACTTTGTTTACATTTCAAATACTTGGTCCCCAGGGGTTTATCCTCCTTGGCCCTTGCCATTTTTACAGAATGTTAACCTATCATGACATGCCCAGAAGATTAGGGATGCTATGGTTCATTTGATTAAGAAACTTAAATGTCTCTCAATGCACAGTGAACAATGCAAACATCACGTACAGACTTTGCTGCGGAGGTCCCATAGTTTGAGCGTCCTGTCGTAGCTCCCGGAGACGATGCGAGCGTTGTCCAATAGGAAACGAGCCGAGAGGACCTTCCCACTGTGACCCGTCAGCGTGTGCTGGAGGGGACATACGTACACACACACACACACACACACACACACACACACACACACACACACACACACACACACACACACTTTGACCTATGCTGCCTTCTAATATAACACTGTTAAGTAACGTTTGGTTAACCCATTTTGAGCGGGAACCCCTTTGTGTTTTAAACATTACGTTATAATTTAGCTATTGAAAAATAGCAGACCTACAAGCTCGTAGCGCACCACGAGCTTGTAGGTCTGCTATTTTTGAAAAATCGTGAAAATATTTATTTCAGAAAACTGGAGGATTTAGAAGGTTTTTTATTAATTTCGAGGTCAGGCCTAAATGGGTTAAAATAAGCATTGCAGCATAGCTTTAATGTGTTATCCTATGAATCATTTGTGTTCATTTCAACTACAATCAGAAGGGATGTGTTGGGGGTCCCAGGAGGTCCCCGGCTAAATGATTGATTTAGAACCAAATGGACCCACATCAACCCATTTGTGACTGACTCTCAGAGGGGGGGGGGGGGGGGGGGGGTGACTGATAAACTACAATCAGAGGTCACTGATATAAACTACAATCAGAGGTCACTGATTTATACAGTCAAGAGGTCTCAGTATCAAGGTGAGATCATTAGCCATGCCCCGCCCAGCATCCTGATTGGTTATATGTGGGATATGTAGCAAGCCAAAGAGCCAACGGTCTGCAACTCCTGGCATTATTCACATCCTGTAAATAATGTCTGCAGCCCCTGGGTACCAGCGCTGCATCACTAGAGCATGCTGGGTAAAGAGCAGGGGCTGCTGGAGCTGTGGCAGGGATGCAGGCCTCAGACCTTTTACATAAACATCACTGACCATCTGCTGCAGGTTTAGATTCCCTCACATTGCCAACAAGAAAACCAAACGGTCTGAAACTGGCTGTTCGAGGCCTCAGTTGGGCTGCTTCGGATATTAGGTCGTTATATGGTTCCGTCCACATTTCAGTAATCACTGAACGGTGGGTTAGGGTTTCACTTTTAAAATTAGTTCTGGGGTCATTTTCAAGTCTACTCTGATTTTTATGTGCCCCGCACAGTAGCTTGATTCAATATTAATTTGCTCAGACAAGAACCCTTCTATATAAGCCCATTTTATTCATCAAACCCTCATTGAAAACACAAGCTTCTGCTCGCGGCGACTGATATCTCCTAATTAATGCATGGTCTTCACTCTTCAGGGATTTGATGCATGGACTTACAGGACTCCTTGATGCAACATTACAGTCTGTATATTAAAATAATGGGTGCACATAAAAGACAGATAGGAAAATTACACCACTAACGGAACTAAACAAATGTTTTAAAATAATGCATTCGCTTACACAAGCGTGTGTGTCACTCTGCTAGAGCAGCACAGTCAATTTGTATACACAGCGAGTTAAGACCCCGTCCCTAGTTTGTACAATGACGTTTAAATCGGTTTACATCAGGAATGGGTTATAAAAAGGTTTATTCAGGTGCGACAGTTATTTTAACGAGTGTGTTCAGCGTTTCATTTGTACTCACCCTCAGCCTGAAGTCGTCCACAGTCCAGATACGACTGGCAAAGTCATTAGAGGCTGCCAGCAGGTACGTACCCTGTCAGGAAAGGTCAAACACATTGTGACTCAACACCGCATCCCATGTCAACGTACACTTTATATCCCCGTCGGTCATCCTAATGGATACAGACACGCCCGTCATAACAGCCAATGTATCAACTTACAGCGCTGTCAAACTCGATGCTGGTGATTCCAGCATTGCTGCCCGTCAGAGATCCTTTGGGTTCACAGCGACCTGCACGCACACACACACACACACACACACACACACACACACACAGAACATACACCAACAGTCAAAACCATGTGAATGAAAAGATCCTTCAAATGTCCATGAGAAGCTAAAACGAATGGTGCTTTTTACAGTGTTCAAGGTCTCAGATTGAAAACTTGGGATCATATTCCCTAAGCCCCTCGCACACACCGCCCGACACTCCTTGCCGATTGGTTGTGTTGGATGTCAGTCATCACTCGGATCCAGTAAGGTCTCTTAACTGTCTCACACTGTGATGTCACATCCCGTTATGTCAGCAGCCCCCCGGGACCAGCACTGCACCACTTGAGCATGCTGGGTAAAGAGAGCAGGGGCTGCTGGGAGCCAGAGGCAGGCGGGAGGGGATTGTGTGGGTAATCAGACCTTTTACTGTTCATCACTGACCTTCAGTAGAAGCAAGAACATGTCTAGGTAATGGTATGCAAATGTTTTCTTTTTTTAAGATGTTTTTTTGGCCTTTTATTGATAGGTTGAAAGTAGACTGAATGGGGAGAGAAATGGGGGGGGGGGAAGACACACGGCAAAGGCCGTCTGGATCGGGAGTCGAACCCGCGGCACGCCGCCAGGCTAGCTCAGGAGCCTAGGTGTGCACATTGTCAAATCAAAACATTAACCAATGGTTTGCCTTATCGATCGTTCATCGACCAATTGATGAGCGTTAACGTACACAGCTACGTACGTCCTTCCAGATAATGTAGGCTTTTGCTTGCGATAATCAACGGTTTAGGTGCCGATGAGCAAAAGTGCAGAATGTAATAGTTTAATTTGAAATGGATATTCAATCTATTGTTAACATCCCTAGTCTTTCTGGCTAGCTCTCAGTCCGTCTCAACGCCAAGGAGGTTCTTTATGGAACACATTTGCTCTACAATTCTGACATCGAGTTGTCGTCTGTACTCGGCCTTGTGGGAAAGAGTGACTGCCCTGAGACTGGGAATACAATTAAAAATAATACTCAATGAGTATAATCAATCACATGCCCAAAATTGAGATGCCAGTGTAAAAGTTGCTACGCTGTTTTCAAGGGTCATTTTGTGCCATTGAGCAGCATAATGTCTGTACTAAAAGGGTTGTTGGTGAGACGCAAACCACACATACCAAATAACTTAATGGCGCTCAGCTCAATTAACACGTCTATTTTGTTTGAGTGGTGCAACAACTCTTATAGACAGCTATGTGTGTCCCCGAGTCTGTCTGTCCGAGCACGAAAATAGCCTTCACCACCAAGTGTCACTGTTGCACAGCCTAACAGGGAGGAGGGCTTGTACAGCACAGCACAGTACAGTAAAGTACGACTCACTTTAGACGGGTCTGATTATTTTATAGCTTATTACCCCTTTTTCTCCCCAATTTAGTCAATATATGCCAATTGATTCCTCCCCACACATCGGTCTGTTGTATCCTACTGATCAGTGAGGAGCCCCCACTGGGAGGACATAGCACCTGTACTCCTGGTCGCCCAACAGGTGCCGTCCCAGCCCATAGGAATACATGCAGTGACCATTATCACCTTCCCCAGTCACTGCCCGGCTAAACCCCATAATACTCAGAGTTACAGACCCGTACTGGGCCATTTGGAACCCACTCAAGGACACTTGAGACCTACTGGTGTAGCAGAGTGTTTCCAGTGAGCCAACATACACAATAGCAGCACCCTGACTCTGTTTGAACAGAATGGAACAGAGCCTTCATTAGTATCAGCGGTAACACCTAAGGTAAGGAAGGGGCCATGTTCTTTCCAAAATGGCGTGTGTCCATATTGGCCATTGTGTTCCTACAGAAATCCAGATGCACCACAGTGGATTCAAAGTAACAACCTCCGTGGTGCTGGGCAGACACTTTACTTTACCACAGCGAGCACCCCTCAATGAAGACATTTGCTTCAACTTTTGACACAATAAGTGAGGACAGCATCCAGTGATGAGAGGCGTTTTGTAGATTGGCTACCTTGCACCACCTCCCACAGTTTGACCCGCCTGTCCATCCCGCCGGTTGCCAGGAGACGGGAGTTTGGGCTGAACCGCACTGCATTCACCTCTCCATCGTGGGCTTCCTGGGGACGGACACACACACACACACAGACACACGACTGAACACCGATTCTATAAACCTATGTAAAGCATATTTTTCATTCATGGTTTTTGTTCGGTCTCAGATTGAAAACTTGGGATCATATTCCCTAAGCCCCTCGCACACACCGCCCGACACTCCTTGCCGATTGGTTGTGTTGGATGTCAGTCATCACTCGGATCCAGTAAGGTCTCGTAACTGTCTCACACTGTGATGTCACATCCCGTTATGTCAGCAGCCTCCCCGGGACCAGCACTGCACCACTTGAGCATGCTGGGTAAAGAGAGCAGGGGGCTGCTGGGAGCCAGAGGCAGGTGAGAGGGGATTTTGTGGGTAATCAGACCTTTTACTGTTCATCACTGACCTTACAGGTGCATGTTTTTTGAGGTGCGATAGCGCCTCCTATGTCCAGCTTTGGCTTATTTTGGTTAAATATTCCTGGCAGTAAAATGAAACAAGTTAAAAGACAGGGAACGGGGGTACTTACAAACACGTGCAGGGCGGTGGAGGGGAGGCGGACGTCTGCACAGCCTCCCGACGGCGTCTCCGCGCTTTCTGGCGACGTGCTGAACGAGTTGGCCCCTCGCCGGCTGCAGAGACGGACGGGTAAGCACATCATTCATTCCCACACATGGAACATGCGTGCGGACAGCTAGTAACGACTTTAACATGATTACTGAATCCATTTCATTCTGTGTGCAGCTTCTGGGCTCGGGAATCAAACGTCAGTCTGCATCAGAGCCTATGTAATTGTACTCGCCAAAACCACTCGGTCGTCAGTTCCCAAACGCTATTTTTACAATAGAACTGTGGAAGTGTTCCTTTCCCATTAAGTCATCTTTGCTCCATGTTTTTTTTTTTTTCAGTAAAAAAAACATATTTTCTATCCACTCGCTTTGTTGACTCCCATTTTTGCACCTCATGTCTGAATTAATGTACATAAAGTTTCGTTACAGTTTAATTACCCCACCCCCCCAATCTTTTTTTCCCCTGAAAACTGAGCTGGCACAAAACACCTGCATACTTAACTAATAAAGTTGATTGTGGCCAATGTTTATCCATTTAATAAATCTGTTTTTTTTTTTTAAGTGTTATGATATTTTTGTTTGTTTGTAATGATGCGTTAGTTTCCCCAGGCACAATAAGGGGAATGCATAACAACAAAAAGATCAGGCTATGTTATTCAGCTCATATCTGCATCAATATGAGCCTACCTGTACCAAAGTTTGCCGATTGTGTTTTATTGTTAAAACCTGGGGGCAAAGGAGTTAAATGTATGTAGTGTAGGCGGGTTAGTGAATGTCCACTGCAACATGTCAGAAATTAAATAATATTCTGTTAAGTTTTAATACACTGGCTTTAAGTCCTGTAAAATTATGTATTACTATATGATAATATCATTAATATTACACATAGGTATTTGATTGTGTCCATATTAATATTATTAATATGGCCCAAGCCCTACTCTTACAATGAATCTATCTTGCTACCATCTGCTATATCGTCTCCATCACGTGAAACCTCATGTCCAAAACAGTTACTTTTCAGGATTCCAAATTCAAGAGAAAAACAAATAGCAGATCTACAAGCTCAATTTTTGAGCTTGTGGATCTGCTACTTTTGATGCTCGTGTGTGACGCTGTAGTATGATCAAGTAGGGCCGTTAATTTACGAAGGGGGGATAAATATGGAGATAAGAGGTTTGTGCTCGACAGAAACGATATGTCTAGTGGAGTTATATAATGGCCTAGTATTTCCTCACACAGACATGTTCACCTGTAGTGTGGTGGGACGAGTCCAGGCTGAACACAATCTGACACGCTGCAGACAGACAGGTAGGTAGACACAGACGGATAGAAAGTCAGACAGGTGCACAGACAGATTGGACAGACGGTGAGAAAACAGTTTGACTTACATACCCAAACATGTTGGAGATGGAGTCTAGTAGGCCGCTGGGAGGAGTCTGAGACATCCGTTTACTAAATAAAAAAAAACACCACAAAACGGTCAGCATATCGAGTCCATAGAGACTGCCTCCATTTCAAAACCTGGTCAATGTGGCACATTTTTACCTGGGGTTCTTTTGTCAAGACGTCTGCACCTTGCAGCCATTTTGTTTTGAACATTTTCCAGCTTTGTGGACTAAAATGTTAAGACTGAAACAGGTACATATCTATATGAACATAGCACTGAACTCAATGCACAGTTGAAAAGCAGGAAGTCGAGATATGCCTTAACTCGGGTAGCATCAACTAGGCCGGGGGGTGTCAACACTCTCCACAGGAAAATAAAGCAAGAACTTAAATCAGCATGACGAGAAGAGATCAAATGACAAGGCGCCAATAAGAATGAATGAATACACATCCATGGCGGACATGGTATATCTTGACAGTTTGATACAGTATGCATTTGATACGCATCTTTATCTCTGGGACACTAATCTAACTCAAGAGTACAAATGGAACCATTTGGATTCTGTATACTGTGAGTTACAGAGCTGTAGGGATCACGTGGAACCCCCTGGGGGTCAATGAATGCCACATAGTTAACCCATTCTGACCTGAGATCAGATTCATACGAGGTTTCCACTGGACACACACACTGGTCTGATTGACCCATTCTGACCTGAGATCAGATTCTAAAAAATGTCAGTCGCTCTTCGATTTTTCAAAAAAATAGCAGACCTACAAGCTCGTAGCGCGCCACTCGGTGGCGCGCTATGAGCTTGTAGATCTGCTATTTTTCAATAGCTAAAGCATAACATGATGCTAACACCAAAATGGGTGCCCGGTCAGAATGGGTTAAGAACCAGTGAGTGCATTAGACTCAAAGAGATCCATATCCTGACCTGGAGGTTCTGCTGAGAGGTCTGTTGGGCGACGCCTCCCCTGTCGGTTTCCCACCGTCTTCTGCCAGGACCTCGATGTCATCGTCCCTGAGAACAGGAAACAAAGTGGCATCACAATTTAGACATTTAGCAGACGCTCCTAATCCAGAGCGATTTACAGTGAGCAAGAACAGAAACATGGTAATACGAATCATACGTTAAGCTAAGAACATAACAGTGGACTATCTATATAATGAAACTATGCATATATACTATAGAGTGCAAAATCTACATAAAATGCTATCCAAGTTACATAACCGCCCAATATACATCACCACCAGAACCTTGTACATTTTCAAATCTCATAACCAATATATTCATTTGAACCTTTAATGGTTATCAATTAAAACGATTATACACTTAAAGATTAAGTGAATTGTGAGTGTGTGGGGGTGTATGCGTGTGAGTGTGTGTGTGTGTGTGTGTGTGTGTGTGTGTGTGTGTGTGTGTATGTACGCTCACATAATGTTTTCATTTTATTATTATCCTGTCTGTGTGATCTCCTACAAGCATTTATAGCATTTATCTACTGTTTTTACTTTTTATTTACCGAGTTGGCAACACATATTGTAATGTTCGATTGTTTGTCTTTTTGCTTTCTGTATGTCCTTGTATGTCATTTCTGTTCATGAAAAATGAATAAAATTTAAGTTGAAAAAAAAAAGATTAAGTGAATTAATTAGATTAAAGCTTATACACTTTAAAAAAGTATTGGTCAAAACGTCGGGAAAGGGTGGTCTATGCCTCCCAAAAATCGGGATGACTCAATAATCTGATGTCAGTCAGTAATACTTTGAACCACTGTTAACCATAGAAAAAGCTGGACTCACTGGTCGATGGGCAGAGGTTCTTTGGCAGCATCAGCAAGATCCTTCTGAAGTTTGGCTTGTCTGCGTCTGAAGTAGCACAATAACAACATTCTCTCATATATATATATTTACAACTTAAGGTACCGTTTCATGACAAGGACCACACACACACACACAGACACACGACTGAACACAGATTCTATAAAACCTATGAAAAGCATATTTTCATTCATGGGTTTTGGTCTCAGATTGAAAACTTGGGATCATATTCCCTAAGCCCCTCGCACACACCGCCCGACACTCCTTGCCGATTGGTTGTGTTGGATGTCAGTCATCACTCGGATCCAGTATGGTCTCTTAACTGTCTCACACTGTGATGTCACATCCCGTTATGTCAGCAGCCCCCCCGGGGACCAGCACTGCACCACTAGAGCATGCTGGGTAAAGAGAGCAGGGGCTGCTGGGAGCCAGAGGCAGGCGGGAGGGGATTTTGTGGGTAATCAGACCTTTCAACGTTCATCACTGACCTCATAGGTTCATGTTTTTTGAGGTGCCACCCTTTTTTTTTTTTTTAATGGGACATGCGTGCGTAGTACCTGGTGTCCTTCTCGTTCTCAGCGTTCAGTTTGTTGGCCTCCTGAGCCTTCTCCGCCATCCACCTGGACACCAGCTCCTGGTTGTCATCCGTTGTTCTCCTCAGCTTCTCCTCCAGGGCGCTGAAGGTGATCTGGAGGGCGTCGTATTCATCCTTCAGGGTCTGGTTGGCTCGCTCCAGGTCCTGAATAAACATGACATGCATTTAAAAACCCATTCAGGACGGGAACCCCTTCGGACGGAACCCCCTTTCGCGATTCTTGTTGCCATGTACAGTATTAGCACATAACATTTTTGTAATGTTTAAACATTTTCAGAAAAGGATTTTCTTTAAATCTGCCTTAGTCCTAAAGGGGTTAAGACAATGGCCATTGAAGGGAAAGGTTGCAGGATCCAAAGACAACAGCCTCTCTAAAACCACAGCTAGATATACACAAGTCATATATTCAAATAATGATGCGTCTGTTCTGTTGTGCAATTTCATAGGGTATAAGGGTAAGTATTTATGTAACTTTGTTTGTTGTACGTTTATACTTAAGGTGCTCTGATAAAAATAAATTGGGACCGATCCCAATAGAGGGTATGCGCATGCATAATGTCAATGGAAAATCGAGTGGCAAAGTGAGTTTAACGTTGTTTAATTAATACAATCAGATAGGACTTTTCTGTTTGGATGTATGGGCTGTCGAGGCCAGAAAGTAGTTCACCTCTCCATCGTGGGCTTCCTGGGGACGGACACACACAGACACACGACTGAACACCGATTCTATAAACCTATGTAAAGCATATTTTCATTCATGGTTTTTGTTCGGTCTCAGATTGAAAACTTGGGATCATATTCCCTAAGCCCCTCGCACACACCGCCCGACACTCCTTGCCGATTGGTTGTGTTGGATGTCAGTCATCACTCGGATCCAGTAAGGTCTCGTAACTGTCTCACACTGTGATGTCACATCCTGTTATGTCAGCAGCCCCCCGGGACCAGCACTGCACCACTTGAGCATGCTGGGTAAAGAGAGCAGGGGCTGCTGGGAGCCAGAGGCAGGCGGGAGGGGATTTTGTGGGTAATCAGACCTTTTACTGTTCATCACTGACCTTACAGGTGCAATCACGGCTAGTGTCATTTCGAGTGTATCGGCAGATAACCGATCTGAAGGCAAGTCCTCAGTATAATTATCTTTTGGTATGCCGTCAATTATAGTTACCTGAAGGCAATTCCTCAATTCTTTACATTCTCCTTCTAGACTAGCAATCTGCTGCTGGTACTCCAACATCCTAAACACACAAACAGACATCATTTAAAATTGCAATGACAATAATGATGCTAATGATAGTTATTTTAAGCTTCCAGGATGGGGAGGATTGGGAAGGGAGTTGTGGGAGAAAATATAAATAGGGTGTGTATATATATATATATAAATATAAAAAGTTGTATTTTCTTTTTTGTGAAACTTGCATATGATGCCATGCTCACACTCTTTGAATAAAGTTTATTTAAAAAGAAAAAGAAAAAGAGTCAACATTTCAATAACGGTGCATCCCTAGTTTTGTAATAAAGAGGCATTGCTTTTTTAAAATTCATTGTTTATAAGCCTTTTTCCAGATTGGCCACATTATATTATTTTAATACAGAATGAGATCATATAGACATCGGCCAAAATGTGCCATCGGTACATCCCTAAAATGGACCCTTACCGATCCCTTTGGGTCCATCTCCAAAATTAAAATTATTGTTAAACATTTGCATTACTTAACTTACAAAAAGTCTACACAATAGACGAGTTATTTTGATCAACGTTTGCCTGTCATCTCTTCTATGGTACCAACATCAATACAGCATGGAAATGTGGACATATTCTTTAGTTTGGGGTCTGCAAGGCCTAAAACTCATCAAATGGTGGTCCGTGTCTCAAATGCAGAATATATAGTGGGCCTTGATATGAAAAGGGTTGGAAACCACAACAGGAGACGTGTAAAACCAACACAAGTCTAGTGTTTGCAACTTTGCATACTCAAACACCTCATCTTCTTGTGTCAACAGTGTCGATTATAATACCGAAACAGGTTCTTTCGGACAACATATTTGATTGTGATCGTGCATGTCAGCCTGTGTGTGTGTGCTTGCGTACTAACTTGGCTTCATTGCTCTGGATCTCCTTGTCCTTCAGTTGGATTTGGTTGTTGAGCTCTATTACACTGGATGCCAACTGGAACACAGGGACATCAAACATTAACACCTCCTCATGCTTCATCATGTAAACATAGAACACCTCATCTGACTGGCAAAATGTGCCAGGAGGTGCGAGTGGCTATTACATGTTTAGGTATTCCGAGATTAACGCCACAAAATAATGTGGAAACGTTCCTTTTAACACCACAGATTGGCAGTGGTCCAAGTGCAATAGAGGACAACGCACGGCCGAGAGCACTGACGCTATACAAGGTTTACAGTTGGATTGCTCTTAAAGCTACTGCATAAAACACAATATATGTTGCAATACACCAGATTGATAGTGCTGTACTATACGACAGAGGCACAGACAGACACACAGAAAGAGACAATTCTGACCTCTCCTCTTTTCTTGTGCAACTCGGTCAGTTCCTCTTGATGTTTAATTCTCATCTGTGACATTTCCTGCTGCAGAAGCTCGTTCCTGCCCGGGTCTGACCCCACACTAGTAGTACGTACACACACACACACACACACACACACACACACACACACACACAAACACACACACACACACAGAGGATGTTGCTCTGCGCGACCAAAGGAAATAAAGGCTTTGTAGTACTGACCAGGACAGGCATGACTTGGCAGGACAAGCACGGTCAATATTTTCTGGTATTTGCAACTTGTATAGAGTTGTAAGCTAGATCGAAAAACGTTACAATGACTGACATTTCCATAACGAGCACATTGCATTTGCTTTAAAGTATCCGGCTGGGTGGGGATGAGTGAAGAAGGACAGTAATTTTAACCCATTAAGACCTGAGGCTGATTTTACAAATGCCTTCTAAAGTAGTCCTCAAACGTTTGTGCCAAGGACCACGAGAATGATATGCATTTGACGGTAGATCCCCCAATTTTTCAAAAACTTTCATGTACAAGTACGCAGCACAATAAGTGATACGCTGTGAGCCATAGATATTTAAAATAGGTCTATGCTGTTATTTTAAGTTTGAACCCATCTCAGATTTCCCACTTTTAATAGGCTAAGATCACATATTCTTTCTAGAATTTCACAAGACAACTCTCACGTGGAATATAATAGATTCCATTCAAATGCCTCCACAATTTTATAATTACTCTGACGTCCTGGAGACTGACTGCCGTCTGCTGTTCAAGTTTCCAGCCATGTGATCGTTCTACACATTACTTCACTTTTAACAACCAGAATGCAATCGCAGCAATATTCCATGCCACTTCTCATTCATTGGAATAGTAGACTACTTGTTTTTAATACATGTATTCATTGTGCATTCATTGGGTCCATGAGCCGAGTCACCATACACTACAGGGCTGTAGAGTAGGATGGTGGGAAATTTATCGTCTAGCTTCATAGTACCAGGTTCAACAAGTCAATGAAGATCAGATTAATCCATGTAGGCATTTAGAAGACTCTTAATCCAGAGAGATTTACAGTAAACACGTGGCAATACATCAAAAGCATAGATAGTCATCTGGGATTATAGGCAATGGATGAAAAGGGGTCAGCCTGTTGAATGCCTTCCTAAATTCCTACAATCTATTTTCATGCAGTGAGGTAAGCCAAGAATCAGCAGTCTACTCCAAACAGTCAAAAAATACAAAATAGTCTGTACATTTAATGATTTAAACTATAACAAGTTAACTCCAATACCAGGTCAAGTTGGTCAACAAATTAACCTGGCTACGATCAACATAACATGCTATCCAAATTATTATTTTAACCTTTGCATAAGCATGCACGGTCATCAAGACTACGGCAAGTGCTACTACGGGCCAAATAAATTGGCGTCTAAAGAGGCAAGTCTTCAGATTACAGTGGAAAATTGGCAGTGAACCTGCAGTTCTAACTGCAATGGGAGTTTGATGAACCTGCAGTTTCTAACTGCAATGGGAGTTTGATGAATCTGCAGTTCTAACTGCAATGGGAGTTTGTTCCACTCATACATTTAAAAGTGTTCTTCACCTTAATGTTGCTGAAACAGTTACTTGAGAACAGACCAGCGACCGTCGGTGAAAGACTCTCTTGGCTTCATTTTGACCGCTCATTTCTACATAGGAGAATGAGTGGCTTCGATAGGAGCCTCCGTCGATGAGCAATTTGTCGGAATCAGGTCAAAACTTTCATTAATATATACATTTTTTTAAACAGGAACAGTTAAATAATCCAAGGTTAACATCTTGTAGTTATCAAGACAGCCAGAGGGGAGGCCCAAAGATTTAGTAACGACTAAAATTGTGATGTCTCCTTTAAACAACGTGCTGATGGCATGACTCACTGTTATTTGCCTGATGAAGACCTCTTCCTCTAGGTCCTAGACCTAGAGGGTCAAAACATTTTTGCCTTACTAAAGTAAGTCTCTTGCGGAGCTCTAACAAACCAGTGTGCAGATGTTTCTTCTCCCTTTTTTATGACTCATCACTGACTGGATGAGAAACCAACCAGGTTCGCTTTTATTTGAGGAGTTTCACAAGCTAAGAACATTTGAATTGATCTGTATCAATTATATTAAGCCCAGTGCATTTTACAACATTGCAGCTGTTAGGAAGAAACATGTTTCCCATTATCTGCAGTACGGAGGGCCAAATTAAACCTGCACCTGAAGTCTGGTGTGCGTTACCGTCACGCACAGAAAATAGGCATTCTACAAGCTCAACACATTGCTTCCTGCGATGCGTTGTGACTGTGAACCTGTAGATTGACAATTGTTGGTGCATGCTCCATGGTAATTGCTCCTAGTGCGCAACCAAGCACAAATCACCCTCCCATCTTCTACAACCAAAATGAAAATAATGAGTTTAAAGTGCTCACGACTATGCTCCAAAACAAGGAAAGCTTGAATCAAAACCTAAAGTCAGTGAATGATCAGTGAAGATGACAGACTCTTCTAGAGTGGTTCTACTCTTACCTGGTTTCATGTCCCCTCTGGGCGTCATATTTATCTGTCTGGTAGCGCTCTGACAAAACAGTCTGGAGGTCCGACTTCTCCAACAGACGGTTGTCTGTAGAAACAACACACGTAAAAGGAATGAATGCATTGAAATGTAGTGATGCCAAGTCATAAGTTGTGGACAACTGTTCAAGTTTTCCTTCCAAACAGACTGACACCAGCTGATTTCACTGATTGAGAACAGCTGATTTCATTGATTAAAGCTGGACTTACACTACAGGGGGGGGGGTTTGGGTTGGAAACGCCCCTTTCGACAATCATGGGGGCATTCCCAGTTTGAGGCGGGTCAGAATCACTTATCTGTCACTTAGCGATATGAAGATACACACTGAAGCCTGACACTTTGAGCAACAATTCAAGTAAGGTTTCCTTCTCAGCCAAGCTTAAACTCTAGCATAAAATGATCGAGACGGTGCCAACTGGTGTAGAAAGTTGGGTATTTTTCGCTGTGGTAAACTGCCAATATTGTCCCATTGTTACAAATTAAATCAAAATGCAATCAAGCAATCCTTTGTCTTGCTCTACTAGATAATAGCATGGTTCTGGTTGAAACAGGAACAGCCAACAAGCTCCATTGACTACAGTCTCTGCAGCATTACTCGGCCAAATGGCAGTCAGCATTTCAGACCATGCTGCAGTGATGCACTCCCTGCAAAACGACATTACGGTACGTCCAAATGTTGGCAAGAAACCATATGCACTGCCAGAACATTATCTCACTGACCGGTCTTTCCTACACCGTCTCCATCTTTCATGGCCTACTAGCTGTCTCTCATACACGTGTCCCTCTCAACTTTCCTACTGTCTGTCTTTCCGCTATGCTACTGTCTGTTGGTTGCACTGTCTCTCTACAGGTTGTCTTATTGTCCATCTCTCTTACACAGTCTCCCTCTCAGCTGTCCTACTGTCTCAACTAATAATGATCTATCCGAATACACCTCAGGTAGTGAACTAGCAATACTCGATTGTAGAAAGGAGGAAAGAATAATCACAGTTGTGGCGCTTTAGGAAGGAACATAGTAAATCAGGAGTGGAATTATGCTCCCGTTCTAGAATAGACCAGTGTGTGTTAAGGCCTATTCATAGTCTGGATTTTCGGTGGTGAGGTGACCACCGCTCCGGTGGCGAGCTGACCACCGGAGCTGAAATAACGTTGAGCGGTGGTGAGTAAAAACAGAGAGAAAGGCTGTAGCGGTGACTTGCTTTTCACCGCGGCTCGTGACGTCATGTTGTAGTTCGGTGGTCAAAGTTAGCTTGTTGTGTGAGATATACGAACATTGGTGGATGATTTCTTCAAAGGTGTGTCGCTGAACTCTGTCTCTCTGTTTCAGCTGCTCGGCAATATGTCTTTTCCAAGTACATTCCACACGCCGCTCCATGGCCACCTAATGAAAAACATGCAACAGCATGACATGTGATAACCCACTATGACTAGTATGTAAAAACACCCCCCCGTGCAAATTCTAAATATGAACCGATTTCTCCACAGTTCATTGGACATGGAACTGAAACGTTAGATGTTGAAACGTGTCATGGTTTGTGTCATTTTGTTTAGTGATATTAAATAATCTGTTTTCAACCCTATAGTTTATCAATCTCAGGAAAACATAGTGTCATTTTGGACAACATTAGAACACAATATATACACAACATACGCCAAGGAAATTAGCCTTGGATCAAGAGTAAGACTATCATAGATGTACTTTATCGAGTCTGACTTTTACTTTATATCTATCTATCTCGTCTCTGTCCAGTGTGCACAATAGACCTTTGGCATTGGCAACTACGAGTGTGCGTCTATACATTTTTTTCCTAGGATAAATCTATAGCCTACACTACAACAAAATTTGCCGGTGGAAAAAATAAACTGCCTAAGGTAGTTTATTGTAGCTGGCTCGTTTATATGTAGACGTCTTACTGGCTCTGGGCCCCAGAGCCATATAGTAAGACAGCTACATATAACGATCCTGCTTTTCCACTATGGACTCGCAACGTAGTTCTGTGGCACGGTATTCATCTGCCATAGTAGAAGACTGCTCATCCTAAAGAGTTTCACGCCTATTGCACGTGTATTGATATTGATTCGTTCACGCTACACTTGTTTTTCTCTCTCAATACCGAGAGATCGCAGTCTATAACGTCACCTTTACTACGGTGACTTTTGCCGACAAGAACGTGTCTACACAAACAAGCCGTCCTTGTCAGCAGGCGAGACCGTCGTAGTAACGAATCAGCAAGTATAGGCTTAATTAGCAGTGTTTGTTTACTATTTGGCTACTGACAAACACAGGCGAAAACAACACGAGCCGTGACTTGACATGCTACGTTAGCCTAGCATGCTAAAGCTAAAGTCGCAACGCCCCAAAGAGAGAATAAAGAATAAACACCTTCCAACTCACACCATCTAAACAAAGTGTTCTCGCGCTGCTGTGCTGTATGACCACCACGTCTTATTGGAGAGAAACGTGTAGAATAAAAGTCAGTAAAGCTTCTGTTTTATCCAACATCAGCTCCTTCTGTTGCCTGATTCGACTTCACGTCCATTTTGGCTCAAATGGTACACTTCCGGGAATGTCGCAGAACAACTACGTCATGTGTTATTTGCATATAGGTTAGTCACGTGGGCGGGGCGATACTCATCGTCCAATGAGCGAGCCACAACAAAGGCCACGTGGGTGTGCGTAATTTAAAATGTGAAACCGCGCTTGGTGGATCGATTGAACATTTTATTTCACAGTAGTAAAAAATAATAGTATGCACTATGGTACAGTACACTATGGTACAGTACACTATGGTACAGTACATTTCAAACGGAATTACAGGTCAATACAAAAACTGTTACTTGAGGATAGAAGACTTGTTTACATAAATGTCCTCCATTTTCAATTAATCAGAACTGTTAGAACATTACATGATGTACAAAAAAAGGAAATCATCAAACAGTAAAAAAAATCACATCCGTGTGAAGTGAGGGGCGCTCTTATCATCGTACATCATCATGACTTACGTAAAATTCTCCATTCTTTGTGTCAATCTGAATGTAATGTTTGTGTAGGACAGTTTGTGGACACAGAGATAGTTAAATAGTTAAGTGTCGTCGAAGGAAATTAAATATATATACGTTTTAAGGAAATATTTTAAACGATGCAATACTGCCTCATCAAAGTTGGTGTTGTGACTTTAGATATTGTCAATTACTTGCATGAGAAGGAGAGAGGTGGTGGAGTTAGCTGCTTTATCAGACAGTTTGATGGTCCAATGGAGTTAAGAGGTTTTTTACTACTTTCCATTAGTTATTTTCGAAACAACACACAGATGTAAAGGTTGTTCAATAGCACTGATTTATGGAATAAAATCAAAACCTACAAAATGGACTTATGAGGTTTGCTCCAGACAGGATTGTTCATTACCCAATTATCTCAATGCCCCAAATGCTGCCATTATTGTAATTTAAAATTTTACAAATCGTAGCCCCATTAGTGAGTCTGTTGGGTGTAAAGAGCATCCTGGCCTCTAGATGGTGCTAGTGGGGCGTTTAGACCATCCCAGCACCTGAATATGATGTGCATGACTGCAGGTGAAGATAGATAGCTACTAGCTAGACCATAATATTATGAAGCTGTTTAACCCATGGTTCAACCAGAGGTCCTTGAGGAGGTCCCAGGTGGTCCCCAGCTAAATGATGGAAGAGTTGGTAACCAAATAGACCCTTTATAGATCTAATGATAACAACATATTACATTTTGAGTCTGAGAGGCTAAATCTCATCAAATGGTGATCTGTGGCTCAAATGCAGAATAAATAATGGACCATTGATATGAAAATATAACTGGGTTATAATTAATAACCAGTAAGGACTCTCTTCCTGGCCACACACAGTGACCGTGTCCCCAGTGGAGCCAGTATGAAGAAAGACTACACACTGCGCCCTCTGCTGGCTCTAAACAAGGACAGGAGAGGTCTGGCCCTGGATGGAAATCTCAAACACCAAGACACAAACCTGGCCTCCTCCAGCATGTAGGAGCACACACACTGCTACACAATACACAACAGAAACACACAACATACTGTGTATATAAATACAAGTACACACCTCGATTGTTGCTGTCAGGAAACCTCATTTCAACATGTTATCCATTTAAATGTTGGCTATTAAAAAATAGCAGATCTGTGCAAGCTCACATGTGTCACTTCATGCTGCACTGAGATCTTAGTTCACCTGCTATTTTTGAAAAAGTTTGAAGAAATATCGAAGATATTTGGAAATTGTTAATTGAATACTTTTCAAACACAAATCTTCTGGGGGTCCTTGACTTGAAAAAGTATGAGAACCACTGGTTCACTAACTATCATTTACTTTCTTAGAGATGTGTTGAAAGAGGTGCTGGGTATTCTAGTTGCCTATAAGGTGGTGGTGAGGATGTCTGTCTGTCTGTCTGTCTGTCTGTCTGTCTGTCAAGGTAGTTTATATAAGACGGGCAGGGTGAGGAACAGGATCAGAATTGTATTCGGGATTACATAAGCATTGGTTACATAAGTGGCGGAGAGGGACAACTTGACATTGAACTATTATCATATTTAACACGAGAACTATACACGTACTGTACATACAGTACTAATACATAGTTACACATACTATACTGTACAGGCCTTGATGAACACATCCTCCACTCTGTAGTTTGTGATGTTCAGTTGCCAGCTATAGCAGTATAACTTACCTGTTCTTTCATACTACTATCTCAGTCATTATAAACCTATTACGTTCTTATAATACATACTCAAATATATTATATTCTTAATCATGATAAAACTTCATATTATGCAAAGTTTATACATATCTTAGTCGTTATACCAATTGTACCATGTAGAAGGGAGTTCCAACCGCGCCTCTCCAGGCTATAGCAGGCCAGTCTGGTGCATCTCAGAAGCAGGACAGGTAATGTGCGAAAAAGAAGGCACTGGAGCAGCTCAGATAATTTAGGCCCTGTTATATTAAACTAAGACATTGTCTGAGTGGCGCCTTCTTTTTCACCAATTGTACCATATTTGTCATTATATATCGTCTCTGTCAGGTACAAACCACATTATGTCCAAAACTGTTACTTTTCAGTATTCAAATTCAAGAAAAGCAAAAGTAGCAAAAGTATAGCAGATCTACAAAGCTCAAAACGAGTGGCTTGGCATCACGCTTGGAGCTTGTGGATCTGCTAATTGCTCTAATTTATGAAAAAATCACACCTGTGTGAACCAAGTGGTGCAACTCCCCCCCCTCTCTCTCTCTCTCTCTCTCTCTCTCTCTCTCTCTCTCTCTCTCTCTGCTCCGTTAGATTAGCGATTTGCGTCCAGCACTTGTGTAAAGTGAGGGGCACTCTTATCATCATACAATGTATGATGATAAGAGTGCCCCTCACTTTACACAAGTGATGATGTATGACGTACATCATCATCATGCCGTGCTCAGTCAACCGAATCATCACATTCCGTGCTGTAAACACATTCCGTGCTCAAACAGATATATACCGGTATACACAAAGCTGTGCATAGGCGCCCCTCAAAAAAGAAGCGACCCCCTTCCATGTAGCAGAGGCGTGTAATAATTAAAGCAAACCCCAGTTTGGAGAAGGAAGCTATAGTTGTAATACATCATGTCACAGTGTCATTGTCTTGCACAGCTGTATATGATGACAATCACGCTTATTATGTTATCTTCAAAGCTGCTTATGTAACGCTTAAGTCCATACAGAGAGCTACTGGATAGGGACTGTGAATCATAACGCTTCCTCCTTCCTCCACCATTATCCAGGAGACTTTCTATATGTCTGCTTATTATAAGCAACTTTGGATCGGCCATTTTCAAATTTCTGATGCATAGTGCTCATTTGGCCTATTATAGACGTTATAGTCATAGTCATGGTTGCTTGTTTTCGGTCACCCAAAGCACTGCATGGCTCCGTGTGGACGAAACGGCAATACGGAATGGGGCCTACAACCTAAAACGTCTTCAACTGGACATCGCCTTATTATGACATCTGAAACACATGTTTGAACACAGGACTTAATTATCCCGACACTCTTTCAGAGCATTCCTTTCTTTGTTGTGCTAAAACTCCACCTCACCTCATAAAGATTTCCTTAGCACAATCCAACTGTTGCATAATGAGATTGTGTTCAACAGAGAGTCATCCGAGCTGTCAATGTTGAATAGAACGCACAAATGACACAAATGACATAATTGCTATCATTGTAGCTTGGCTCATATCATGTTATCATTTCCTCCCTTGCTGATCTCAAGTCATCACCTCGAAGCTTCTCGGCTATCTTGAGCTTGTACAATCCTTTCAACTCAATAAAAATATTGTCATCGCAGAAGTGCGCTCCTGTGAAATTGATGCTCGCTTGTGCACGGACCCGCGGGCGACTAGACCTGGATTGTGGTGAGCTTTAATGTCACGTTGCTGATCCAAGCGAGAACGCGGCCTGCATCACGTGTCATTGTCATCCATTTCCCCTGAACAGACTTGAACTCATGCCTGAGTGTCCAAGTTGCTCCTTTACACCTGACAGGGGGGGAGTTTCCCTGGTTGGACGTAGCACGTGGAAGGAACACAATATTCCAACCAGTTCCTTTCCCCTCCATCTGGTCAGGGGGCGGCAGTTTAGAGACCAGAATTACTGCATGTTTTTTGTGAGGGTACCTACCTTAAGGGACACGGGGAGAACATGCAAAGACCACACAGAAGTGCCCTTTCGCCAACCCCCCCTCTGGTATGAGCACTGATGATGTGGAGGAGAGAACACGCCGCCAGCACCCACAGCGTCCCCAGCGGGAATCGAACCCAGGACCTTCTAGCTGTGAGGCGACAGCTCTACCAACTGTGCCACCGTGCGCCCTTAGGCTGGCTTTTATTAGGCTTTGTTCAGACTGCAAGCATGCAGGCTAATCCTGTTTGTTTCTCAAATATGATACTCGCAGGCGATCAGATCATATACACTGCAGGCTGCTGTGAGTAAGAGTCGCTCACATTATGTCAGGGGTTCACAACCTTTTCAGGCCATATGACCTGGAATTGTAGGAGTTGAGGCAACATTTTAGTTTGACTCTTTTCCGCACATAAATATTGTGAAAATAGCTGATCTATAAGCTCTCGATAGCTTGTAAATCGGCAATTTTCACGATGTTTTCCTCTTTCTAAAGTAATATTTGACAATGACCAGTTTCTATATTATAATTTGTTGATGACTTTTGATGCAGTAATGGTCTTTTTTTTGAGGGGCGCTAGCCCTTCCTACATCCAGCTTTTGGTTACCGTCCACAAACTTCGTCTTAAACAAACATTAAATTCCCATTGACAATGAATGGAGAATTTTACATCATTGTCTGAGCAAATAGGCATAGTATCTATTTTACGTCATGATGATATACGATGATAAGAGCGCCCCTCACTTCACACAGGTGTGATTTTTCTTTTAATTTGTTATGTATTATAAAAGGGCGTTAAATTGTCACTTTACTGTCATCTGGCCTCTTAGTGACCCACTGTATATTCCAATAGCATAGATCTAGTGTCCTATAGGACAAGATGTAACCGATAACTATTAGACAATAACCGTTTTCAACTATGGGACATTAAAGTCCCATAGGATAAACTTTGGGCCACATAATGTGGCTTCCCACCTCATTGTTTATTTCTTTACCAGGTTGTTCCCAGGTGTCAATGTAGGAAAGGAAGGGTATTCTTCAAGCTATAAAAGTCGCTCAGATTTCATCCGATATCCATGGTTTTGATATTACGTATTGGATGCATGTCACTCGTCCCATAAGCGTCTTTGTTGTCCTTGTAAGCTTGTTGTGAGCGGGTATTGTGTTCTGTGTCAAACCTTGGGCCAACTTCCTCACAAGGTGTTAAAGTAGAACTTGTGGGTGTGTGTGGCGGAGGTGTTGGCATTGTGTAGCGTGCTGAATGACTGGTTGAACCCATGAGTTCCAAACTATACATGATACGCTTTCAGACACAATGGGCTCTCGGAACCCTAGGATGACACTTTAGCAGGTGTGGGACAGCGGTGCGGGAGAGCAACAGAGACGGAGGGATCCGTAAACAAATGCAGGCGGAGAGGTAGAAAGTCATACTGTCATGTCTGAATGAAACTGTAATTGAAGGCCACGGTGTGAAGTTTTGTCTGCCTTACTCTCCATCTTCTACCGGTCTGAGACTGACTGACGTCCCTTCCTCTGTCCCGTCACTCTGGTCTGTTCGTCTGTCTGCCTGTCTGTCTGTCCGTCTGTCTCATCTGTTCAGAGTGGACCATATAAGATGTTTTCTCCTTCAGTCCATAAAAGGTGACCATCCACAATGAAAATGTGTAAATGATAACCGTGTGCAAATCTTTAGTCTTTTAGGTAACTGGGTGTGAAAGGGATCCGGGTGGGCCTTTGCAGCCAGGCTATACATGGAATGTGTCGTGTAATGTTTGGGCGACAAGAAAGACGGTTATATAACATTACAGGGAAGCTCATTGTTTGTGTTACAGAAACTGCAGTTTCACGTTGAATCAGTCACGTTGAATCAGTCACGTTGAGTCCGTCACGTTGAGTCAGTCACGTTGAGTCAGTCACGTTCAATCAGTCACGTTCAATCAGTCACATTCAATTAGTCACGTTGAGTCAGTCACGTTGAATCAGTCACGTTGAGTCAGTCACGTTGAGTCAGTCACGTTGAGTCAGTCACGTTCAATCAGTCACGTTCAATTAGTCACGTTGAGTCAGTCACATTGAGTCAGTCACGTTGATTCAGTCACGTTCAGTCAGTCACGTTCAGTCAGTCACGTTGAGTCAGTCACGTTGAGTCAGTCACGTTCAGTCAGTCACGTTCAGTCAGTCACGTTCAGTCAGTCACGTTCAGTCAGTCACGTGTCACGTTCAGTCAGACGATCCATGTAATCGAGATTCGCCTATATTTGTATTGAATCGTCAGTGAAGTCTATAAGGGCTCTATTTGGGGAAGCCTAATACAGTATAGCCTAAAGGACCACTTCACCACTTTTCAACATCTCTTCATATAATTGGTCCTCACTAATGTTCATGATAAAACACAATTTTGTGTCTCATAGGAGGGCTTTGGGCAGTTCGGACACCCGTCCACCAGTGCATACTGCATAGTACTGGTACAACATCAGCCCCACCCCCAGTACTATGCACCTCCGTACCATTTATGTGTTGTTGCACTTTATTTCCTCAAGGTTTAAAAAAATATAGCATATCTACAAGCTTAGCCTACAATGCGACACGTGAGATTTTGCATCATCATCTCTCTCTCTCTCTCTCTCTCTGTGGGTCAGGTGACATGGTGTTTGAGGACTTCTATAGGTCCTACTTGAAGGGGATGATCGCCGATGACGATGAGTCTCCCACTGAGGTGTAAGAACAAAAATGGCCGCCTTTGGGCCTATCCCATCCATCCTGCCGCAGACAGTCCATAATCATACTTAGACAACGTTGGATTGGCCATGTGCTTGTTAATTTGTTAAAACTCTCATGCTCAGAATTTCTTATGGATGACAAATGACAAATAGAAAGACATTAATCATATTGCATGCTAATGCTGTTCATATTTGTTCATCTATTGATGCACTATTGTACACTTAATCATATGACAGTGTTGTGCTGAAGTATCAGAAATAGGCAATCATCAAGCTCACAATGTGTAGATATGCAACCTTTTTGTATTTTGCCAAAATACAGAGGCCAGCTTGAAAGTGGTTAAGTCTGTCTGTGGGGTTGACCAATGTCATGAAACATATTAACAAGAGTTAATAAAAACACAGATTTTTGGGCCCGGCCAATCAGAAGAGGGCTGGTTTTGTTCCCGACCAATCAGCAGAGTGCAGGTTTTTGGGCCCGGCCAATGAGAACAAGGCAGGTTTAGGGCCCGGCCAATCAGAAGAGGGCAGGTTTATGGGCCTGACTAATCAGAAGAGGGCAGGTTAGGGCCCGGCCAATCATGTTGGCTCACTGGAAAGACTGAGCAGCTACACTAAATAGAACTACTGAATTAATGATTTAATGTCAATATGGCTATTAAAGGGACACCCTTTTTGCCAAAACATTTATGTTAATGACGTTTCTAAGATTTAGAACACTTTCCTGGGGTCTTTATGTGTGTAATATGTGGTATTACAATTCCTACATTATGGGACTACAATTCCCATAATGCTTTGGTGCACTGCGCCTCCTTGTGGAAAGGGGGTGGGCTGTCTTACTGAGACAACATGTAGTCCAGGAAGTAAGTGAGCCCAGTGTCCAAGACATCAGAGACACTGGGCTCACTGCCAAAATCTAAAATATCTAAAACCACATATTGCAAACTAAAACTTCTAAACGACATTAACATATTTATTTTGTGAAAAGGGTGAAGTGTCCCTTTAATGTCAAAAAGCATATCCAATACATTGCTACCAGCAGTGTTTTTTTTATGTTTTTTTTTTGTGGCTTTCGCCTTTATTTTATATATTTTTATGGAGGTACAGACAGTAGGCTGACAGGAAATGGGGATAGAGATGGGGGGTGACATGCAGTCGGGATCGGGAGTCGAACCCGCAGCACACTGCCAGACTGGATTACCACTAGCCAAGGTGCCTGGACCGCCCAAGCTACTAGCAGTGTTTTCATGTTGTAAGTATTATTACGTTGCCTGGGTTGCCATCATCAACAAGGAATTTTAACAAATCAAATCACACACACAAGGACAAGCAGATGTTTTCCAGTGTTTTATTAGAGAGATCTTCCAAAACAATGTACAGTAATTTAAAGATATTAAACATTTTAAATACTCTAGTGGCCTATAGTCCCTAAACTAACAAAGTATATGTAAGTTCTGTTCTCCTTCACAACCATTCACTCATTAGGGTCATTTCCAACCGGTGGCCACGATGCTGTCTCATTCTTGCTCCCTGGCCGTGTGATATAGGGACGGCAACATGGCGGCCATTAGAACACCACCTGGAATAACTGAAATGTTGTCGTTGTCGGGCAGAAACCTCACATTCCAACCTTTTAATTTTCATAAATTAATTCCCTATACTTCGTCATACAAGAGTATAGTGAAAAGTAGTGAAAATAGAACATTTTCAAAAAGAAATATTATTGTTATAATTTTTTTTTTTAATATATAATAATAATAAGGGAATGATTTTGTAAATGCAAGGTTTCAACCCGACAGCGACACATGGGAGACACATGGGGTCCTCTCCTCTCCTCAAAGATCACATGTACAACACAACACACACACACACACACACACACACACACACACACACACACACACACACACACACACACACACACACACACACACACACACACAAGTAGTAACAACGCAGTGACATCAAGTAAAATCTGTCAAAGATTTTTTTTTCTTTTCTTTTGCTGTTTGGCCAAAATGTTTTCAAGTTGTGTGTTTCTATTCACACTTTGTAGAGCCACTGCCTTCTGGTCACTCTGCACTGCCCAGTTCAACCAGTCCTGCTTCACACCACCACACACACACACACAGATCATGTTTCTGGCTTTAGGGGGATTCATCGGTCACTGTTGTTCAGAGAGGGGAGAGCATTACTCATCCACACTTTCCCCTGCCCCAGTTTACCCAGCCGGTCAGGGAATTCTAACCGGCATCCTTGAAGTTCACTTCCTTACAAAAGGATGAGATCTTATCAACAAATACTTGTGAAACAAAACAAAACGATATAAATCATGTATGTCCCTATGTTCAGAGTAAAGGAACAGGGCAGGGCCCTGTGCCCAGCTGAAAGCGAGAGGCCTCTTTGACCCGAACCATCTGATGTAACAAAGGGAAGCATCTAAACATGTCTCCTATCTCGTCTTACAGCGGCAGCGTTACTTCAGTGTCTGGGGGGCGATCAGATAACGGTCGGACCGTAAAGATTTTTGAAGCTATATACCAATTGAGACAGAGACGCCAGGTTGGATGAAACTCATGGATACTCTGACACACACACACACACACACACACACACACACACACACACACACACACACACACACACACACACACACACACACACACACACACACACACACACACACACATTGACACAATAGCTAACAACAACAATCACCGCAAAAACAACCGCAAGACAGTAGTAACACAATCACTGTCATGTACACAAGCTATTGTCAGAGGAGAGGAGAGGGTCAATATTTGCCGGGGAGAAGAGAAAAATATTTTTCTTTTCACAATGATGAATAGAAAAATAGACTTGATACTGTACGACTTTGGATATGATCACTTAAAGGTGACGGACAACATGTAAAGGAAAAAGAGAGCCGTATAAAGAGATGAAACCAATATGGAATAAACACTGAAAACAGATGCATTATTGACCTACTGGATTAAAACACATAATAACTTACTTAAACAATATCTTCCTTCAGTCTGAGCAGTAGTAACTTCTATACAGAACTTCTATACAGATCTAAAGGTAGATGTTTTTTTCTTAAGTTAGTACTAGCTATTCTACACACATGGATGTTGGCACTTTGTTGGGCAGATTTTGCCCGCAGAATTTGGGATTCCCAAAATCAGCGTTGTTTTGAACATGACATTTTATTGTTCAGAGAACGATCATGGATCCACTCTCAAATGGTATGTTGATGTTTTGTTCAGGGCAATAAAGTTATTTAAGCCTATATGTACTGGTTGACTAAGATAAATTATTCATCGTAGCTATGGGTCGGTTACGGTCATTCCTTCGGGGTGGTTTGGTGTGGGTGGGGGTCTGCTCTGCTGGCAGTCTAAGGCTCCGCAGATTCCCAGGTAAAGCGGTCTCCGTCGTACACGAACTCGCTGCTCATCCCGTCCGGACCGTCCCTCCCCGTCATGGACACCTCACAGCTGTCCGGGTTGAGCAAGAACACCGAAAAGGTGCTGCTGTCCTCCGAGCTGGTGTACAAGCCGTTGGTCAGGATGCTCTTGACCTGAAGCCAGACGCCGTCGCCCCCGTTCAGGTGGAGCACAACCTGCTGCGAGGCGGTGCCGAATTCGCTGGTCTCGGTGCTCTTCACGATGGGGATGTAGTTGTGGAAGAGGCCGACCTTGAGGATGCGCTCGCGGACGGTCAGGTGGTAGCCGATGACGTAGGTTCCGGCCACGGGCGCGGTGTAGATGCCACTGAGGGGGTTGTAGTGGCTCTGAGGGTTGTAGAGGACGTTGGCGAACACCACCGGGTAGGCAGGCTCCGGCAACACGGCGGACAGGGCGGCGGAGAACGAGGACTGGACGGCGGTCATGCAGGGGCCGGGAACGCCCATCATCCCCATCGGCCCCAGTTCTCCCTGCTCTCCCTCGATTCCTTGTGACCCTTGGTCTCCCTTGGCCCCTATGGCGCCAACATCTCCTTGGTCTCCTTTGGCACCGTCGCTTCCCGGCGCCCCGTCCTCACAGTTACAGTCGCCCTCTGGGCCCAGGTCGCCCTTGACGCCGGGCACTCCGGGAACACCGTTGACTCCCGTCACACCGGTGCCACCCTTGAGTCCAAGGTCGCCCTTGGGGCCGGTGTTTCCCATTGGGCCTCTGGGACCAGCGAGTCCGGGCAGACCACCGGGACCTGGGGGTCCTGGCATGGTCTCGCATCTGCCGGGGCACTGTCCATCAAGCCCCTGAGGGCCAACATCACCTGTGGGTCCGTTAGGACCATGGTCCCCCTTATCACCTAGAGGACAGAGTTGATTGGTTGATTGATTTAGGGAAAAAATATATATACTATATGTATATATATATACACACGCAATATGTAGTAAAACGAAATATGTATCCAATGTTGTACTTTATCATACAATGATTTAAGGTGGCAAGGCAACACAATTCATAACATAAAACTTAATTATGCACATCGATTGGTACATTTTAAACTTAATTAAGTCTGTAGAATAACTTTTATTATTATCATTATTATTTTTTACCTTTGAATCCTCTCTCTCCTTTGGATCCCATGCGTCCAACTCCACCTGTGTCTCCTTTCACTCCCTCATCTCCTTTCTGTCCTGCAGGACACACACACACACACACACACACACAAGGACAATGTTGTGATATCGGAAGTGACTGATATAGTACTGCTGTTTTTGCAGTGGTGGAAAACGTATATATTTTCATTGAGTGTTTGCCCCCAGAATAATGATGCTAGTGGTTAAGTACGAAACACACAAGATAGTTTTTTTTCCCCGGATTCCAAGAGTCGGGTATACCTTTAATTCCTGTTCTTCCTGAGAAACCTGGCCGACCTCTGCCCCCAGTCAGACCCCGTCTGCCAGGGCTGCCTGACATACCTGAGAGAGAGAGAGAGAGAGAGAGAGAGAGAGAGAGAGAGAGAGAGAGAGAGAGAGAGAGTGAGTGAGTTATATCTGATAAGATCAAACTGTAATGAATATGAATGAATGAATGTGGGTTGTCATGTAAACATCAGAACTGAACAATAGTCAACGTGCAGTGGTGGAAAAAGTACTCAATGTAGTAAAAGTATGAATGCTGCAATATAGAAATACTAAGTAAAAGTCCAGGATTCTAAATGTACAAAAGTATTATGCATCATAATGTACTTAAAAGTACCAAAAGAAAAGTACTCATTATACAGAATGAATGTCCCATTTCAAGTTTTCAAATGTATAAAAATCATTCGGAAATAGCAGATCTACAAGCTCACAATATGACAAATTATTGTGGGGGGCACCCACTGCTCTACGTCGTAATCAAAGTACGTAATCAAGTGGGGGGGGGGGGGGAATATATATGTCAATTGTTGAAACTACTTATTTGTACTGTAAAGAAAATTAATAAACATATGTTAAAAAAAAAAAAAAAAGTACGTAATCAAAATCTCTGTGTGGCTTGAAAGTGTCACCATTGATAAAATAGACACTTGACATTCTTGTGACAATGGGGTGCAGGTCTTTTTTCTCATGTCTCATATTGATCCGAAACCTCAATCCTAACCTAACCCTAACCGCAAGCACGGGAGCAGCGCATGTCGGACCATCGCTTTTTCGCATCGCAGCGAATGTCCCCCCGCTGCGGATCGGATCGTTGCCCCGTCGGCTAGAATGCTGTCGGAAAAATGGCCGCGGCCTCCCGTGACAATGATCTTCTCAACTTTAACTGTCTGATGACATGACCAAGCTGCCACTATTTTTGGAATCCAATTTAACTTATCAAAAAAGTATTTGGTTTTGGTTACTCAACATGTAAGCAGTAAAGTAGAAGATAATGAAAAAGAGTAAAGTATGTACATTTGTTATATAGCATATTTTAGGTGCTTGAAGGTGCATTTCAGTGATGGAAAACATAAAATATTGTACTTAAAAGTAAAAGGTATAAAATGTACTTTAAAGTACCAAAAGTAGAAAGGATGCATTATGCAGAATGGCACATTTCACAAGTTCTCAAATGTATAAAATCTTATAAAATAGCAGATTTTCTTTTTCCATATCTCCAAATGGCCGATGGCCACACCCAACCTCACCGCATTGTAATGTTAACGTTACCTGGCAATCCCCGATCTCCGCTGTCGCCCTTGGGTCCGAGGCTGGCTTTACAGCGATTGCAGACACAGGACCAGGGAACCTGGCTTGTCACCATATCACAGTAAGAAGAATCTTCTGTCATGTCTCCCGGGCCCTCTGGAAGAGTTCCATTCATGTCAAAGAAATCAGGCATTGTCCTGTGACCCGGTGAATCCCATTGGTCTGCCAAAACAGACGATAGAGCTACCAGCAGGAACGGAAGCACCGATGACATGATCTGTAGAGGAGGGGGGATGGAGAGAGAGTTCACTTTAATCCCTTGAGTAAATGGTAGAAAGGATGTTTTTGAATGTATAGGCCTATATACATAATAGTAAACATGTAACGATTCACTCAACTCACAAACAATTCGATACGAATCATGATAGCCTACTACTTTTTTAAACAAGTTTATTTTCCACGTTTCTTTTTTTATTATTTCTCTTACACAAATCCAGTATTGTCTTTCTTTTTTAATTTCCTTCTCTTATCCTCTTTTCAATACAGTAGCAAATTACTGAATTACTTTTTTTATCAATTCTCTTACAAACATCCTGTATTTTCTCTGCTGTGTGCATCACGATTCAAATTGTGATTTAATCACGATTTAAATTGTCCCAGTTTGAATAGATTTTAATCGATTTACGATATATCGTTACATGCATATATAGTAATATTCACTTTTGGTCCAGTTATAGTATATTTTTTAAATATTATGAGATAATTGTAAACGAGGAATGTGTCCCAGAGAAGAAATAT
Organism: Protomyctophum bolini; assembly: GCF_963924005.1. Classification (NCBI taxonomy): domain Eukaryota; kingdom Metazoa; phylum Chordata; class Actinopteri; order Myctophiformes; family Myctophidae; genus Protomyctophum; species Protomyctophum bolini. Next base: position 39,636,811 of record NC_137870.1, on the reverse strand, counting down.
CCAATGTATAAAGCCTGAGAAAAAAATAAGGTGTATACTAAAATATATACAAATATAAGAGCCAGACCGGGTCCACAGTAGCAGGATGGATGCTGGAGATAGATGTCTACTCACCAAACCAGGAGCTGATAAGTGAACCATGATGGCTGATGTTCTGACGAGGATATGACTTGCAGCTGTACCGGCACCTGTATATATACACACCTGTACAGCCTCAACCCACTAACACTCACACTGTCACATGTATTGTGTGTGTGTGTGTGTGTGTGTGTGTGTGTGTGTGTGTGTGTGTGTGTGTGTGTGTGTGTGTGTGTGTGTGTGTGTGTGTGTGCGCGCGACAACTAGGTCTGTAGTTTCTGGTTTCTTGTCTCTATTCAGTCTATGCTGACCCCATTAGATATTCACATAGGACGCTAATAATACAATCAATAGAACACAATGTATGCCAGCTGCCTTACACAACACATAATGACCTGTACACTACTAACCTATTCTGAAGTATTCACTCATACACTTATAGACTATGTCTGTGTGTGTACTGTATATTTGATTTGATTAATTTGATAAATTCATGATACAATTCATCCAAAGTGCATAGTATATAGTAGATTTATCCGGATAGCACAAATGTCAGACTTACTGTATTTCCATTTCGATCCCAAATAAATAATTGCAGCATAGGTATGGTATCTCACTGAGAAAACATGTGTTACCGTATTCTAGTAAAAAAAATCACTATAATAACATTCAACAACAAAGACAGAAAGTCAGTGTACAAAAAAACAAACAAACTAAAGTTGTCCTATATGTGACTGCATTCATTACCTTCAGTTATATGATTATAGATGTCCCGATACTGTATCGGTATCTTTGACCTTATTTGGACAAATCGGTTCATATATCGGTATCAGCGAATATATAGTCTAACCACAGGTCCTGGGCCTGGTGGAGACAATAACTGAATGTGAGGGCGGTGATGGATCCACCGCCTGGGAATCAGAAGGTCACTGGTTTGACCTCTATCAGAATACAGACTGGTCAGCGGTCGGTCACCAAGTATTCTAAAAGTAACCTCTAAAACTATGCCTAACCCTAAATGACAGGTAAGACAACTCTTCCGCTTAAGAAGATCACATAAACTTGACTTTACTTGGTTAATGACATAGGATAACAGAAGTACATTATACACATGATACACTGAACATAAAACCTGACACTAACTTAAGATCCAGCACTGAACAAACACAAGGCAGAGTTTAAATAGTCACTGGAGCTCATCACCCAACCTGGCTCAGCTGGTCCCAACAGGTGATGGCACTCAGGGCAATCAGAGTCAGAGGAGCAGGACTTGGGAGAGACAGAGGAAAATCATGGACAAACGGAGGGGCTCAGGACGTGACCATGACAGTACCTCCCGCCAAGGGACAGATCCTAGATGTCCTTCTAGGCCACTCTGGACCACAGGACAACTCAGAATGACGGGGGTGGAACATGGAGATCCTCAGGTAGGTGGGGCAGGAGGAACTGCAGGGAAGACGTGGTCAGCAAGGGCTCTGGTGGGAGCCTTCTACTACAGTGAATGGAAAAGTGACTGATGTTAGTCTGCCTCAAACGTTACTCTTTTACCTGCTTTATACTAACACTAACATTACGAAGATGCCCAGAACATCGGGATGAACCTGTGTAGTTTATGGCTGCTCCAACAGTAGTGGCAACATGAAAACACGGAATGTCAAAATATCTACCGCGGTGGCTGAGACCAGAGCCATATAGTAATGGCTGAGACAAAGCAGTGAAAGGTCCTGAAAGATACATAACGTCAGTCTTACGCCAATACCCAATCTTTCTCTTTTAGGAACACAAGGCTGCTGCTGTACTTTATACCTCATACTAAGCATTAAAGTATGAGGTGTAAAGTACAGCAGCCTTGTGAAAAGTAAAAAGCAGGTACAATAGTAACATTTGAGGCAGACTAACTAAATCAGTCACTTTTCCATTCACTGAAGTAGAAGGAGGTGTGGAAACCACAGATATGTCGTCTTTGCCCATACAGGAAATACGTTGCCTGCGACCATGAGACGTTTCTGAATCGGTCTATAGGCATTTCCTTTAATCCACCCGACACTGAAATATATATCTTTATTACGTCACCATTGAGAGCCAGTTATACCCTGGCATTGGTATATATCTTCATTACGTCATACGCAGCCACGGCATACGCATAAAACGACCTCAATTGGTTGTTATTAATTAATCAATATATTAGTCAATGTTTTTAAATCGTTTACAATGAATTACGATCATTTACAAGGTTCTAAAGGTTCAAGGTTCATTCAAGAGTTGTCAAATAAGGAATATTTTCTTTCAGTCCAACAGATAAACCCAAAGAAGATACTTAAATATAATAGAATCTAATAGGAATACAATAACATACAGGACGTTCAAACAGTGCAGTGTGACTCTGATCAGACCATAGTGACAATCAAAGCAGATGGGGTGGGAATTATTCTAGGAGCGTGGCAACAATCATGGACATCTGTAAGGAAAGTTATACCAGGAATGTCCCCATGAGGACTGCAAGGACAAGATTGTTGACCTTTTGAATGGAAATTACCACTGTGAGAAATGTAGAAGAGAATTTCCTGAGTTCGAATATAGACTCAATATAGCAGACTTTCGTGGCGAGAAATTGGTGTCATGCTCCCAGGAAATAGTTGAAGTCCTCCTGGCACAACAGTACTTAGTAGCACTAGTAGGCCTACTTGTGTGCAACACGCAAGTAGGCACTCAACAGAGTGCAGTTCTAGTTGTATATAGTTTCTAGCCATTTCTGCTTACGTTTATATTGCATCTTGAGATGTGTCCTTCTCGTATGTACAGACATACTGATAATAATGATGCTAATTCCTCTTCTGATCTTAAAACTCATGGATTTCAGGTGAGCCCACAATAATCTTCATTACAAAGTAAGGGGTGGTTCAGAACTCTAGAATTCACTCTGACAAATCTCTTGCATGATATTTTCCCTTTAAGCTAACATCCAAAATACAGTACAATACAACAATACAACAAGACCTATATGTCTATTCAGCAGTTGACTTTTTGCATTTATTGTTTGTGCCGTTTTTCCGTGCCACATACGTACCTGGATCTGTTACATATTTTCTAGTTTACTGTAAGTTGCTATACATACATGATGCTTGATAACGGACACCCGACACCAGTGAGGGATACTGATATCCCTGCAATATTTAGTATCATATGTTTTGCATTGTACTTTAATGAATGTTTCAACCCAGTTTCCCTGCTGGGATCAATAGACATGACCTGTAATAAACGATCAGAGACAGCTATGCGAACGACTCTCAGGGTTGGTTACACTGGTGTCTTCTACCAGCTATGCAAACATGTGATATGGTGCCTCGGATGTTACAGCAATTTACCTGTGAAACTGAGCTGCCTAATACTATTATATTACAACACCATTCTACTACTGTCTGTTGGTCAGTGGAAGCTGACCAGTACAGCCACAGTCCCCTGGACCAGTACAGCCACAGTCTACACTGGACCAGTACATCCACAGTCTACTACTGTTGGTCACTGGACCAGTACAGCCACAGTCTACTACTGTTGGTCACTGGAACCGGTACAGCCACAGTCTACTACTGTTGGTCACTGGAACCGGTACAGCCACAGTCTACTACTGTTGGTCACTGGACCAGTACAGCCACAGTCTACTACTGTTGGTCACTGGAACCGGTACAGCCACAGTCTACTACTGTTGGTCACTGGAACCGGTACAGCCACAGTCTACTACTGTTGGTCACTGGACCAGTACAGCCACAGTCTACTACTGTTGGTCACTGGAACCGGTACAGCCACAGTCTACTACTGTTGGTCACTGGACCAGTACATCCACAGTCTTCTACTGTTGGTCATTGGGAGCTGACCAGTACGACCACAGTCTTCTCCTGGTGACCACCGGAAAGACCCAGTGAGAAACGTTGTGTGGCTAAGGCGACAAGTAAACGTTACAGGAGCATCGGGAGCCAGTACTACCAGACTTCTGAACAGCTTCTACCTGTCAGCGATCAGACTGCTGAACAAGAGCTAACCGAACTGATTCATGCAGACTTTTTATTTACATTCGTACATTTTATTTATTATGCACTCATAATATTATGAGGTATGCACTTTATATGCTCCTCTCTTTTCTCTATCTTCACTGCAATGATGAGCCTGAACAACCAAGTTTTTCACCCAGTGATGTGACAATAAAGATTGATTCTGATTCTGTGCACGATTCTTCTGGTGACCTTGCTCACGGTCTCCTGGATAATGGTTGAGGAAGGAAGAATAGTTATGATTCACTTCCGTAAACACTCCTTACATAAGCAGTTTTGAAGATAAGATAAGACACTTTATTGTCATCGTCCTGCTGTGCAAAACGAAAACAACACAATGCAATGATGCATTGGAAGCTTTCTTCTCCAAACTGTCAGTTGCTGCCACTCCTGTACATAAACCAAAATGAGCGTAAATACGTGACCTGTTGCATTTAGGGTTGCCAAATAAATAACTAGATAACTAACCAAAGCAGCCTTTGATTCGCTGTGTGGCCTCACTGGCCTGGCCTACATTTAGTGTAATGCGGGAGCTGGCGAAAACTTCTGGGAACTCAGATTATACATTTAAGGACTGTGTGGTCACGTCTGGTTCTCGTTTGTCAGAAAAAGCTAAAGCATGTTCATAACATGGCTGAGTTATGACCTGGCTCTTGGGCCATAACAAAGGAGGAAGACACACGGCTGTTTAAAAGTGCACAAACCAATATTTATTTACATTATAATCAACTTAATAAGACTCAAACAATAATACAGTACTAAGGTGGAGTGTGTTAATCAGTAGATCAGTAGTGTAAGTGAGTGGATGTGTGTGGGGTGTTGAATGGTGCAAAGATGCTGCTGCTCTCATGGAAGGAGAGAGAGACTGAGCGTGGCCACACCCAGCCTCTTATAGTGCACCCTGGGAACACTGATCAGGTGCACCTGATCCCAATGCACCTGATCAGCAACTCGGCAGGACCTGTGGGAAGCACCAGACTAGGCCTACCTGAAACAAACCACACAGGCCCTAGTAGCCCAACTACAGGGGGCTGTGACAAGTGGATAACATTGTGATGATTACTTTCATCTGTTCTGTGTGAATGCAACTATTTACTGTAAAAAAATGGAAACATCCAAAACACACAATTTTGACAAGTATACACACACACACACACACACACACACACACACACACACACACACACACAATGAGTGTTTCACAGTGTGGAAATACCTTTTAAACTTAGACTTATTTTACTAGTACTTTAGTATACTTATTTCCGAACAGAAACAAGTACTGTGTTCATGGTGCATGCGTATATCTCCTGGAATTCTAACCCAGGTTTCGGCTAAATAGCAATTCCTCTTTGGGTTGGAGATACAGTATTAGGCTTTTGGTCATCAAGCAGATAGGCTATGCCACTACTATACACATGCGTACACTACACAGCTGCTTCCAATTCAAGTCAACTTGGAGGTATCTGTGAAAGAATTCGTCATAACCCAGCATTGGTTTGACGTCAACCTACGTTAGATAGATGATGAATTTTGGTTGGCCTATGTTAAGAACTTTATTTACAGGCCACATTGTATTTTAGTTGAGAATGAAATGTCAATCCAATTTTGGCATGATGTCAATCTCGTTTTAAGGTGAAAATACAATAGCACACAGTATTATTTGACAAAGTTTAATAGAACAACATTATTAAATATTTCATTAAACATGTAATTGGCACATTGGAATAAATATGCAGGTAATAGTCATATTGTTGTCCAAAGAGTTACAGGTTTCGTTAATAGGCTCATAGCACAAATTGCCTTTGTAGGAAAACAAATTATAAAACTATGAAACTATAAAATTATTAACCAATTCGAATGGATGAAAACAATATAGTGCATCTTTGAGGCATGTCTCTAAAATATGTACCAAAGGCATAAACGTCAAAAAGACTGAATGAGAAATAACATGGAGAAACTTCACTCCTGTAAATACAATCACCTAAAATTAAAATGTAATTAGTACATGAAGGAGAGAAAGGGGATCTGTCGGACCATAAAGTTAGAACGTTTATGAAGCTATACCAAGCAGACAGAGACGCCAGGTTGGACCAAACTCTATTGACACAATAGCTAACAACAATCACAGCGAAAACAATCGCAAGACAGTAGTAGCACAATCACTGTCATGTACACAATCTATTGTTAGAGGAGAGGGTCAATATTAGCCGGGAAGAAGACAAAAATATTTTTCTTTTCACAATGATGAATAGAAAAATAGACTTTGGATATGATCACTTAAAGGTGACGGACAACATATAAAGGAAAAAGAGAGCAGTATAAAGAGATGAAACCAATATGGAATAAACACTGAAAACAGATGCATTATTGACCTACTGGATTAAAACACATAATAACTTACTTAAACAATATCTTCCTTCAGTCTGAGCAGTAGTAACTTCTACTAAAGAACTAAAGGTAGATGTTTTTTTCTTAAGTTAGTACTATAGCTATTCTACACACATGGATGTTGGCACTTTGTTTGGTGTGGGTGTCTGCTCTGCTGGCAGTCTAAAGGGCTGTATTTTGCGTGTCTTAAGTACCAGGTCTTATTCCCTAACTTGAGTAAACTAAAGACCTGGAGGCGTGTTCAATGCCATTTGGCTATTCTGAGTGGCCAAAGAGCATTGACCACGCCTCCAGGTCTTTAGTTTACTCAAGTTAGGGAATAAGACCTGGTACTTAAGACACGCAAAATACAGCCCTTAATAAGGCTCCGCAGAGTCCCAGGTAAAGCTGTCTCCGTCGAACACAAACTCGCCGCTCATCCCGTCCGGACCGTCCCTCCCCGTCATGGACCACAGCTGTCCGGGAGGAGCAAGAACCCGGAAAAGGTGCTGCTGTTGTTCTCCGAGCTGGTGTACAAGCCGTTGGTCATGTGGTCCTTGACCAGAACCCAGACGAGGTCGCCCCCGTTCAGGTGGAGCACAACCTGCTGCGAGGCGGTGCCGCCTGTATGCTCGGTGCTCCCCACGATGGGTTTGTAGTCGTGGTAGAGGTCGACCCTGAGGGTGGGCAAACGGACGGTCAGGTGGTAGCTGAAGACGTAGGTTCCGTCCACGGGCGCGGTGTAGATGCCACTGAGGGGGTTGTAGTGGCCCTGTCGGTTGTTGAGGACGTTGGCGAACAACACCGGGTAGGAGGCTGGCTCCGGCAACACGGCGGACAGGGCGGCGGAGAACGAGGAATTTTTTGCGGGCATGCAGGGGCCGGGAACGCCCATCGGCCCCAGGTCTCCCTGCTCTCCCTCGATTCCTTGTGACCCTTGGTCTCCTTTGAGCCCGCTGGCGCCAACATCTCCTTGGTCTCCCTTGAACCCACTGGCGCCAACATTTCCTTGGTTTCCCTTGAGCCCGCTGGCGCCAACAGCTCCTTGGTCTCCCTTGAACCCGCTGGCGCCAACATCTACTTGGTCCCCCTTATCACCTAGAGGACAGAGTTGATTGGTTGATTGATTTAGAAAAAAATATAACAAAATATATATATATATATATATATATACGCAATATATAGTAAATCTAAATATGTATATCCAATGATTGAATGATTTAAGGTGGCAAGGTAACACCATTTATAATGTAAAACTTAAGTATGCACATCGATTGGTACATTTTAAACTTAATTAAGTCTGTAGAATAACTTTTATTATTATCATTATTATTTTATACCTTTTAATCCTATCCCTCCTTTGGATCCCATGCGTCCAACTTCACCTCTTTCTCCTTTCACTCCCTCACCTCCTTTCTGTCCTGCAGGACACACACACACACACACACACACACACACACACACACAGGGATAATGTTGTGATATCAGAAGGGCCTACTGCTGTTTTTGCAGTGGTGGAAAAAGTCTTTATTTTCATTGAAGGTTTGTTCCCAGAATAATGATGCTAGTGGTTAAGTAGTAGCAGACTGTACAAAAGTTAACAAAACACACAAGATAGAAACCTGACCTCCGCTCTCTCCTTTGGATCCCATGAGTCCAACTTCACCTTTCACTCCTTCCACTCCCTCACCTCCGCTCTCTCCTTTCTGTCCTGCAGGACACACACACACACACACACACACACACACACACACACACACACAGTGGTGGAAAACATAAAAAACATAAAAAACTGTACTTGAGTAAAAGTACAAACGTATTGGTATAAAATATATTTTAAAGTACCAAAAGTAAGAAATTATGCAGAATGTCACATTTTACAAGTTGTCAAATGTATAAATTATTTTATGCTAGTGGTTAAGTAGTAGTAGACTGTACGAAACACACAAGATAGAAACCTGGCTGACCTCCTCTCTCTCCTTTGGATCCCATGAGTCCAACTTCACCTTTCACTCCTTTCAGTCCCTCACCTCCGCTCTCTCCTTTCTGTCCTGCAGGACACACACACACACACACACACACACACACACACACACACACACACACACAGTGGTGGAAAACATAAAAAAGTACAAACGTATTGGTATAAAATATATTTTAAAGTACCAAAAGTAAGAAAGTATACGCATTATGCAGAATGTCACATTTCACAAGTTGTCAAATGTATAAATTATTTTATAAATAGCAGATTTTCTTTTTCTGATATTTCCAAATGGCCGATGGCCACACCCAACCTCACCGCATTGTAATGTTACCTGGCACTGCCCAAGACATGCTTAAACCATCTTCCGGTACATGTGGCGTTGCCAAAACAGACGATAGAGACAGAGCTACCAGCAGGAACGGAAGCACCGATGACATGATCTGTAGAGGAGGAGGGATGGAGAGAGAGAGAGTTCACGTTAAACACTTTTAACTATAGAGTAAATGGTAGAAAGGATGTTTTGAATGATGTTTTTGAATATATAGGCCTATAAACAAGTCACAATACGATACGAATCATGATAGCCTACTAGGTTTACGATACTTTAATTCATTTATTTTCCACATTTTCTTTCATTATTATTTCTCTTACACAAATCCAGTATTTTCTTTCTTTTTTAATTTCCTTATCTTATCCTCTTTTCAATACAGTAGCAAATGACTGGTAGTAAGAACTTACCTTATACCGGGAGAGAAGAAGGCAGTCCGGACAGCGTTTCACAAAGATCTCTCACCATGTTCAAATTGAACATGGTTAATATAGCATAATGTAATCAATACACAGACAAACGTGTCCAACAACAAGGTCAAAAAACACATTTGTTTACAAAGGGACAGATAATGCAAGACGTCACTGAATATTGCATACAGAAACTATCTCACGGGGCAGAGATAGCGCTGATATGAATATCAGTTAGTGGAACCGGGGGACAGGGCAAGAACTCTCACTAAGTGCAGTTAGTATAATACAAGTCTTCAAGGGCAAAAACATATTGTGTTATGGCAATAATGGGGAAACAAAACAATCTACACACTGGCGGGGCCAGAAGTGTGAACCAAAATCAGTGGGACAGCGTGACATAGTCACAGGGTCACAGGGCAACATGAAAGCTTCATTCATCAAATAACAGATCTACAAATGAGAAATACCTAACAGAGGTACAGATATAGAAAACAATGGATCAGCACGCGTTCATTATGATCATTTCTTAAATCATGAACAAACCAGGAAATAATACACAAGAGATTTACAATCTTATATCAATTCGTTTTGAATCCCTATCAACTAGTGTACAATTATTGTGAACTATACTATAAAGAATAGAGTGAGCCTATACATTACATTAATAGTAATAGAATGAATACAAAAAGTGATGTTACCAACAACAGAACGCCGGGCAGAGCTCTGGACTTAATTGCTGGCTTAGCAAATGACAATACTGACCACCTGGTAAACTCAAACAAAAGTATCTAACATCAATCCACCAGTTATTTATATCTGTGTGTGTGTGTGTGTGTGTGTGTGTGTGTGTGTGTGTGCGCAATCAGTTGAAGGCATGTTTGGTGTGCGTGCAGGGTTTGGGCCTTGTATCTATTTCCTGCTTAATGATTCTATACATCCATTTAGTGTAAGAAAGTCCCCTAGACATTAATATCCGATTAAATATCTTTAGCCCCCCCTTAAGATCTTTACCCTTCACTCCATACTTAATACAACTACTGACATGCTATTCCTCCACAGGCATGTATGGTTAAAATACAGTAACTACTTATTGATTCTACTAACATGGTTACACATAATCCCACCATTACATCATGTATGCGAAATAAATGTGTGAACGTTTTAACGTGACCAAGTCTCGTGTCATGTTATCTTCTCCCGGGCCGGCCTGTCTGTCTGTCCGCCGCCGAACCAAAGGAAATAATCAACCGGGTCGTCACACACCAGAACCAGACGAGGGTCCAACACTTAGAACAGAGTTTCATAACAAATGGTAACAGTGTGCACTACTCTATGGCGAATTGAAGTGGACTAAAAAAAACGAAAAATAAAAACGTCTGGGTTTCCGAGGCTACTGGACCAGTACAACCACAGTCTTCTACTGGTGACCACCGGAAAGACCCCTGTGAGAAACGTTGTGTGGCTAAGGCGACAAGTATCATCAGGGACATTTACCACCCCAGCCACAGCCTGTTCAAGCCGCTGCCGCGCCCACGGCCGGGCAAACGTTACAGGAGCATCGGGAGCCAGTGCTACCAGACTTCTGAACAGCTTCTACCTGTCAGCGATCAGACTGCTGAACAAGAGCTAACCGAACTGACTCATGCAGACTTTTTATTTACATTCGTACATTTTATTTATTATGCACTTGTAATACCAACTTGTGCCAAACGGGGGCGAGTGACACTTCTGTGAGTAACTTGTAGCACCTATAAGGCACTATAGCAAAATCTGGACTAGTTATTGTGTAGGTTCGACTGCGGGAGCTATGGGGAGTGCTTAAAGGTGATATAGGCAAGTTTTCAGCCAAAAATCAACATATTTATCTATCTATATTTGTGGCCTTATTCCCTCTATCTTCCCCTATATTTTGATGCTGAGCTGCTGCCCTGTAGACATACACTCTCCCTTTGTCTCCCTCTATGTGTTTGTATCTGTTTATATTCACTGTTGTTTATGTGCCGGGACGGAAGCGTCGTGTTGGGAGGAGGGTCTGTGTGGGGGGTGACGCGGAGTCTTAGCCAATTGCAGCGCGAGGCTGTGACTGTGTGTTCGACCCAGCAGTATTATAATGAAAACGCAATGCGATTTCATTGCAACTTGCAATGAAATCGCATTGGTGAAACTAAGATATGGGGATAATATTATACTTGCAATTTGCAAGTATAATATTATCCCCATATCTTAGTTTCACCATTGTTCATGTGAAATAGTATGTTTATGATGTAATATGTAAGCCTGTTGAAATTATGAGAATCGCTATGTATAGCGCATGGTTTGGTGGTCCGGCCGGCTTGAAGCTTGCATTCAACCCGTGCTCGCCAACGGTGACAAGCCGTCGCTGATCATCATAGCGATGAATAACCGTGGACAAAGTAGTTCACATGAACGATGCTGTAGTGGCTGGGGCATTTGAGGGGCAATATGTTTTATATGCACGATTACAAATGAAAGATAATTGAATTGAGAGCCAGTGAGTCTGCTCCACTACTTCCTACTTCCTCATTTGCGGGACTCGTCGTGTCAGTCTTGTGATATTGTGATTACGCTACAGTTACCCTTAAAAAAACATGTCAACTCAATGTCATTGTTGTAACTATGATATCGATAGAAATTCATATTTTTTTAATGTCATATTTAGCCATACGAGCGCAATATCCATAGCGTCCCTCCCAGCAGCAACAACAACCCCATAGCCTGAAGTGACCTGGCTCAGCCAATAGAATGACGGGGGGAGGGGGGTGGAGCTAGATTTTAATTTGTTTGGAAACACTCGATCAATTCTGTGTACAAACACTGGAAACTTGTCTACAATACCTTTAAATGAGACTCAGACACAAGGAGGTTAAATGTTAAATGATTGCCGGCAGTTATATTGAAAAAAACAATTAACAAACATACAAACATACAATATGGAAAAGAAATAAATTGGTACCAACTCTTGAATAGCAGTTGCTTGGCCACTTTCAATTCTCACAGTTCACTGTGACTTTCTAATTTGGGTGCGCCCTTCTAACTTGAATCCTCAGTTATCTCCTTTAAACCTTCAACTCAAGTTGTTTCTTTCCAGTTCAATCAAACAATCAAAATAGGACAATACAATCTACAAATATCCACCTGTTCATGAATTGACCACTCAGTCACTGTTCTCCCAATTAATGAACAAGGTAAGGTAAGGTATGTATGCAAAATCAGTATACGTGTTATGGTTCAGAGTTCCAAGGATAAACCATCCAGGTATGTATCAGTGTATGTGTCAAAGTTCCATATGGTTTCCAAAACTGTAAGAATCAGAGTTCCAATTCCAGGGGAATGTATGTGCATGCGTGTGCGCGGAGGGAGAGAGGGGGAATTGGGATTACTGCAGCTGAGAGTGGGGGAGTCTGCAGATTAGGCCTACCACACCGTAGACTCTACGGTGTGGTAGGCCTAATCTGCAGACTCTACGGCGTAGAGTCTGCAGATTAGGCCTACCACACCGTAGAGTGCAGTAGTCTGTCCAGTGGTCATCAGCGTATGGGGGAATACTCGCTGTCGCTCAATCTCCAGATCCTGGTGGGAAGCTCGCCATCTATTGGAATGGTCAACTGGAAAAAGATCCAATCCAACAAAAAAAACCTGACCTGTCATCAGACAGGGTCAGAGAAATCTAATCAGTAACAAAGTATCAACTGTCTGTTGATTCGAACCATGAAATATGCATTACATGAACTTTTTTTAAATGAAAACAAATGAAATACTGTATGCAACACTGTGCATTTTTAACCTTTGTACATACTTTTTCACATTGTATTTTAAACAACACATCTTCACATCAGTACACTTGTAGGAAGTGCATCATGAAATGGATTACATCCATTTTAGTAAACAAACATAAACTTCTTAGTAGTATTACACTCTCAGTGTTCACTTGCAAAGTGCAAAAATAACAACAATATCCCTTCATTGAAATTAAATGAACTGTCTCACCGATTCTGTGTGAAACAGGCTGGGCACAAACAATGCAATGGCTGCCCCAGTGAATCCACAATGGTTTCTTGCTTCGCTGTGGTTTGTGCTCATAAAACTCTTCTAGTATCACACGTTTTCTCTCTCTGGTCTGTGCTCTTCTCATGTGCTGTGCATTGCTGTTTGGCTGTCTTTCTGTCTCTAACCTCAACAGCTGAACTGACTCAGTTCAATTGGGCTTGATTAGTGCAGCACTGCAGGTATATGGTAATCACTGCTTCAACAGGTTACTGTGTGGCTGGAACAGCATATCAGCCAGGCCTAAACTGACTGCTGATTGGTGGAACCACATGTCACTCTGTCTCTGATATCTAGTGATTTTTAGATGGCTTAACAAATCTCTGCACCACTCAGTGGTTAGGTTTTAGACAGGGTCACTAAACATAGTAACTTTAGATTTAGTTCTTAGGGAAAAGCACACATATAAGGCAACTGTACTGTCTCTATATGTTAGGGTTATACTGTAATCCAGTAAATCATGTGTGTTACACACTCATAATATTATGAGGTATGCACTTTATGCTCCTCTCTTTTCTCTATCTTCACTGCAATGATGAGCCTGAACAACCAAGTTTTTCACCCACGCTAATGTGATGTGACAATAAAGATTGATTCTGATTCTGTGCACGATTCTTCTGGTGACCTTGCTCACGGTCTCCTGGATAATGGTTGAGGAAGGAAGAATAGTTATGATTCACTTCCGTAAACACTCCTTACATAAGCAGTTTTGAAGATAAGATAAGACACTTTATTGTCATCATCCTGCTGTGCAAAACGAAAACACAACACAACACAATGATGCATTGGAAGCTTTCTTCTCCAAACTGTCAGTTGCTGCCACTCCTGTACATAAACCAAAATGAGCGTAAATACGTGACCTGTTGCATTTAGGGTTGCCAAATAAATAACTAGATAACTAACCAAAGCAGCCTTTGATTCGCTGTGTGGCCTACATTTAGTGTAATGCGGGAGCTGGCGAAAACTTCTGGGAACTCAGATTATACATTTAAGGACTGTGTGGTCACGTCTGGTTCTCGTTTGTCAGAAAAAGCTAAAGCATGTTCATAACATGGCTGAGTTATGACCTGGCTCTTGGGCCATAACAAAGGAGGAAGACACACACGGCTGTTTAAAAGTGCACAGACCAATATTTATTTACATTATAATCAACTTAATAAGACTCAAACAATAATACAGTACTAAGGTGGAGTGTGTCAATCAGTAGATCAGTAGTGTAAGTGAGTGGATGTGTGGTGGGTGTAGTGTGGGGTGTTGAATGGTGCAAAGATGCTGCTGCTCTCATGGAACGAGAGAGAGACTGAGCGTGGCCACACCCAGCCTCTTATAGTGCACCCTGGGAACACTGATCAGGTGCACCTGATCCCAATGCACCTGATCAGCAACTCGGCAGGACCTGTGGGAAGCACCAGACTAGGCCTACCTGAAGTTGAGAATAAAATGTCAATCCAATTTTGGCATGATGTCAATCTCGTTTTAAGGTGAAAATACAATAGCACACAGTATTATTTGACAAAGTTTAATAGAACAACATTATTAAATATTTCATTAAACATGTAATTGGCACATTGGAATAAATATGCAGGTAATAGTCATATTGTTGTCCAAAGAGTTACAGGTTTCGTTAATAGGCTCATAGCACAAATTGCCTTTGTAGGAAAACAAATTATTCAATTTGTGAAACTATTAAATTATTAACCAATTCGAATCTTTGAGGCATGTCTATAAAATATGTACCAAAGGCATACACGTCAAAAAGACTGAATGAGAAATAACATGGAGAAACATCACTCCTGTAAATACAATCACTTAAAATTAAAATGTAATTAGTACATGAAGGAGAGAAAGGGGATCTGTCGGACCATAAAGTTAGAACGTTTATGAAGCTATACCAAGCAGACAGAGACGCCAGTTTGGACCAAACTCACGGATACTCACAATCACAGCGAAAACAATCGCAAGACAGTAGTAAAACAATCACTGTCATGTACACAAGCTATTGTTAGAGAAGAGGGTCAATATTAGCCGGGAAGAGGAGGAAAATATTTTTCTTTTCACAATGATGAATAGAAAAATAGACTTGATACTGTATGACTTTGGATATGATCACTTAAAGGTGACGGACAACATATAAAGGAAAGAGAGAGCAGTACAAAGAGATGAAACCAATATGGAATAAACACTGAAAACAGATGCATTATTGACCTACTGGATTAAAACACATAATAACTTACTTAAACAATATCTTCCTTCAGTCTGAGCAGTAGTAACTTCTACTACAGAACTAAAGGTAGATGTTTTTTTCTTAAGTTAGTACTATAGCTATTCTACACACATGGATGTTGGCACTTTGTTGGGTGTGGGGGTCTGCTCTGCTGGCAGTCTAAATTGGGCTGTATTTTGCGTGTCTTAAGTACCAGGTCTTATTCCCTAACTTGAGTAAACTAAAGACCTGGAGGCGTGATCAATGCCATTTGGCTATTCTGAGTGGCCAAAGAGCATTGACCACGCCTCCAGGTCTTTAGTTTACTCAAGTTAGGGAATAAGACCTGGTACTTAAGACACGCAAAATACAGCCCTTAATAAGGCTCCGCAGAGTCCCAGATAAAGCTGTCTCCGTCGAACACAAACTCGCCGCTCATCCCGTCCGGACCGTCCCTCCTCGTCATGGACCACAGCTGTCCGGGTGGAGCAAGAACCCGGAAAAGGTGCTGCTGTCCTCCGAGCTGGAGTACAAGCCGTTGGTCATGTGGTCCTTGACCTGAAGCCAGACGCGGTCGCCCCCGTTCAGGTGGAGCACAACCTGCTGCGAGGCGCCGCATTCGAAGGTCGCGGTGGTGATCACGATGGGTTTGTAGTCGCGGTAGAGGCCGACCTTGAGGTTGCGGTTGCGGTCGACGGTCAGGTGGTAGCCGATGACGTAGGTTCCGTCCACGGGCGCGGTGTAGATGCCACTGACGGGGTTGTAGTGGCTCTGACTAGGGTTGTTGAGGATGTTGGCGAACACCACCGGGGAGTCAGGCTCCGGAAACACGGAGGCGGCCATGGCGGCGGAGAACGAGGACTGGATGGCAGGCATGCAGGGGCCCTGCTCTCCCCCGATTCCTTGTGACCCTTGGTCTCCCTTGAACCCGCTGGCGCCAACATCTACTTGGTCCCCCTTATCACCTAGAGGACAGAGTTGATTGGTTGATTGATTTAGAAGAAAAAAAAAAAAAAATATATATATATATATATATATATACGCGCAATATATAGTAAATCTAAATATGTATATCCAATGATTGAATGATTTAAGGTGGCAAGGTAACACCATTTATAATGTAAAACTTAAGTATGCACATCGATTGGTACATTTTAAACTTAATTAAGTCTGTAGAATAACTTTTATTATTATTATCATTATTATTTAATACCTTTGAATCCTCTCTCTCCTTTGGATCCCATGCGTCCAACTCCACCTGTGTCTCCTTTCACTCCCTCATCTCCTTTCTGTCCTGCAGGACACACACACACACACACACGCACGCACACGCACACGCACACGCACACGCACACACACACAGGGACAATGTTGTGATATCAGAAGGGACTCATAGTAGCCTACTGCTGTTTTTACAGTGGTGGAAAAAGTATTTATTTTCATTGAAGGTTTGCTCCCAGAATAATGATGCTAGTGGTTAAGTAGTAGTAGACTGTACGAAACACACAAGATAGAAACCTGGCTGACCTCCGCTCTCTCCTTTGGATCCCATGAGTCCAACTTCACCTTTCACTCCTTTCAGTCCCTCACCTCCTCTCTCTCCTTTCTGTCCTGCAGGACACACACACACACACACACACACACACACACACACACACGCAGTGGTGGAAAGCATAAAAAACTGTACTTGAGTAAAAGTACAAACGTATTGGTATAAAATATATTTGAAAGTACCAAAAGTAAGAAAGTACGCATTATGCAGAATGTCACATTTCACAAGTTGTCAATGAATGCCACAGACGAAAAACAGTCTAAGTCCACACTATTTATCCATAATGTATAAATGATAGATAAGGGTTCAAGACAACGAGGCCTTTTCGTGGAGGGGTCAGAATGAAATTTGGACTTGGACTGTTTTTCGTCTGTGGCACTCAAATGTATAAATTATTTTATGCTAGTGGTTAAGTAGTAGTAGACTGTACGAAACACACAAGATAGAAACCTGGCTGACCTCCTCTCTCTCCTCCTCTCTCTCCTTTGATTCCCATGATTCCATCCATTCCCCTACCTCCTTTCTCTCCTTTCTGTCCTGCAGGACACACACACACACACACACACACACACACACACACACACACACACACACACACACACACACACACACACACACACACACACACAGTGGTGGAAAACATTAAAAACTGTACTTGAGTAAAAGTACAAACTAATTGGTATAAAATATATTTTAAAGTACGTCACATTTCACAAGTTGTCAAATGTATAAATTATTTTATAAATAGCAGATTTTCTTTTTCTGATATTTCCAAATGGCCGATGGCCAGACCCAACCTCACCGCATTGTAATGTTACCTGGGGTACCTGGGGTACCTGGGGAAGCCAAAACAGCCGATAGAGACAGAGCTACCAGCAGGAACAGAAGCACCGATGACATGATCTGTAGAGGAGGAGGGATGGAGAGAGAGAGTTCACTTTAATCCCTTGAGTAAATGGTAGAAAGGATGTTTTGAATGATGTTTTTGAATATATAGGCCTATATATAATAGTACTCACAATACGATACGAATCATGATAGCCTACTAGGTTTACGATACTTTAATTCATTTATTTTCCACAATTTCTTTCATTATTATTTCTCTTACACAAATCCAGTATTTTCTTTCTTTTTTAATTTCCTTCTCTTATCCTCTTTTCAATACAGTAGCAAATGACTGGTAGTAAGAACTTACCTTATACCGGGAGAGAAGAAGGCAGTCCCGACAGCGTTTCACAAAGATCTCTCACCATGTTCAAATTGAACATGGTTAATATAGCATATTGTAATCAATACACAGACAAACGTGTCGAACAACAAGGTAAAAAAACACATTTGTTTACAAAGGGACAGATAATGCAAGACGTCACTGAATATTGCATACAGAAACTATATCTCACGGGGCAGAGATAGTGCTGATATGAATATCAGTTAGTGGAACCGGGCAACAGGGCAAGAACTCTCACTAAGTGCAGTTAGTATAATACAAGTCTTCAAGGGCAAAAACATATTGTGTTATGGCAATAATGGGGAAACAAAACAATCTACACACTGGCGGGGCCAGAAGTGTGAACCAAAATCAGTGGGACAGCGTGACATAGCCACAGGGTCACAGGGCAACATGAAAGCTTCATTCATCAAATAACAGATCTACAAATGAGAAATACCTAACAAGAGGTACAGATATAGAAAACAATGGATCAGCACGCGTTCATTATGATCATTTCTTAAATCATGAACAAACCAGGAAATAATACACAAGAGATTTACAATCTTATATCAATTCGTTTTGAATCCCTATCAACTAGTGTACAATTATTGTGAACTATACTATAAAGAATAGAGTGAGCCTACATTACAATAGTAATAGAATGAATACAAAAAGTGATGTTACCAACAACAGAACGCCGGGCAGAGCTCTGGACTTAAGCTGGCTTAGCAAATGGCAATACTGACCACCTGGTAAACTCATGATGTATATTGGAACTACAATTCACATTAAATATAGCTTAGATAACAGTTTTAAGTTGTCTCTGTTCAAATGAGAGAACATATTTATACATTTATACAGGATCCATGGGCACAGCTGCAGGAGAAGTTTTAGCAGGACCCTAAAGATCTGGCTCGCTGATAGCAGCTGTGGATAGCAAGCACCTACTCTGCTGTTGTCCTTCCTGTTGACCACTACCTTATAAGGGAATCAGTTGGGACAGTGGGGGTGGGGGAACCTGAGACCACCTTTTCCCTTTGATGTCTTAGTCCTGAGTTGTATTTAAACCCTAATGAAATGTTTGTATCTGTGAGTTAGGCCCAGACAAGCCGTGAGGCTGGCTGTGCGCCTGCTCCATGGCTGTGATCTCTGTTTTTCTACACTCTCTGCAATAAAATGGACTTCGAAACTTTCATCTGCGTGCACCGTCGTCAGTCTCTCTTAAGTTGTTGGTAGGAAATATTCATCACTCAAACAAAGGTATCTAACATCAATCCACCATGCAGAGTTATTTATATCTGTATGTGTGTGTGTGTGTGTGTGTGTGTGTGTGTGTGTGTGTGTGTGTGTGTGTGTGTGTGTGTGTGTGTGTGTGTGTGTGTGTGTGCGTGTGCGTGTGCGTG
Source organism: Protomyctophum bolini (assembly GCF_963924005.1). Lineage (NCBI taxonomy): Eukaryota > Metazoa > Chordata > Actinopteri > Myctophiformes > Myctophidae > Protomyctophum > Protomyctophum bolini. The sequence goes on along the minus strand of NC_137870.1, from coordinate 39,617,162 downwards.
CGCGCAATCAGTTGAAGGCATGTCTGGTGTGCGTGCAGGGTTTGGGCCTTGTATCTATTTCCTGCTTACTGATTCTATGCATCCATTTAGTGTAAGAAAGTCCCCTAGACATTAATTAAATATCTTTAGCCCCCCCTTAAGATCTTTACCCTTCACTCCATACTTAATACAACTACTGACAATGCTATTCTTCCCCTCCACAGGCTTGTATGGTTAAAATACAGTAACTACTTATTGATTCTACTAACATGGTTACACATAATCCCACCATTACATCAATTATCTTAATTAGAGGACGACAGAGAGAGAGAGAGAGGAGCGTGTGTGTGTGTGTGTGTGTGTGTGTGTGTGTGTGTGTGTGTGTGTGTGTGTGTATGTGTGTGTGTACACGTGTGTGCGTGTGTGCATCATTTTAACAAACAATCAGAAATCAGAAGAGAGTGATCGACGTGTGTAGTATACAACATGCTGTGTACTCATACAAGGTACTTGTACGTGAATATGCAATGTACTTATATGTACTGTATTGTGCACTGCCTGAACTGTAAGATACTTTATGAGTGAAGACAGTTAGAGCACGCAGCAAGGTCAGCGTGCTGCAGGCAGTGATTGTGATGTCTAGTCAGTGACGTCATTAGGACACGAAGGATCCAAGCTATCTATATATGTGCTGTATGTGTAATAAACGTGTGAACGTTTTTTAATGTGACCAAGTCTCGTGTCATGTTATCTTCTCCCGGGCCGGCCTGTCTGTCTGTCCGCCGCCGAACCAAAGGAAATAATCAACCGGGTCGTCACACACCAGAACCAGACGAGGGTCCAATACTTAGAACAGAGTTTCATAACAAATGGTAACAGTGTGCACTACTCTATGCCGAATTGAAGTGGACTCTGTCCCAGACTTTTTTTTTTCTCCCTGGAAATAAAAACGTCTGGGTTTCCGAGGCTACTGGACCAGTACAACCACAGTCTTCTACTGGTGACCACCGGAAAGACCCCGTGAGAAACGTTGTGTGGCTAAGGCGACAAGTGTCATCAGGGACATTTACCACCCCAGCCACAGCCTGTTCAAGCCGCTGCCGCGCCCACGGCCGGGCAGCGGGCAAACGTTACAGGAGCATCGGGAGCCAGTACTACCAGACTTCTGAACAGCTTCTACCTGTCAGCGATCAGACTGCTGAACAAGAGCTAACCGAACTGATTCATGCAGACTTTTTATTTACATTCGTACATTTTATTTATTATGCACTCATAATATTATGAGGTATGCACTTTATGCTCCTCTCTTTTCTCTATCTTCACTGCAATGATGAGCCTGCACAACCAAGTTTTTCACCCCCACCCTAATGTGATGTGACAATAAAGATTGATTCTGATTCTGTGCACGATTCTTCTGGTGACCAGCTTGCTCAAGGTGTAGAAGTCTCCTGGATAATGGTTGAGGAAGGAAGAAAAGTTATGATTCACAATCTCTATCCAGTTTCCCCTGGGACTCGTAAACGGCCCCTTGGCCTGGCCTGCAGGGCCTATGCTGTGTATATGGTGTACTGCCCTGTGTGTGTTTCTCCCACAGATCATGTGGGCGTCGGGCCACTTGAGACTCCTCATTAGGTGCATTAGGAGCACCTGATCAGTGCTCCTGAAACCCTATAAAAGCCAGCCATTCTCGGTGTCCCTCTCCAGATGACAGCACCCTTCTGCTTTTTTCTCTTTACGGTTTGGTTTGCACACTACAACACACCTTCACCATATTAACCACACATCCACACTGACACCACTGATCTTACTGACTTCCACATCTCATAGCCTACATCTGAAGCATTATTCTTTATATTAAGTTAATATTAGTTATATCTAATGAATAAATTATTGTTATTTCGAACACTGCTACTGCGTCCTCCTCAATTTGTCATATTTGGCCCAACGGGCCGGGGTATGACACTCCTTACATAAGCAGCTTTGAAGATAAGATAAGACACTTTATTGTCATCATCCTGCTGTGCAAAACGAAAACAACACAATGCAATGAAGCATTGGAAGCTTTCTTCACCAAACTGTCAGTTGCTGCCACTCCTGTACATAAACCAAAATGAGCGTAAATACGTGAACTGTTGCATTTAGAGTTGGCAAATAAATAACTTGACCTCGAATAAGGGTCAACTTTGGGCTGAAAATGCACAACAGATTGTAGAAATATATATCCAATTAGGCTAGTAGGCAGGCTTGGATATACATACCGTTCAATGTTTTAAGTCAGTTTAACCAGAGCAGCCTTTGATTCGCTGTGTGGCCTACATTTAGTGTAATGTGGGAGCTGGCACACACACACACACACACACACACACACACACACACACACACACACACACACACACACACACACACACACACACACATAAGATACCAAAGATACCACATTTTTTATATGATAATAATAATACGAATGGATAAAAACAATATAGTGCATATTTGAGGCATGTCTATAAAATATGTACCAAAGGCATAAACGTCAAATAGACTGAATGAGAAATAACATGGAGAAACTTCACTCCTGTAAATACAATCACTTAAAATGTAAATGTAATTAGTACATGAAGGAGAGAAAGGGTCACTGTTGTTCAGAGAGGGGAGAGCATTACTCATCCACTTTCCCCTGCCCCAGTTTACCCAGCCGGTAAGGGAATTCTAACTGGCAACCTTGAAGTTCACTTCCTTACAAAATGATGAGATCTTATCAACAAAGTCACGTATGTCCCTATGTTCAGAGTAAAGGAACAGGGCAGGGACCTGTGCCCAGCTGAAAGCGAGAGGCCTCTTTGACCCGAACCATGCATCTGATGTAACAAAGGGAAGCATCTAAACATGTCTCCTATATCGTCTTACAGTGGCAGCATTACTTCAGTATCTGGAGTACATAAAGATAGATTTTTTTTTTTTTTTTACTTTGTTTTTATTTCAGTTTGGGCAACTTCACAGAATTATAAACATACATATTTTTCACACTGTCATAGAATATATATTACATACACACAAACAACTTCACATACATTTACAATTATTCACAACAAAACAAGGAAATAAAATATTACAATTATTCACAACAAAACAAGGAAATAAAATATTACAATTATTCACAATAAAATAAGGAAATAAAATACAAGTAGAGAGACGGAAACAACAGAGCGTCAACAACAATGGGAAGTGAACAATACTGGATACAGACATGACTGGAGACAGAGGCAAGCATATGAACGCACCAGGAGGTCTGGGGAGAAGTGTATTTGGTGAATTGTTACTCAAGATTCCGATACCTACTACCTCATTAGTAAAGGCAGTACAGGACTCCATCTTTTACTAAATATGTTTGGTTGAAGCCTCAGGGCATATGTAATTTGTTCCATCTGGTAAACGTCCCATATTCTTTCCACCCACATACTTAGCCATTTAATTGTAATGCATTTGATGGCCGCTGAGGGCTCTACCCTCCAGACCTTCCGGTATCATTCCCAACAACATTACTATGGGATCCTCTGGAATGTTTTGACCGAAAACTTATTTTAATGCTTCAGATACCTCCCTCCAGAATGGTCTCAATTTGGGGCATCTCCAGAATATACGAGTATGATTCCCAATAATGTGCTCCACAGCCCCTCCAGCATCTATTCGAGTGATTTTGACCCATTTTGGCCACTATTTGAGGCGTCCTGAAAAATCTAGATATTACTTTCCAATTGAATTCTCTCCATGTATTAGAGTTGGTTACCAGGTGCGCTTCACTACATACCTCCTCCCACGTATCCAGCGTTACTTCTATACCTAATTCAGCCTCCCATATTCGGGCAAAGGACCAAGAAGACTTGGTAGAATTCCTTGATTGCCTTGCCATCACCAAATTCAAATTTTAGAACCAACTCCTCCATAGGAGTGGGTTTCATGGCTCTCTCCCAGTCCTTTTTTTGTTAAAAAGTCTCTAAGTTATAGATATCTGAAAAGAAATTGTCCTTGGGAGCCCGAATTCAGTCTGTATTTGTTCGAATTATTTAAGAACATCCTTATTAACTAATTGGTGTATGCTAGTTATGCCGAATTCTGTCCAATTCCTGAATCTTACATTACATCTAATTGAGCTGGTATGAACTTCTTTATGTAACCAATATGTGTTAGCGAAGAGATCTGTTTAGGTAGTCCAAAGGAGGTTTTTATTTTTCTCCATATTTTTAAAGTGACTCTAGTCCACTCACTCATTTGAGATAGAACATTTTTTAAGATACCAAATCTAGATCCAGATTGGAGCTGGGAAACAGTGTAGTGTTTGCCCGAACGCGGCTGGAAATGAGCACAGAGTCAGGATGTACAAAAGCAGCCACACCGTGGTTTATTCCCAAAAAGGAGATGAACAGCATGGGAAATGGCAGCACGCAGGCAGCAACAAACAAACAGGGCAGGTGGGTGTGCAGCTCCACCCTGCCCTCTCACTGAATTCAACACTGAGTTGGTGAGCTTCCTGGCAGCCTTTTATAGGCAGCTGCACCAATCAGTGTGGGCTGTACCATTTCACCTGGTTAAACATGCAACCCCCACATAACCCACATCACATTATCCTTAGCAGCCCCAATGCCTCCCTCAAACACCCCCGTGGCTATTCCACCGTGGTCCAGTCCAGTACATGGTGCCCTGGTAGCCTGGTTCCCTGAACACACTGGAACAGACAGAACAGAAGCAGATATTACATAATTGTATTTTCATTTCATCATACTTTCAATAACCCAGTTAGACTCATGACTCTTCCTTTATGCCAATATACATACTTAAATGTGCCCAATCTCAGTAACGGAGGACCACTTCGTTACAAACAGTGTGGTCTAATGTTGCCCTATCTTCTAGGAATCCTGATCATCAGCAAATTCATCTAAATTTTGTTCATCGGACATACTTAGCCCCCCGCAGATTGTGTGCTATGCAGATTTTAAATAATCATAACTGCACTTTCTGCACTCCGAACACCATAGGTACATTCTTTCATATGGTGTGGGAGTGTCCGGATGTCCTCACATTTTGGAATCTGGTTGCTGCTAAACTTTCGATTATTCTACAAATTAACATTACACCCTCCCCATCTCTATTGTTATTAAACGATGTATCCCAATTGCCTTTAAATAATACCCGTATTCGTGTCTTCTTTGCTGGCGTAACGGCCGCAAAGAAGATGGTTGCTTCGCACTGGAAACCACATCATACATTGACCTTTCGCCAATGGGCTTTGACCTTTTTAGATATCATCTATATGGAATTGTCAACAGCAAGATTGCACGGAGCGAAAGAAGTAAACATTGATATTTGGTCTGATATTGCAGATATGGTTAAGGACATGATTTAGTCATTATTATTATTTATTTATTTTTCCCTATTGCACAGTGGTAGGAGTCCTGACATTTTGTGACATCTTTGGTCCCGGGGGGAGGGGTGGGTGGGATTGTCTGTTTGTTTTTGTGTTCCTTTCTTTTGCTGTTATGTGTTTTCATATGTTTTGTTTTCTTTATTTTATTTCATTCATGATGTTAACATGTTTTATTGTGATTTTTTGTCTTAAATAAAAAACAATTGATAACAAAAAAAATAACATTTTTTTAAGCTATACCAAGCAGACAGAGACGCCAGGTTGGACCAAACTCTATTGACACAATAGCTAACACCAATCACAGCGAAAACAATCGCAAGACAGTAGTAACACAATCACTGTCATGTACACAAGCTATTGTTAGAGGAGAGGGTCAATATTAGCCGGGAAGAAGAGGAAAATATTTTTCTTTTCACAATGATCACTTAAAGGTGACGGACAACATGGAAAGAGAGAGCAGTGTAAAGAGATGAAACCAATATGGAAAAAACACTGAAAACAGATGCATTATTGACCTACTGGATTAAAACACATAATAACTTACTTAAACAATATCTTCCTTCAGTCTGAGCAGTAGTAACTTCTACTACAGAACTAAAGGTAGATGTTTTTTTCTTAAGTTAGTACTATAGCTATTCTACACACATGGATGTTGGCACTTTGTTTGGTGTGGGGGTCTGCTCTGCTGGCAGTCTAAGGCTCTGCAGAGTCCCAGTTAAAGCTGTCTACGTCGTACACAAACTCGCTGCTCATCGGACCGTCCCTCCCTGTCATGGACACCTCACAGCTGTCCGGGTTGAGCAAGAACCCGGAAAAGGTGCTGCTGTCCTCCGAGCTGGTGTACAAGCCGTTGGTCAGGATGCTCTTGACCTGAAGCCAGACGCCGTCGCCCCAGTTCAGGTGGAGCACAACCTGCTGCGAGGCGGTGCCGCGTTCGCTGGTCTCGGTGCTCCTCACGATGGGGCTGTAGTTGCGGTAGAGGCCGACCTTGAGGACGCGCTCGCGGACGGTCAGGTGGTAGCTGAAGACGTAGGTTCCGTCCACGGGCGCGGTGTAGATGCCACTGAGGGGGTTGTAGTGGCTCTGAGGGTTGTTGAGGATGTTGGCGAACACCACCGGGTAGGCAGGCTCCGGCAACACGGCGGACAGGGCGGCGGAGAACGAGGACTGGATGGCGGGCATGCAGGGGCCGGGAAAGCCCATCGGCCCCAGGTCTCCCTGCTCTCCCTCGATTCCTTGTGACCCTTGGTCTCCCTTGGCCCCTATGGGGCCATCATTTCCTTGGTCTCCTTTGGCACCGTCGCTTCCCGGCGCCCCGTCCTCACAGTTACAGTCGCCCTCTGGGCCCTGGTCGCCCTTGACGCCGGACACTCCGGGAACACCGTTGACTCCCATCACACCGTTGTCACCCTTGAGTCCAAGGTCGCCCTTGGACCCGTTGTTTCCCATTGGGCCTCTGGGACCAGCGAGTCCGGGCAGACCACCGGGACCTGGGGGTCCTGGGATGGTCTCGCATCTGTCGGGGCACTGTCCATCAAGCCCCTGAGGGCCAACATCACCTGCGGGTCCGTTAGGACCATGGTCCCCCTTATCACCTAGAGGACAGAGTTGATTGATTGGTTGATTGATTGATATATAGTATATATATATATATATATATACACGCAATATATAGTAAAACAAAATATGTATATCCAACGATTGAATGATTTAAGGTGGCAAGGTAACACCATTTATAACGTAAAAGTAAGTATGCACATCGATTGGTACATTTTAAACTTAATTAATTCTGTAGAATAACTTTTATTATTATTATATTATTATTATTTTATACCTTTGAATCCTCTCTCTCCTTTGGATCCCATGCGTCCAACTTCACCTGTGTCTCCTTTCACTCCCTCACCTCCTTTCTGTCCTGCAGGACACACACACACACACACACACACACACACACACACACACACACACACACACACACACACACACACACACACACACACACACACACACAAGGACACAAGGACAATGTTGTGAGATCAGAAGGGACTGATAGTACTGCTGTTTTGGCAGAGGTGGAAAAGGTATATACTGTATTTTCATTGAATGTTTGCCCCCAAAATAATGATGCTAGTGATTAAGTACGAAACACACAAGATAGTTTTTTTCCGGATTCCAAGAGTCGGGTATACCTTTAATTCCTGTTCTTCCTGAGAAACCTGGCCGACCTCTGCCCCCAGTCAGACCCCGTCTGCCAGGGCTGCCTGACATACCTGAGAGAGAGAGAGAGAGAGAGAGAGAGAGAGAGAGAGAGAGAGAGAGAGAGAGAGAGAGAGAGAGAGTGAACAATAGTCAACGTGCAGTGGTGTAAAAAGTACTCAAATGTAGTAAAAGTATGAATGCTTCAATATAGAAATACTAAGTAAAAGTCCAGGATTCAAAATGTAGCCTACTTGAGTAAAAGTACAAAAGTATTCATCATCATCATAGCATGATAATGTAATTAAAGAAAATTACTCATTATACAGAATGAATGTCCCATTTCAAGTTTTCAAAAGTATAAAAGTAATTTGGAAATAGCAGATCTACAAGCTCATTAATATGACAAATTAATGTAGGGTCTACAGTATGTCGTAATCAAAGTCAATGAAAATCTCTGTGTGGCTTGAAAGTGTACTTAAAATGTCACCATTGACATTGACAGAATAGACATTCTTGTGACAATGGTCTTCTCAACTTTAACTGACCAAACGGCCACTGATTTTGGAATCCAGTTTAACTTTATACATTCAAGATTGATTATGTATGAGTATCAGTTTTGGTTCCTCAACATGTAAGCAGTAAAAAACATAGACAACAAATAGTCAGTAGAAGATTAAAAAAAGAGTAAAGTATGTACATTTGTTATATACTATAACATATTTTTAGGTGCTGGAAAAGGTGCATATACACGCAATGGTGGAAAACATAAAAAACTGTACTTGAGTAAAAGTACAAACGTATTGGTATAAAATGTACGTTGTCAAATGTATAAAATCTTTTATAAATAGCAGATTTTCTTTTCCTGATTTCCAAATGGCCGATGGCCACACCCAACCTCACCGCATTGTAATGTTAACGTTACCTGGCATTCCCCGATCTCCTCCGTCGCCCTTGGGTCCGAGGCTGGCTTTACAGCGAGTGCAGACACAGGACCAGGGAACCTGGCTCGTCACCATATCACAGTAAGAAAAATCTGTCATGTCTCCCGAGCCCTCTGGAACAGTTCCATTCATGTCAAGGAAATCAGGCATGTCCTGAGGAGGGAACATTGGTGGCTCTGGCGTTTCGAAAACAGCCGATAGAGTTGGAGCTACCAGCAGGAACGGAAGCACCGATGACATGATCTGTAGAGGAGGAGGGATGGAGAGAGAGAGAGTTCACTTTAATCCCTTGAGTAAATGGTAGAAAGGATGTTTTGAATGATGTTTTTGAATATATAGGCCTATATATAATACTCAACTCACAATACGATACGAATCATGATAGCCTACTAGGTTTACGATACTTTAATTCATTTTCCACATTTTCTTTTATTATTATTTCTCTTACACAAATCCAGTATTTTCTTTCTTTTTTTAATTTCCTTCTCTTATCCTCTTTTCAATACAGTAGCAAATTACTGAATTACTATTTTCATCAATTCTCTTACAAACATCCTGTATTTTCTTCTCTTTTTTAGGCGCCCTCTGCTGTTTGCATCACGATTCAAATTGTGATTTAATCACGATTTGAATTGTCACCAGTTTGAATAGATTTTAATCGATTTACGATATATCGTTACATGCCTAATATATAGTAATATGGTATATTTTGAAACATTCCTGTGAAATATTATGAGATAATTGTAAACTAGGAATGTGTCTCAGAGAAGAAATATATTTTAAAAATGTATACTGTATAAAAAAAGGTGTATACTATAATAAAATATATACACATCCAGACCGGGTCCACAGTAGCAGGATGGATGCTGGAGATAGATGTCTACTCACCAAACCAGAAAAGTGAACCATGATGGCTGATGTTCTGACGAGGATATGACTTCCAGCTGCACCGGCACCTGTATATATGCACCTGTACAGCATCCACCCACTAACACTCACACTGTCACATGTATAGTGTGTGTGTGTGTGTGTGTGTGTGTGTGTGTGTGTGTGTGTGTGTGTGTGTGTGTGTGTGTGTGTCACACACACTATACATGTGACAACATGTCTGTAGTTTCTGGTTTCTGGTCTCTCTATTCAGTCTATGCTACACTGAAACATATCTTTATTATGTCACCATTGAGAGCCAGTTATACCTTGGCATTGGTACATATCATCATCATGTCATACGCAGCTATACCGACATACGCATCAAACGACCCAAGTAACCACAGTATACTGCTAATCAACGTACAAATTACATATACATAGAGGCATTTCCTTTAATCCACCCGACACTGAAACATATCTTTATTACGTCACCATTGAGAGCCAGTTATACCCTGGCATTGGTATATATCTTCATTACGTCATACGCAGCCACAGCATACGCATAAGACGACCTCAATTGGTTGTTATTAATGAATCAATCAATTAGTCAATGTTTTTAAATCGTTTACAATGAATTACGATCATTTACAAGGTTCTAAAGTTTCAAGGTTCATTCAAGAGTTGTCAAATAAGGAATATTTTCTTTCAGTCTAACCCAAAGAAGATAGTTAAATATAATAGAATCTAATAGGAAGATGGCCTACAATAACATACAGGACGTTCAAACAGTGCAGTGTGACTCTGATCAGCCCAAAGTGACAATCAAAGCAGATGGGGTGGGAAATATTCTAGGAGCGTGGCAACAATCATGGACATCTGTAAGGAAAGTTATACCAGGAATGTCCCCATGAGGACTGCAAGGACAAGATTGTTGACCTTTTGAATGGAAATTACCACTGTGAGAAATGTAGAAGAGAATTTCCTGAGTTCGAATATAGACTCAATATAGCAGACTTTCGTGGTGAGAAATTGGTGTCATGCTCCCAGGAAATAGTTGAAGTCCTCCTGGCACAACAGTACTTGAGTGCTCTGCTTGCGCACTAGTATGCCATTCATGGCCTACTTGTGTGCAACACGCAAGTATAGGCACTCGACAGAGTGCAGTTCTAGTTGTATATAGTTTCTAGCCATTTCGGCTTACATTTATATCTTGAAATGTGTTCTTCTCGCATGTAAAACTACTAGAATTTCGTGCGCGCTTTGCGCGCACTCATCCCAGAGCTACTTCGCCACGCACTATGGGAAGAAATAAATGGCGGGAGTTGACTCCACATGTAGTAACGGATGGGTTATTGGAAATGTACCATTGTTTTGTCCTGAATATTTCCACAGCCTAATTACTAAAGGATTGTGACTGTGGGACAGACATACAGTCTGACATATAATAGGCTACACAGTGAATAAACAATGACCTATATGCCCAGAGTTCTTAAATTAACATAGTTGGATTTTAACAGAAAGACAATGCCATAAATCAGTCAAAGTAAGTGACAGACTCAACAGTAGCACACAGCATGCAAGGCAGCGATGCATGCATGCAAACATGTTTGTCCAGCTGAGATTTAGTGTCTCCATCTCTCTGTGGAAGAGGTTGCACATGACCTGTACGGCCACACTGAGGCTCCAACACAAACACAGACACAAAACAACACCACGCTGTTTGTCCAGTTGACCCAAATCAACACCAATACCTAGCCTGTTTGTCCAAAACACACTATCTGCTCGCCATGTTTCTACTTCGCCACAACCTAATGTTAGTAACAAATGTAGGGGAGAGCCGCCAAGGTTGTAACGCTTCATGGTTGTAACATGGACGTTATCTCTTGATTGGTCAACGCCACCATGACGCCATCGCGTCAGTATGTGTACAGCAACGTACTCTACGTGGCCAGGAAGTTTGAAGTGTTTACCTTTGTCCTACGGGGAGTTATTGGCGAAAATCTGACTTTTTTCAAAATGCGTATAATTTTACACCTGGAGTATATGTGTGCTCCTTTTTTTTTCTTTGGTGTTGGTGAATAAAAATCCACATGGATGTCTTCATGCTTATGTTCTTCATTAGTTTGCATCGTGTTTAGACGGAATTCACGTTCATTCTGGTCTGTAAGCAACGGCAAAGAAAAGTTGCAAAAGCGGGTCATTTGTAACATGTGTTACAAATGGTCCGCTTCCATTCAATGCCATTATATGTAATATTTACATATTTGACATATTGGCCAATATTATATGTTCTAAAATTGTATTGTATTGTGTAGTGTATTCTAAAATTAGTTTAGGGTTGTATAACATTGTACAACTCAATCAATCAAACGTTTGTTGAATCAATGTATTACCCCATTGAAAAAAAAGAAAAGCCCAAACTGGTACACCCGATACTATTTAATATTTCCCTTATGTTTGATACATTTTCTTATCACATCCATGGTGTGAAAACAATGCTAAGGAGTTGCTTCAATGAAATATAATTGCTTTAAGCTGAAAACGATATGTTTAATGGTGTTTTGTAGCGTTGTTACATTTATCATGCATGCCGTTACAATTAATCCGATATGCGCAGCAAATGTAACACTGAAACAGCGTCCACGTTCGGTTTAATAACTCCCGACCTGTTTTATCCAAAAAATAACTTGAAGTGGTTTATGGTAGCTGACATGTGTAGGTCCGTTGCCTGAAAATATTACATGTGTAGCTAAACGGATCTCTGAGTAAAAGAATGAAACGTGCAAAATGTTACATCCTTGGCGGCTCTCCCCTATTAGTTTACTCACAGCACAGCACCGTCACTCCTGTCAGTTATTTCGTCCTAATAACTTGAAGTGGTTTATGGTAGCTGACATGTGTAGGTCCGTTGCCTGAAAATATTACATGTGTAGCTAAAGGGATCTCTGAGTAAAAAAATGAAACGTGCAAAATATGTTCTAAAATTGTATTGTATTGTGTAGTGTATTCTAAAATTAGTTTAGGGTTGTATAACATTGTACAACTCAATCAATCAAACGTTTGTTTAATCAATGTATTGCCCCATTGAAAAAAAAGAAATGGCCAAACTGGTACACCCGATACTATTTAATATTTCCCTTATGTTTGATACATTTTCTTATCACATCCATGGTATGAAAACAATGCTAAGGAGTTGCTTCAATGAAATATAATTGCTTTAAGCTGAAAACGATATGTTTAATGGTGTTTTTTAGCGTTGTTACATTTATCATGCATGCCGTTACAATTAATCCGATATGCGCAGCAAATGTAACACTGAAACAGCGTCCACGTTCGGTTTAATAACTCCCGACCTGTTGTGTGTAAGTAGCGTGGTTAAAAGGCTGTGTGTTTGTGTTGTAAACAACTCATGTTAGGTCTGCGCACACTGTATGTTGCTATGGCAACCTGTCATGAAATGCTGCTGACGTTAGCATGTGTGCTACCAGGCAAAAGCTGAGATAGATATGCAACTACTACTGGGGAAAATGTCATACAAAACACAACACCTAATTTCGGAATGTTATTGTGACCTATTGAGCACAAACAGACCATCATGATTTGCTTGCTGGACCTATAATTAATTTATTTGCATTAAATGTCCACTCGCCCATCAAAAAGAAAAGCAAGATGGCTGCGACAGATTTTGAGCTCGACGGACAGAACAGAGCTGGTGACGTATGAGTGTTGCCAGGTTTGCGAATTGTAAGCGAGTTGTAGTGTATGTAAGTAGCGTGGTTTAAAGGGCTTGTTTGTGGGCTTGTTGGGCTTGTTTCTGACCCTGTTGGGGCAGCAGTGATTCCGTGTTCCGTGTAGGAAAGCCTCGGGGATGTGGGTGTTTTGGTGTTTGGGCCGAGAATGTGTGTATTAAACAAATGCAGTGGCGGCGTGAGTGTGGAAGTGAGGCATTATTAGTGGCAATGCAAATAGTAATGTTTGTGGGCTGGTGCTGAATGTGGTCGAACGACGCTTTTTGAGGAGATAGGCCAGGACCACTGCGAAGGCCTACGAAGGGTAAGTGTGTGACGTCACTGCCGTGTGAGTGTGTGTGGGTGTAGTGTGTAAGATGGTGTTGTGGGTGTTGCAATAGCGACGTAGCTGTTGTGGCTTTGGGTTTTTCTTCTGAGTATGGGTACCACTTCTCTCTTGTAATAAAGGATGAAATAATCTTCATTACAAAGTAAGGGGTGGTTCAGAACTCTAGAATTTACTCTGACAAATCTCTTGCATGGTTCTGTGAAGGGATTATTTTCCCTTTAAGCTAATTCCAAAGTACAGTATACATTACAACAATACAACAAGCCCTATGTCTATTCAGCAGTTATTTCATGAATAGTGTAGTGTCGGCCCGATAAGCGGCTGGAAATGAGCACAGAGTCAGGATGTAAAAAGCAGCCACACCGTGGTTTATTCCAAAAAGAAGGTGGACAGCATGGAAAATGGCAGCACGCAGGGAGCAAACAAATATAGGGCATGCTGGTGTGCAGCTCCACCATGCCCTCTCACTGAATCCAACACTGAGTTGGTGTGTGCTTCCTGGCAGCCTTTTATAGTCAGCTGAACCAATCAGTGCAGACTGTACCATTTCACCTGATTAAACATGCAACACTTTCCTGAACCCCACATAACCCACCTCACATGAACCTATAAATCTATATCCCTACACCGGTAAGTACATATCAATGATGCCCACTATTGCAAGATAACCCACATGTCACATTATCATTAGCAGCTCCAATGCATCACTCAGACACCCCCATGGCTATTCCACTGTGGTCCAGTCCAGACCAATACATGGTGCTGGTGCATGGTTCCCTGAACACACTGGAACAGACAGAACAGAAGCAGTCAGTATTCAAGTACCCATAACACAGTCTCATATTACATAATTGTATTTTCATGTTCATCATACTTTCAATAAACCAGTTCAACTCATGATTCTTCCTTTGTGTGCAAATATACATACTTAAATGTGCCCAATATCAGTAACGGAGGACCACTTTGTTACAAATAGGAATATCTGACTTTCTGCATTTTTTGGTTTGTGTCGTTTTTCTGTGCCACATGCGTAGTGTAGTAAGTTGCTATACAAAGGAATTTCCCCTGAATGATGCTTGATAACGGACACCCGACACCAGTGAGGGATACTGATATCCCTGCAAAATATTCATCTATCGTTCCCTTTCCTTGCATCATATTTAGAGCTCCTGTTTTGCATTGATGTTTCAACCCAGTTCCTCTGCTGTTGATGTCAATAGACATGACCTGTAATAAACGATCAGACAGCTCTGTGAACGACCCTCAGGGTTGGTTACACTCACACTGGTGTCTTCTACACAAACATGTGATATGGTGCCTCGGATGTTACAGCAATTTACCTGTGAAACTGAGCTGCCTAAATACTATTACAACACCATTCTACTACTGTCTGTTGGTCAGTGGAAGCTGACCAGTACAGCCACAGTCTACACTGGACCAGTACATCCACAGTCTACACTGGACCAGTACATCCACAGTCTACACTGGACCAGTACATCCACAGTCTACTACTGTTGGTTACTGGACCAGTAGCCTGGGGTCCACCTATGCTTTCTATTGCATAGGCAGCTCCCAATCTAGACACAGCTGCGCGACATGAGACTAATTCATTAGAGCGACAGAGAGAGAGAGAGAGAGAGGAGTGTGTGTGTGTGTGTGTGTGTGTGTGTGTGTGTGTGTGTGTGTGTGTGTGTGTGTGTGTGTGTGTGTGTGTGTGTGTGTGTGTGTGTACGTACGTATGTGTGTGTGTGTGTACGTACGTATGTGTGTGTGTGTGTACGTACGTATGTGTGTGTGTGTGTACGTACGTGTGTGCGTGTGTGTGTCATTTTAACAAAGGGATCGATGTTTGCGCTACTCATGCTGAATTGAAGTGGACTCGGTCCCAGACTTTCTTTTTCTCCCTGGAAATAATAACGTCTGGGTTTCCGAGGCTACTGGACCAGTACAACCACAGTCTTCTACTGTTGGTCATTGGGAGCTGACCAGTACAACCACAGTCTTCTACTGTTGGTCATTGGGAGCTGACCAGTACAACCACAGTCTTCTCCTGGTGACCACCAGAAAGATCCTGTGCACGATTCTTCTAGTGACCTTGCTCAATGTGTAGAAGTCTCCTGGATAATGGTTGAGGAAGGAAGACATGTTTTTTTATTTTTTTAAGCTTAAGCAGATACAGGTTATGGGGAAAATACAATCAAAGAGCCTATCAATGATCTGCAGCTACTCAGTCAGGCGTACAGTATGTGTAAACTGAATGTTGGATGAATGACAGTCCTTGAGCTTTGTGGGATTACAGTCACATACTGAGGACGTGTTTGTTCAACCTCTTCTTGAAGGCGTGAACACTGCTAGATGTAATGTCTCCAACAACCACAGGGGGAAGGCTGTTCCATGTCCTTATAGCAGAGTGGAGAAAGCTCCTGTCAAAGGCATTTGGTGTTTGACTTGGGGGTTTCCAGGGCGTGGCTTGGTAGTACTCTCCGGGTGATTCGAACTGAGGTGTGAGCTTGAGGTAGTATAGTGCTTTGAGGTCCACTGGACAGTTGGGAGTGTGCATCTTGTAGAGAACAGTTGTTGCTGCAACTGTTCTGCGATGACTCAGCTTGCCGATGGCGTACTGCTGTATAGGGCAAGGTCCTCATCTACCCCGATGATTTTTAAGGCCTTCTTTTGGATGAGGTCTAACTGCCTGAGAGTGGTCAGAGAGGCGTTCATCCAGGCTATAGGCAGGAGTACTCCATGATGCTCCTGACCTGGGTTTTGTAGATGTTGGCCCTGCCTTTAGCATCAAGCTTGTTGGCCCGCTTGCGCAGTGCTCCAAGACGTTGTCCAGCGCGTCTGCAGATGTTGGACAGATGGCTGGTCCCACGAAAGTTTGCTGTCTATGCAGAGACCCAAAACCTCCATCTGCTCACTGAGCGTGATCTTGGTGGTCCCAAAGAAGAGATCCGGTCGAGAATGGATTCCTCTTTCTGGACAGAATTATAGAGCCGTGCACTTGCTGGGCTCGAAAGTGATCTTCCAGGCATCAGCCCACTTCCGAATGTTCTCCAGATCCTTGTTCAGGGACGCAGCTACCTCAGGCCCATTTGATGATGTTATTGGTTTCGAAGATGGTGGAGTCATCCGCATACAGGAAAATTGTGTTCTCGCACTGTTTCACAACGTCATCAATGAAGATGGAATATAGCAGTGGGCCCAGAATTGATCCCTGAGGTACGGATGCGTTGATGGGATGTTGTAATGAGGACTGACCAGAAAGCACAACTTCGATGGATCTCCCTTGGAGGTAGTTCTTGTATCCAGACATGCAATCTTCCAGTTACACCCTTTGAAGAGAGCTTTGCACAAAGGCCGTTGTGCCAGACCTGGTCGAATGCACCATTAATGTCCAGAGCGACAGCACACACTTCGCCACCTTTGTCGAGGATGTTGTTCCATGTCTGGGGCAAAACTGTGAGGAGGTCGGCTGTGCTGTGGTTTGGTCTGAATCTGTATTGTTTGTTTGAGATAAGGTCCTTACATAAGCAGCTTTGAAGATAAACAAGATAAGATAAACAATAACCCAATGCAATGATGCATTGGAAGCTTTCTTCTCCAAACTGTCACGATGATTCACTTTCTCTATCCAGTTTCCCCGGGACTCGTAAACACTCCTTACATAAGCAGCTTTGAAGATAAACAAGATAAGACAAACAATAACCCAATGCAATGATGCATTGGAAGCTTTCTTCTCCAAACTGTCAGTTGCTGCCACTCCTGTACATAAACTGAAATGAGCGTAAATACGTGACCTGTTATATTTAGGGTTGCCAAATAAATAACTTAACCTCGAATAAGGGTCAACTTTGGGCTGAAAATGCACAACAGATTGTAGAAATATATATCCAATTAGGCTAGTAGGCAGGCTTGGATATACCGTTCATTGATTTAAGTCAGTTTAACCAAAGCAGCCTTTGATTCGCTGTGTGGCCTACATTTAGTGTAATGCGGGAGCTGTTGAAAACTTCTGGGAACTCAGATTATACATTTAACGACTGTGTGGTCACGTCTGGTTCTCGTTTGTCAGAAAAAGCTAAAGCATGTTCATAACATTGCTGAAAAACAGTGACACGTTCCCCAACGATAACATTGTGATGATTACTTCGATCTGTTCTGTGTGAATGCAACTATTTACTGTAAAAAAAATGGAAACATCCAAAACATACAATAATATACAATTAAGTATAGGGTAGTGCACGCACGCGCGCGCGCACACACACACACACACACACACACACACACACACACACACACACACACACACACACACACACACACACACACACACACACACACACACACACACACTATGAGTGTTTCACAGTGTGGAGAGGACTTTGCCCTGGCAGCTCGTACATATTTGGGTTTTGGACGTATAGCTGCTTTGGGGACTCCTTATGGTTATGGCTGAGTCATGGTGACGTAACAGCGGGACAGACACACAGACAGACAGACAGACATGATCTGCTAGGTCTCATAGTTAATGCTCACTGCGTTCGCAACCAGTTATACCCTGACGTCATATGCTGGGACGGTGCATACGCATCAAAATATGCTGGCACGGTGCATACGCATCAAAAGTGGCGCAAAGTAACCACAGTATACCGCTAATCAACTTACAAATTACATATACATATACATAGCGGCATTTCTGTTACGGTGCGGGTCAAAGTAGAACCCAAAAGCAGGCAACACAGGCAGAGTACTTTTCAAGAGTTTAATAGTGATAGAACTTAAGGGGAAGGCTTACATAATCTGAAGCAGGCATAACATCCATAAGCAGATCAAAAACCATAATATCCATAGTATCCATCCAAACAATTAAAGGGGCAAGTCATAACAAAGTCCAAAAATCAAGCAGAAGATCAAACCTTAGGAACACTGGGGAAAGAACTGAAAAGCAGGAGTCCGGAAAACACACCAACATGAAGGTTATACTCTAGCAAAGAATGAGCAGAATGAGTCCAGTCTTATAGGTGGAGGCTTGATAGGGGAAGTTGGCACAGGTGAGTAGTGAGAGGGGAACAATTGGGCTGATGAGGCAGTAGGAGACAGGTGTGTGTAGCAACAAAGGGAGGGGGGAGTGGCCAAAGTGGAAAGATGGACAGGCAGGGAGCCAGACCATAACAATTTCCTTTAATCCACCCGACACTGATCGACATATACGTCACCATCGAAGGCATTGGGTCCTTTAATCCATATATTTATTACATCATCATTGAGAGCTAGTTATACCAGTTATACCCTGACGTCATATGCTGGGACAGTGCATACGCATCAAAATATGCTGGTACGGTGCATACGCATCAAGAGTGGCGCAAAGTAACCACAGTATACCACTAATCACTTGGGTCGTTTGATGCGTATGTCCGTAGCTGCGTATGACATAATGAAGATATGTACCAATGCCTGGGTATGACATAATATGTGACATAATAAAGATATGTTTCAGTGTAGCATAGACTGAATAGAGAGACCAGAAACCAGAAACTACAGACATGTTGTCACATGTATAGTGTGTGTGACATACACACATGTGAGTGTTAGTGGGTGGAGGCTGTACAGGTGTATATATACAGGTGCCGGTACAGCTACAAGTCATATCCTCGTCAGAACATCAGCCATCATGGTTCACTTATCAGCTCCTGGTTTGGTGAGTAGACATCTATATCTCCAGAATCCATCCTGCTACTGTGGACCCGGTCTGGCTCTTATATTTGTATATATTTTATTATAGTATACACCTTTTTTTTTCTCAGGCTTTATACTTTTTTTTAATATTTATTCTCTGGGACACATATTCCTCGTTTACAATTATCTCATAATATTTCACAGGAATGTTTCAAAATATACTATAATATTAGGCATGTAACGATATATCGTAGATCGATTCAAATCTATTCAAACTGGTGACAATTCAAATCGTGATTAAATCACACTTTGAATCGTGATGCAAACAGCAGAGGGCGCCTAAAAAAGAGAAGAGAATACAGGATGTTTAAGAAAATTGATGAAAATAGTAATTCAGTAATTTTCTACTGTATTGAAAAGAGGATGAGAGAAGGAAATTTAAAAAAGAAAGAAAATACTGGATTTGTGTAGGAGAAATAATAATAAAAGAAAATGTGGAAAATGAATTAAAGTATCGTAAACCTAGCAGGCTATCATGATTTGTATCGTATTGTGACTTGTTTATATTATATATATAGGCCTATATATTCAAAAACATCATTCAAAACATCCTTTCTACCATTTACTCTATAGTTAAAAGTGTTTAACGTGAACTCTCTCTCTCTCCATCCCTCCTCTACAGATCATGTCATCGGTGCTTCCATTCCTGCTGGTAGCTCTATCTCTATCGTCTGTTTTGCCAATGCCAGAGCCAGCAACGTATCCCCCTCCTCAGGACATGCCTGATTTCCTTGACATGAATGGAACTGTTCCAGAGGGCCCGGGAGACATGACAGATTCTTACTGTGATATGGTGACGAGCCAGGTTCCCTGGTCCTGTGTCTGCACTCACTGTAAAGCCAGCCTCGGACCCAAGGGCGACAGCGGAGATCGGGGAATGCCAGGTAACGTTAACATTACAATGCGGTGAGGTTGGGTGTGGCCGATGGCCACACCCAACCTCACCATTTGACAACTTTTACTCAAGTACAGTTTTTTAAGTTTAAATGGGACATTCATTCTGTATAATGAGTAATTTTCTTTAATTACATTATGATGATGAATACTTTTGTACTTTTACTCAAGTACATTTTGAATCCTGGACTTTTACTTAGTATTTCTATATTGCAGCATTCATACTTTTACTACATTTGAGTACTTTATATAGATATATATAGATATAACTCTAATCTCTCTCTCTCTCTCTCTCTCTCTCTCGCTCTCTCTCTCTCTCTCTCTCTCTCTCTCTCTCTCTCTCTCTCTCTCTCTCTCTCTCTCTCTCTCTCTCTCTCTCTCAGGTATGCCAGGCAGCCCGGGCAGACGGGGTCTGACTGGGGGCAGAGGTCGGCCAGGTTTCTCAGGAAGAACAGGAATTAAAGGTATACCCGACTCTTGGAATCCGGAAAAAAACTATCTTGTGTGTTTCGTACTTAACCACTAGCATCATTATTCTGGGGGCAAACACTCAATGAAAATATATACTTTTTCCACCTCTGCAAAAACAGCAGTACTATCAGACAGTACTATCAGTCCTACTATCAGTTCTGATATCACAACATTGTCCTTTTGTGTGTGTGTGTGTGTGTGTGTGTGTGTGTGTGTGTGTGTGTGTGTGTGTGTGTGTGTGTGTGTGTGTGTGTGTGTGTGTGTGTGTGTGTGTCCTGCAGGACAGAAAGGAGATGAGGGAGTGAAAGGAGACACAGGTAGAGTTGGACGCATGGGATCCAAAGGAGAGAGAGGATTCAAAGGTATAAAATAATTACGACAATAATAAAAGTTATTCTACGGACTTAATTAAGTTTAAAATGTACCAATCAATGTGCACCTTAAATCATTCAATCATTGGATATACATATTTTGTTTTACTATATATATATATATATATATATATTTATTTATTTTTATTTATTTTTATTTTTTTCTAAATCAATCAACCAACCAATCAACTCTGTCCTCTAGGTGATAAGGGGGACCATGGTCCTAACGGACCCGCAGGTGATGTTGGCCCTCAGGGGCTTGATGGACAGTGCCCCGACAGATGCGAGACCATCCCAGGACCCCCAGGTCCCGGTGGTCTGCCCGGACTCGCTGGTCCCAGAGGCCCAATGGGAAACACCGGGTCCAAGGGCGACCTTGGACTCAAGGGTGACAACGGTGTGACGGGAGTCAACGGTGTTCCCGGAGTGTCCGGCGTCAAGGGCGACCAGGGCCCAGAGGGCGACTGTAACTGTGAGGACGGGGCGCCGGGAAGCGCCGGTGCCAAAGGCGACCAAGGAAATCTTGGCCCCATAGGGGCCAAGGGAGACCAAGGGTCACAAGGAATCGAGGGAGAGCAGGGAGACCTGGGGCCGATGGGCTTTCCCGGCCCCTGCATGCCCGCCATCCAGTCCTCGTTCTCCGCCGCCCTGTCCGCCGTGTTGCCGGAGCCTGCCTACCCGGTGGTGTTCGCCAACATCCTCAACAACCCTCAGAGCCACTACAACCCCCTCAGTGGCATCTACACCGCGCCCGTGGACGGAACCTACGTCTTCAGCTACCACCTGACCGTCCGCGAGCGCATCCTCAAGGTCGGCCTCTACCGCAACTACAGCCCCATCGTGAGGAGCACCGAGACCAGCGAACGCGGCACCGCCTCGCAGCAGGTTGTGCTCCACCTGAACCGGGGCGACGGCGTCTGGCTTCAGGTCAAGAGCATCCTGACCAACGGCTTGTACACCAGCTCGGAGGACAGCAGCACCTTTTCCGGGTACTTGCTCAACCCGGACAGCTGTGAGGTGTCCATGACAGGGAGGGACGGTCCGATGAGCAGCGAGTTCGTGTACGACGTAGACAGCTTTAACTGGGACTCTGCGGAGCCTTAGACTGCCAGCAGAGCACACCCCCCACACCAAACCACCCCGAAGGAATGACCGTAACCGACCCATAGCTACGATAAATAATTTAGTAATTTAACTTAGTCAACCAACTTTATTGCCCTGAACAAAATATCAACATACCAGTTGAGAGTGGATCCATGATCGTTCTCTGAACAATAAAATGTTGGTAATCCCAAATTCTGCGGGCAAAAGCTGTCCACTACTAACTTAAGAAAAAAACATCTACTTTTGTTCTGTACAGAAGTTATTACTGCTCAGACTGAAGGAAGATATTAGATAGGTGAATGAACTGTATCTGTCTGTGGGCAGGCCTATGCTGTGCCTGTGTGTAAGTGTGTGCGTTTGTACGAGTTGAGGATTAGAGGTATAGGTATTTTTGTTACGCTGTAATATTTGACTCACTGTTGTCGTTTAGCATCAGTGCAATTTTAAATGTATTTTTGAAATGCAATGTACTATTTTGTAATGTAATATAATGTATTCTGTAATGTTTTAATTTATTTCTGGACTCTTTAGCCGAAAGGGTAAAAGAGATCCAAATAAAAATCAAATCAAATCAAATATTGTTTAAGTAAGTTATTATGTGTTTTAATCCAGTAGGTCAATAATGCATCTGTTTTCAGTGTTTTTTCCATATTGGTAAATCTCTTGGTATGCTGCTCTCGTTTCCTTTATATGTTGTCCGTCACCTTTAAGTGATCATATCCAAAGTCGTACAGTATCTATTTTTCTATTCATCATTGTGAAAAGAAAAATATTTTTCTCTTCTTCCCGGCTCTCCTCTCCTCTAACAATAGCTTGTGTACATGACAGTGATTGTGTTACTACTGTCTTGCAATCACTGTCACTGTTGCTAGACACTGAAGTAACGCTGTCACTGTAAGACGAGATAGGAGACATGTTTAGATGCTTCCCTTTGTTACATCAGATGGTTCAGGTCAAAGATGCCTCTCGCTTTCCATGACAATATTCCCTCCAAATTTCTCAGAGACTCAGCCATCTCTATATAGCTCCAATCATCACCCACATAGTAAACCTCTCCATCAAACAGGGACAGGTCCCCCAAGATTTAAAACTGGCCAAAGTAACCCCCTTGCACAAGAAAGGGAGTAAATTAGACCCCGGCGACTACCGCCCTATTTCTATTCTAAGCTCCATCTCGAAAGTGATGGGAAAAATAGTCTACGAACAGGTTGAAAAGTATCTTGCCACAAATAAATTCCAATCTGGCTTCAGAACACCCCACTCCACTGAAAAATGCCTTCTCTATTTGAGCGACCACATCAAACATGATGCAAGTCTCAGACAGGAACAAACTGCAGGTTGAAAAGGCCCTCAGCTCTAAACTCGGTAAAATCTGCACCTGGCTCGCTGATAACAAACATCTTTACACCTGGGGAAATCCATTCTCTTTGGATCTAATAGTAATCTCAGCAAGGCAAATGGCTTCTTGGTTAGAGTGGGTGACAATGTTATCACGTAAAGATGAAATTACCTACCTAGGTTCCATCCTGGAGGACAATCTTTCCGGTGATAAAATGGCCACCAACGTAATCCAAAAAGTCAACCAAAGAACAAGATTCCTTTTTGTTTTGATTGTATTGCTGCAATTGTTGTATTGTTCTTTCTGCTTTGGCAATGTAAACGTACGTTTTCTCATGCCAATAAAGCCCTTTGAATTGAATTGAATTGAATTCCATGC
Source organism: Protomyctophum bolini (assembly GCF_963924005.1). NCBI lineage: Eukaryota > Metazoa > Chordata > Actinopteri > Myctophiformes > Myctophidae > Protomyctophum > Protomyctophum bolini. The sequence continues at coordinate 39,593,384 of NC_137870.1, read as the reverse complement.
TAGAATGCTTTCTTACCTTTCTTACCTTTCTTTGTAGTTGTTACGTCCCCACCAAAGATGTCCAGGTGTTTTTTTGTGCAAAAGCTCCTTATTGGCTATTTCCCCTACCATAAGCGCTCAATGAATTGCATTGAATTGAATGGGAATTGAATGGGGCTATGGGGTGTTGTGCTAATTCGCTTATTTCCGTCAAAATAAGTAGTAAACTGTGCCGCTTGGGATATTATTTACATTATGAAGAGAGGATATACACAAAATAATTATAATTTTGAGCGATGGGAATAAGCAAATTAGCACAACACCCCATAGCCCCATTCAATTCCCATTCAATTCAATGCAATTCATTTAGGGCTTATGGTAGGGGAAATAGCCAATAAGGAGCTTTTGCACAAAATAACACCTGGACCTCTTTGGTGGGGACGTAACTGTCACAGACAAAGACTTTTGTCATTTATTGTAGTCTAGGTCTTGTATTTCTATGTTTTGTTCCCTGGTCTAGTTTTCATGGTTCTATGTTTGTTTGCTCCAGCTGTGTCTCATTTTGTAATCAACCCTCATGTGTATATCAGTCTTGTTCCCCAGTCAGTGTTAGTTGAGTCATTGTATCCTGTCACCTGTTTCAGTCTGTTTTAAGTTATTTCATGTTCACCTGTCTTCTGAATTAAAACACCATTTCATGGTTTCCAACACTACATGCCTGGCTGTCCTGCGTTTGGGTCCTTACCTCACCTACACATGACAGTAACAACTACAAATAAAGGTAAGAAAGCCTTCTAGCATGGAATTCTCCTTTAACAGGAGCCCTCGTACAAGGTTTCTTTGACTATGCATGCACCTCCTGGTACCACAGCACCTCAAAGGCCCTTAAAACTAGGCTCCAGACTACCCAAAACAAACTGGTCAGGCTCCTACTTGGCCTCACCCCCCGAACCCCTGCCCACTTTGACGGGCTGGAATGGCTTAGGGTCGACGACAGAGTAGGCTACAGCATCTTACAATGGGTCTGGTCCACAAGATTTGATACACCACCAAGATACCCATGTACCTGTCTAGATACTTCCTTAATGTTAACGAAGTCCACACCCACAACACCAGAGGGAGTGCAATGAACAATTTACAATTTACAATTTAGGCATTTAGCAGACGCTCTTAATCCAGAGCGACTTACATTAAGCAAGAACAAAAGCATGGGAATACATCACATAAAAACATTCATCATGAAACATGTGTAAGCTAAGAAAGTAACAGTGGAATATCTATATAATGAAATTTATACGTATAAACTTTACATATATACTACTATGCTATACATATGTACTATGGCGTGCTATGACTATATACAATGCAATTCTAGTGCTGTCTACATAACATGCTATAAGTCTGTTTCAAATGCTATCTAAGTCTACAGAAGTGCTATTGGGTTTTCAGACTACGGCGGAAGATTGGGAGTGATGCTGCAGTTCTGACTGCCATGGGAAGTGCATTCCACAGTTTTGGAGCCAGAAGGGAGAAGAGTTTGGGACGTGTGGAGCGTTGTCCCGGCGTTTTTAGTGAGGGTACTTCCAGCTTCCCTGCGTTAGCTGATCTGAGTGCGCGGGAGGGTTTGTAGGGTTCAATCATACTTGCAAGATATGGGGGAGCCATACCTTTGGTTGCTTTGAATGCCAGCATCAGAGTTTTGTATTCTGTGCGGGCAGCGACCGGGAGCCAGTGGAGGGAGCGGAGCAGGGGGGAGACATGTGAGAATTTTGGCTGGTTGAAGACCAAGCGAGCTGCGGCATTTTGGATCAGCTGGAGAGGCTTAAGTGCACATGCTGGTAGGCCAGTAAGGAGGGAGTTACAATAGTCAAGTTTTGACAAGACTGTTGTCTGGATTAGGAGCTGGGCTGATTCCTGGGTGAGGAACGGTCTAATTCGTCGTATGTTATAGAGTGTGAACCTACAGGATCGAGTGACAGCTGTGATGTGAGCTTTGAACGATAGCTGACTGTCCAGGACAGAATGAACCATGTACAACCCAGATTCGGCACAAACAAGGGACTAAATTATTTTCGCTCCTATGCCACCAAAATGTGGAACGCCCTACCAACAGTCATTAAGACATGCGAATCCCTTGACTCCTTCAAAACCGCTCTCAAAGGGCACCTATGGACGGCTGCAATTCGAAACTGGCCCCCGTAAAATCTGAATCCCCCCCCCACCCCTTTCCCCCACTGTATATGTTTCTTTTCCCTTTTTACCTCCTTTCCTCCACCTGTTCTGTTCTTTGTCTATATAGAAGTGTCTATTTGTACGTCTCTAATGTTTTGTTGAAATCAACATGGTGGACCCTCTTGTAAACAAGTGTAATGCTTAATTGGGTCGTCCACTCACAGTTAAGTCTTTGTATTGAGTTTGTGCTTGAAATGTACTGTAATTCTGCAAACTGTAAATATTTCAATCAATCAATCAATAGGCATATTTAACTACAATATTGTATTAATTGTTCAGACAGTCAAAGTCGACAATCAAAGATGGCGCCAGTGGCTGCCTAGTTGCCTGAAGGGACAAAATTGTGAGTTGATGAACCCACAGGTGAAAGACCTTGACAGTCAACAGTGACACCTGCTGACCAAAAGGCCACTACCTTACATATACATACCGTATATACATAGGGGCATAACCTTTAATCCACCCGACATTGAAACACATCATTATTACATCACCATTGAGAGCGATCATTTACAAGGTTCAAAAGGTTCAAGGTTCATTCAAGAGTTGTGAAATAACTCAAATAAGGAATATTTTCTTTCAGTCTAACAGATAAACCCAAAGAAGATACTTAAAGATAATAGAATCTAATAGGAAGATGGCCTACAATAACATACAGGACGTTCAAACAGTGCAGTGTGACTCTGATCAGACCATAGTGACAATCAAAGCAGATTGGTGGGAATTATTCTAGGAGCGTGGCAACAATCATGGACATTTGTAAGGAAAGGTGCATATACCAGGAATGTTATAAGTTATAAGTTTGAATATAGACTCAATATAGCAGACTTTCGTGGCGAGAAATTGGTGTCATGCTCTCAGGAAATAGTTGAAGTCCTCCTGGCACAACAGTACTTGAGTGCTCTGCTTGCGCACTAGTATGCCATTCATGGCCTACTTGTGTGCAACACGCAAGGATAGGCACTCGACAGAGTGCAGTTCTAGTTGTATATAGTTTCTAGCCATTTCTGCTTACGTTTATATCTTGAGATGTGTTCTTCTAGTATGTAAAACTCATGGATTTCAGGTGAGTCCACAATAATCTTCATTACAAAGTAAGGGGTGGTTTTCAGAACTGTAGAATTTACTCTGACAAATCTCTTGAATGGTTCTGTGAAGGGATTATTTCCCCTTTAAGCTAGTTGTTTCATGAATAAACTGAACTGTTACATATTTTCTAGTGTACTGTAAGTTGCTATACACAGGAATTTCCCCTGAATGATGCTTGATAACGGACACCCGACACCAGTGAGGGATACTGATATCCCTGCAAAATATCTATCTATCTATCTATATCTATCTATCGTTCCCTTTCCTTGCATCATATTTAGAGCTCCTGTTTTGCATTGTACTTTAATGAATGTTTCAACCCAGTTTCTCTGCTGGGATCAATAGACATGACCTGTAATAAAGGATCAGACAGCTCTGTGAACGACCCTCAGGGTTGTTTACACTGGTGTCTTCTACCAGCTATGCAAACATGTGATATGGTGACTCGGATGTTACAGCAATTTACCTGTGAAACTGAGCTGCCTAATACTATTACAACACCATTCTACTACTGTCTGTTGGTCAGTGGAAGCTGACCAGTACAGCCACAGTCCCCTGGACCAGTAGCCTACATCCACAGTCTACACTGGACCAGTACATCCACAGTCTACACTGGACCAGTACATCCACAGTCTACTACTGTTGGTTACTGGACCAGTAGCCTGGGGTCCACCTATGCTTTCTATTGCATAGGCAGCTCCCAATCTAGACGCAGCTGTGCGACATGAGAGTAATTAATTAGAGCGACAGAGAGAGAGGTGTGTGTGTGTGTGTGTGTGTGTGTGTGTGTGTGTGTGTGTGTGTGTGTGTGTGTGTGTGTGTGTGTCATTTTAACAAAGGTGCAGAAATCAGCAGATTCTGAATTGAAGTGGACTCGGTCCCAGACTTTTTTTTTCTCCCTGGAAATAAAAACGTCTGGGTTTCCGAGGCTACTGGACCAGTACAACCACAGTCTACTACTGTTGGTCATTGGGAGCTGAGCAGTACAACCACAGTCTTCTACTGTTGGTCATTGGGAGCTGAGCAGTACAACCACAGTCTACTACTGTTGGTCATTGGGAGCTGAGCAGTACAACCACAGTCTACTACTGTTGGTCACTGGACCAGTACAACCACAGTCTTCTACTGTTGGTCACTGGACCAGTACAACCACAGTCTTCTACTGTTGGTCACTGGACCAGTACAACCACAGTCTTCTACCTTTGGTCACTGGTTGGCCTATATAGGCCTATAATGTTAAGAACTTTATATACAGGCCACATTGTATTTTAGTTGAGAATAAAATGTCAATCCAATTTTGGCATGATGTCAACCTCGTTTTAAGGTAAAAATACAATAGCACACAGTAATTTTTGACAAAGTTTAATAGAACAACATTATTAAATATTTCTTTAAACATGTAATTGGCACATTGGAATAAATATGCAGGTAATAGTCATATTGTTGTCCAAAGAGTTACAGGTTTCGTTAATAGGCTCATAGCACAAATTGCCTTTGTAGGAAAACAAATTATTCAATTTGTGAAACTATAAAATTATTAACCAATTCGAATGGATGAAAACAATATAGTGCATCTTTGAGGCATGTCTCTAAAATAAGTACCAAAGGCATAAACGTCAAAAAGACTGAATGAGAAACTTCACTCCTGTAAATACAATCACTTAAAATTAAAATGTATACATGTACACAAGCTATTGTTAGAGGAGAGGGTCAATATTAGCCGGGAAGAAGATAAAAATATTTTTCTTTTCACAATGATGAATAGAAAAATAGACTTTGGATATGATCACTTAAAGGTGACGGACAACATATAAAGGAAAGAGAGAGCAGTATAAAGAGATGAAACCAATATGGAATAAACACTGAAAACAGATGCATTATTGACCTACTGGATTAAAACACATAATAACTTACTTGAACAATATCTTCCTTCAGTCTGAGCAGTAGTAACTTCTACTACAGAACTAAAGGTAGATGTTTTTTTCTTAAGTTAGTACTAGTAGCTATTCTACACACATGGATGTTGGCACTTTGTTGGGCAGCTTTTGCCCGCAGAATTTGGGATTCCCAAAATCAGCGTTGTTTTGAACACGACATTTTATTGTTCAGAGAACGATCATGGATCCACTCTCAACTGGTATGTTGATATTTTGTACTGGTTGACTAAGATAAATTATTCATCGTAGCTATGGGTCGGTTACGGTCATTCCTTCGGGGTGGTTTGGTGTGGGGGTCTGCTCTGCTGGCAGTCTAAGGCTCCGCAGAGTCCCAGTTAAAGCTGTCTACGTCGTACACGAACTCGCTGCTCATCGGACCGTCCCTCCCTGTCATGGACACCTCACAGCTGTCCGGGTTGAGCAAGAACCCGGAAAAGGTGCTGCTGTCCTCCGAGCTGGTGTACAAGCCGTTGGTCAGGATGCTCTTGACCTGAAGCCAGACGCCGTCGCCCCGGTTCAGGTGGAGCACAACCTGCTGCGAGGCGGTGCCGCGTTCGCTGGTCTCGGTGCTCCTCACGATGGGGCTGTAGTTGCGGTAGAGGCCGACCTTGAGGATGCGCTCGCGGACGGTCAGGTGGTAGCTGAAGACGTAGGTCCCGTCCACGGGCGCGGTGTAGATGCCACTGAGGGGGTTGTAGTGGCTCTGAGGGTTGTTGAGGATGTTGGCGAACACCACCGGGTAGGCAGGCTCCGGCAACACGGCGGACAGGGCGGCGGAGAACGAGGACTGGATGGCGGGCATGCAGGGGCCGGGAAAGCCCATCGGCCCCAGGTCTCCCTGCTCTCCCTCGATTCCTTGTGACCCTTGGTCTCCCTTGGCCCCGCTGGGGCCATCATTTCCTTGGTCTCCTTTGGCACCGTCGCTTCCCGGCGCCCCGTCCTCACAGTTACAGTCGCCCTCTGGGCCCTGGTCGCCCTTGACGCCGGACACTCCGGGAACACCGTTGACTCCCGTCACACCGTTGTCACCCTTGAGTCCAAGGTCGCCCTTGGACCCGTTGTTTCCCATTGGGCCTCTGGGACCAGCGAGTCCGGGCAGACCACCGGGACCTGGGGGTCCTGGGATGGTCTCGCATCTGTCGGGGCACTGTCCATCAAGCCCCTGAGGGCCAACATCACCTGCGGGTCCGTCAGGACCATGGTCCCCCTTATCACCTAGAGGACAGAGTTAATATTTATATTGTGTGTATATATGTATAAATATATATTTATATACACACACGCAATATATATAGTAAAAGGAAATATGTATCCAATGTTGTACTTTATCATGCAATGATTGAATGATTTAAGGTGGCAAAGCAACACAATTTATAATATAACTTATATAACTATAATGTAACTTAAGTATGCACATCGATTGGTACATTTTAAACTTAATTAAGTCTGTAGAATAACTTTTATTATTATTATCATTATTATTTTATACCTTTGAATCCTCTCTCTCCTTTGGATCCCATGCGTCCAACTTCACCTGTGTCTCCTTTCACTCCCTCATCTCCTTTCTGTCCTGCAGGACACACACACACACACACACACACACACACACACACATACACACACACACACACACACACACACACACACAAGGACAATGTTGTGATATCGGAAGTGACTGATAGTACTGCTGTTTTTGCAGTGGTGGAAAATGTATATATTTTCATTGAGTGTTTGCCCCCAGAATAATGATGCTAGTGGTTAAGTACGAAACACACAAGATTCAAAGAGTCGAATATACCTTTAATTCCTGTTCTTCCTGAGAAACCTGGCCGACCTCTGCCCCCTGTCAGACCCCGTCTGCCCGGGCTGCCTGGCATACCTGAGAGAGAGAGAGAGAGAGAGAGAGAGAGAGAGAGAGAGAGAGAGAGAGAGAGAGAGAGAGAGAGAGAGAGAGAGAGAGATTAGAGTTATATCTGATAAGATCAAACTGTAATGAATATGAATGAATGAATGTGGGTTGTCATGTAAACATCAGAATTGAACAAGAGCCAACATGCAGTGGTGGAAAAAGTACTCAAATGTAGTAAAAGTATGAATGCTGTAATATAGAAATACTAGTACCGCATTGTAATGTTAACGTTACCTGGCATTCCCCGATCTCCTCTGTCGCCCTTGGGTCCGAGGCTGGCTTTACAGCGAGTGCAGACACAGGACCAGGGAACCTGGCTCGTCACCATATCACAGTAAGAATCTGTCATGTCTCCCGGGCCCTCTGGAACAGTTCCATTGATGTCAAGGAAATCAGGCATGTCCTGAGGGGGGAACATCGGTGGCTCTGGCGTTTCGAAAATAGCCGATAGAGATAGACCTACCAGCAGGAACGGAAGCACCGATGACATGATCTGTAGAGGAGGAGGGATGGAGAGAGAGAGAGAGAGTTCACGTTAAACACTTTTAACTATAGAGTAAATGGTAGAAAGGATGTTTTTAATGATGTTTTTGAATATATAGGCCTATATATATAATATAAACAAGTCACAATACGATACGAATCATGATAGCCTACTAGGTTTACGATACTTTAATTCATTTTCCACATTTTCTTTTATTATTATTTCTCTTACACAAATCCAGTATTTTCTTTCTTTTTTAATTTCCTTCTCTTATCCTCTTTTCAATACAGGAGCAAATTACTGAATTACTATTTTCATCAATTATCTTACAAACATCCTGTATTTTCTTTTTGATTTAATCACGATTTAAATTGTCACCAGTTTGAATAGATTTTAATCGATTTATGATATATCGTTATTCGTTACATGCCTAATATATAGTAATATTCACTTTTGGTCCAGTTATAGCATATTTTGAAACATTCCTGTGAAATATTATGAGATAATTGTAAACGAGGAATGTGTCCCACAGAAGAAATATCCACCAATATAAAGCCTGAGGGAAAAAAAGTGTGTTCTATAATAAAATATATACAAATATAAGAGCCAGACCGGGTCCACAGTAGCAGGATGGATGCTGGAGATAGATGTCTACTCACCAAACCAGGAGCTGATAAGTGAACCATGATGGCTGATGTTCTGGCGAGTTGTCAGGGATATGACTTCTAGCTGCACCGGCACCTGTATATATACACCTGTACAGCCTCCACCCAGAAGGAGGTGTGTGTGTGTGTGTGTGTGTGTGTGTGTGTGTGTGTGTGTGTGTGTGTGTGTGTGTGTGTGTGTGTGTGTGTGTGTGTGTGTGTGTCATTGTTAATGGGCGACAACTAGGTCTGTAGTTTCTGGTTTCTTGTCTCTATTCAGTCTATGCTGACCCCATTAGATATTCACATAGGACGCTAATAATACACTCAATAGAACACAATGTATGGGAGGTCCAGCTGCCTTACACAACACATAATGACCTGTACGGCTGTACACTAGTACTAACCTATTCTGAAATATTCACTCATACACTACACTTACACACACTCTTCACAGCTACAGTATATAGACTGTGTCTGTGTGTGTGTGTACTGTATATTTGATTTGATTCATTTGATAAATTCATGATGCAATTCAATTATCCGGTTAGCACAAAAAGTCAAAGGACTTAATTACTGTATTTCCTTTTCAATCCCAAATAAATAATTGCAGCATGGGTATGGTATCTCACTGATAAAACATGTGTTATTCTATCAACAAAACCTCACTAGAATAATAACATTCAACAACAAAGACAGTCATAAAATCAGTGTACAAAAAAAATAAAATAAGTTGTCCGGTTTGATCTCTATCAGAATATAATAGTGTCAGACTGGTCAGCGGTCAGTCACCACCAAGTATTCTAAAAGTAACCTCTTAAAAAACTATGCCTAACCCTAAATAATGACAGACAGGTGAGACAACTCTTACGCTCATTAATGTTGATCATGAACAGCTGTGGGACCAGCAGCAAGCCTTAAAAGGAACCCTGGCTAATAAGAAAAATCAAACCTGTGTGAACTGAGTGGTGCAACTCCCCTCTCCCCCCCCCCCCCCCCCCTCCTCCTCTCTCTCTCTCTCTCATTAGCAGGCAACAGTACAGCACTATCTCTCTTTCTGGCACAACAGCGCCCCTACTGGTACTAATAGTCATACTCGTGCTCATTAACACATACATAGTTGAACCACAGTCTATGAGTTGAACACATACATAGTTGAACACATAGGCGGACACGGACATTGCTGTTCCTTGGAGTGGTTGCACCACTCAAAAAGATTTATATTTAAATTTATGGCATATTTGTTTTTATTAGCCAGGGTTCCTTTTAAAACCTCTGCTGAGGGCCAGCCATAGTCACTCTGTATGTATAACTTGTATGGCGGCGGCAGCAGCAGCAATGGGAATGGGAATCATTTGCAAGCTTGTTCTTGTTTCTCATATTTTCCAACTCTGTAATGTTGTAATTCTGTCCTAATAGCTCACCGCATAGAGCTCCATAGTATTCATTTTAATTAACACATTGAATCCTAAGGACGGGTATACTCCTAGAAATTAATTATGTGGGGCGCGCATGATAAGTATATCAGCCCATACAGTTTATGGTTTACATTAAAATAGAAAATATCGATATAGTGTTGCATTGTATTCATATTTGTATATCGTTTCTAGCCATTTCTGCTTACGTTTATATATCTTGAGATGTGTCCTTCCTCGTATGTAGTGTACAGACATACCGGTACTTATTACTGACAATAAATATAATGATGCTAATTCCTCTTCTGATCTTAAAACTCATGGATTTTAGGTGAGCCCACAATAATCTTCATTACAAAGAAAGGGGTGGTTCAATCAGAACTCTAGAATTTACTCTGACAAATCTCTTGCATGGTTCTGTGAAGGGATTATTTTCCCTTTAAGCTACAGTAACATCCAACATACAGCAGTTGTTTGGATGAATAAGAATATCTGACTTTCTGCATTTTTTTGGTTTGTGCCGTTTTTCCCGTGCCACATGCGTACCTGGATCCGTTCCATATTTTCTAGTGTACTGTAAGTTGCTATACAAAGGCATTTCCCCTGAATGACGCTTGATAACGGACACCCGACACCAGTGAGGGATACTGATATCCCTGCAAAATATTCATCTATCGTTCCGTTTCCTTGTATCATATTTAGTATCATATGTTTTGCATTGTACTTTAATGAATGTTTCAACCTAGTTTCCCTGCCGGGATCAATAGACATGACCTGTAATAAACGATCAGAGACAGCTCTGTGAACGACCCTCGGGGTTGGTTACACTCGTGTCTTCTACCAGCTATGCAAACATGTGATATGTTGCCTCGGATGTTACAGTAATTTACCTGTGAAACTGCCTAATACTATTACAACACCATTCTACTACTACTACTACTACTGTCTGTTGGTCAGTGGAAGATGACCAGTACATCCACAGTCCACTGGGCCAGTACAACCACAGTCTTCTCCTGGTGACCACCGGAAAGACCCTGTGCACGATTATTCTGGTGACCTTGCTCAAGGTGTAGAAGTCTCCTGGATAATGGTTGAGGAAGGAAGAAAAGTTATGATTCACTTTCTCTATCCAGTTTCCCCTGGGACTCGTAAACGCTCCTTACATAAGCAGCTTTGAAGATAAGCAAGATGAGATAAACAACAACACAATGCCATGATGCATTGGAGGCTTTTTATTCTCCAAACTGTCAGTTGCTGCCACACAAAATGAGCGTAAATACGTGACCTGTTGCATTTAGGGTTGCCAAATAAATAACTGAACCTCGAATAAGGTTCAACTTTGGGCTAAAAAAAAACAGATTTTAGAAATATATATCCAATTAGGCAGGCTTGGATATACCATTCAACGTTTTAAGTCAGTTTAACCAAAGCAGCCTTTGATTCGCTGTGTGGCCTACATTTAGTGTAATGCGGGAGCTGGCGAAAACTTCTGGGAACTCAGATTATACATTTAATGACTGTGTGGTCACGTCTGGTTCTCGTTTGTCAGAAAAAGAAAAAGCATGTTCATAACAATTCTGAAAAACAGTGACACGTTCCCCAACGATAACATTGTGATGATTACTTTGATCTGTTCTGTGTGAATGCAACTATTTACTGTAAAAAAAATGGAAACATCCAAAACACCCAATTTTGACAATTAAGGTTTGGGTAGTGCCTCCCACACACGCACGCACACGCACACGCACACACACACGCACACATTATGAGTTCAGTGTGGAGAGGACTTTGATTTATTTTAAATACCTTTTAAACTTAAGGTCTCATTCTCACCTAATACTTCGGTAGACTCTCAATTTGGGATTCTTGCATATTTAATTTGCTGCGGTTTGCCTTCACACTATCATCCGCAGCAATTGGAAACGCAGCAGGGGGGACCTTTATTGTAATTGTGTACTCGTCCTCATTTCGATCAGGGCTTCAGTCTCCTCATTCGACCACGTCTATCCACGGTAACGGGACATCTTTGCGCTGCGTAAAATATGCCTTCTCCGTCTCCAACTGTGTTCAGCTCCTCACCCGCCACATTGTTTGCTTAATTTCCTTCATTTACTGCGGATTGCATTCACACCTGCACCGAAACGCAAGTGCGATTGGAAGCGAAGCGAAACCCCCGTTTTTGCTCGGAGTATAATGCGGTTCTTTGATACGCATTACGATTCGAATGAGCCTTCGCACCTGCCAAACGAAGTGCACTTTCTGAAAATGCGCAGCAGGATTCGTTTTAATCGCAGCAAAGCTCTCTGGTATGAATGTGACCTAGTACTTTAGTACTGTGGTCATGGTGCATGCATCGTAGTGCGTACCTATCTCCTGGAATTCAAACCCAGGTTTCGGCTAAATAGCAATTCCTCTTTGGGCTGGATATACAGTATTAGGCTTTTGGTCATCAAGCAGATAGGCTATATGCCACTACTGCTATACACATGCACACACTACACAGCTGCTATCAATTCAAGTCAACTTGGAGGTATCTGTGTAATGGTGTAAAGTCTTTGTGAAATAATTGCCCCCATGGTTTGCTTAATTGATTACCAATTACTGTAAATGTGTCTTGGTGTGATTCAAAGGGGGAGGTTGGAGCTGCACTGCTGAAAGGAGGGCTGAGTTTCAGAGACATGGTAATATAACAACACCACCAGAGTTGAGCTGCCAGGGGGGGATTAAAGGCCATTGCCAGCTACAGTCCTTGAGTTCTTGGTTTGTTGTTTTTCTTAGTTTAGCTGTCAATAATGTATTCCTTTTCCTTTTATACTTTTTGCTA
>NC_137870.1:39460871-39575871 GCF_963924005.1 Protomyctophum bolini | reverse complement strand
TGCACTATTCACACACAGGCACACAGCAGAGATCTCCAGCTATGTGCTGTGTCAAATGCATCCAGGCTGACAACAAGCCATCGTTACATCGTGGGACAGAGCACATTGATGAACATCAATATAAAATAACACACTGATATCTACATGCCACTTTAATTTACATAGGCAGGCAACACAAAACAGGAACATTACAAGTAATAATATTCAATACAAAATGTCTGGTTAATAATGATCAGAGTTTTTCTTCTTTCCCTTCAAAAGTTGTGTCTATATGGAACCTGACAGTTCCCTCTAGTAAAACCTATAACCTTACCTAAAAAATACATTAAGACAAAAAGTGACAAAAAAATAAATTGACAAAACAAGACAAAAGTTCATAAAATAAACAGTACATGCTGATTACCAAACGCCACTCAAGTGGAACTCGCTAAAGCGTGAAATCCTAATAAAAACAAGTAAAATAGGCCTACAATAAAAATTCAACAAACCCATGAAAAAAGCAAAAGTTAAACCACAGAAGGTAGTGAATACCATTCCAAGCCCACAGTCCAAAATGAAACAGTTACTGACATGTAGCCTATGAGTTTGGCAGCATATTTATTGTGACTTCACGGAGTCACTGAGCCACCAGTGGTGGAAAAAGTACTCTCATTTCTTACTTGCAATGTATAAATACTCATTATGCAGGATGACCCATTTCAGGTATAAATTGTATTTGTAATTATATATATATATATTTTTTTAAACCTCTTTGGCAGGGACATCGGTCTGGGCAACTAGGCTGCCAATGCGAACCTCGACCACCCCATCTTTCTCTCCTTATTTCCTGTCATTCTACTGTCTGTTGTCTGTACTGTCAACTAAAGGCAGGAAAAAAACAAAAAACAAACAAACATGGCAGTATTGCAGGCAGTGAATTATAGCCAAATAGCAACAATACAGTGCAATATAGCATTATGTTGCAAAAAGACTAGGAGCAAGTGAAAGAAAAGTCACACCTGCACCAGATTGTGAGACTGGAGTTCTGTAGAAATAGATGAGCTCCTACTGCCCTCTATTGGACACATTCTATTCATGTCCACAACTTGCTGTTGTGGACAAAACAAATAGCAGAGAATATGAATGCATTTGATTTAGGAGAGGATATCTCAACTGTTCTTGGCTAATATCAGTTTTCATTTTCTTTAAAACACTAGTTCAAAACCCTTTACTCAAAAGAGACCATTTACAATGGAGAATAAAGCTTCTTATCATATTTAGCTTTTAACCACTAGGCAGCAGTAGAAGCTTGTTGTAAAACATCTGGCTATAGCTTGATGGTAGAACACATGGTTGTGAACAGAATAATACTGACACCAGCTAGCATTCATTGTCACACAAGACAAAACAACCAGGATGTCTGCAAGAGTGAAAGTGAGGGATTAAAATGTTCTCTAACCCCAGAACACTAAACATCACTCTATTCGGTGCCATTTCAGCCTAGTAACTTTTTCAAAACAAAATATCTTTTTTACCGGATTTGTATTTATTTTTCTGAAAGAGGTCATGTTCAGCAGTCATAAAAAACATATTTGACCAGCTTAAGTGGGCGGAGAAGTTTGGATTCCTTTTTTTTTCTATGGAGAAAAGCATAAGATAAGCTTTGGAATGATTGTTTTTGCTTATTTTATACAATATATGCTGTATTATGACCTGGGGACACAAATGGCATGCACCGAATATTATAGGAATGACCCGGGTGTATTTTACGCAATGTAGCCTAATATTCCATAAAATATATTTCTCCTCTTTCTTCTTTTTCTCCTTCTGAAATGTACACTCTGAAGCGATATTGCCCTGTTATACAGAGACATTGGAGATGGAGCCACTTGGAGGGGGGAAGAGGGGTGAAATAAATTCCTGGTAACCTGTGTCCTATATGTATACATAGAAATGCTGTCTAATGTACTGCTTTTTCCAAATAAAATAAATATTATAAAAATATATTTCTCATCAAAATATACTGAAGTACAGCAATACAACAACTTGATGTACTCTTCTTTAATGTTTTATCATGACTTTTCACATAGCCTATATAAATGACATAAATAGATATAGAATTAATATAATTTTCTCATTATACACCTGCCTGTTGGGAAAAAAAGGGATGTGGGCAGGGAATCAAACCTATAGCTTCTATGATGTCACATGAGCATCATCATGATGTCACTCACCTAAGACAACTGATCATGATGAAAAAACAAGTTATAGGCGTGCCTTACGGCTATGGCGGCGGGGCCCTGAGCCAGAAAAGGTTAAAATAACCACTGAACCAGTGGACTGTCTCCGCCTCTCCTCTGCCTGACTGGGGCTATATTTACAGACAGTACTCCTCCCTCCGTCCTCATGGGGAGTCGAGAGGACAGGGCTGACACTGTGAGAACGGAGCTATGAGCACAGCGATGGTTGACGTGCAGCGCTGCGTGATCAGCGCCCGCATTATTGGCGTCATGCAACGGGCAGCGCCCAAAGAGAAGGTTTTATGTTTATCCTGCAATGGTTCTCAAACTTTTACATTTCAAAGTTCCCAACTGGACCCTTTAGGGTCCATTTGACTCCAAACTTGTAGACTGGCTATTTTAGCAATTTTTCTAAATTGATTTTATTTTTATTTTTTTATTACATGGATTGTAGCAATAACTGTAGAATGGAAACAAGTGCCCCGGCCAGTACTTTTGTGTTATCATTTTAGCTAAACTGTCTGACTGTAATTTGTGCCGTTTACATTATTTAATCAATCAAACAAACAAAGCCCTATTTGCTCCTCCTGTATATAGATGTTTATGGTATCGGTTCTATGGTCTGACCAGAAGGAGGTGACTGTCTACAGACTGTTCCAGGATTTTAAGAGATTTCATGTAAGTATAGGTTACTTACTACTGCACCGTTTCCCGAACAGTACTGGAGACACACAAAATGTTATGGGACCCGGGACCCCTTATTTTTATTAATTTTCTCAAAGCCTAGTTTTTTCATATAATTTCTCGTTTGGGTCATGAGCTAAAAGGTTTGAGGACCACTGGGCTACTGCATAGAAAGAAACGATCATGATGAGCTATATTGTGTCTTGTAAAATGTGTTCGGATGCTGTGACTTTTTAACAGGCTACAGTCCGATCATATCATTGTTGGGCAGAAACGTCATTTTGAGCTCCTCAATCTACTGCTTTTAAGTTTGAATCCTTTTGAGTATGAATCCTGAAAAGTAACAGTTTTGAACATAATATGAGCTTGCAGAGACGACATGATATGTTTCTTTTCTTGACAGAGACAGCTGAAACAACTAGCTGTGGACACGCATCTTCAGGGGGCAGGACACAAAAGGATGATCCCAAAATTTAAGAGTAAGTTATCAGTGTCATCACATCATTTAAAAGACCTTCACTGGAAAAAATACAAATTTAATAAAGAAGCACTATAAGGCTACCTTTACCTTTATCAATATTTGTTTGTAATGTGAATGCTTGAGAATCTTTTGGTGTGCCTTCTTCCAAATATGTCCTCTTACATACCCTGAGCTCAAAGTCGGCTTCAGACCTTTTCCGCCTCAAATGTCCTTGGTTTTGGTGTTATATAGCTTATATATATAGCTCTATATTTCCATAGCAACCATTGCTATAGGCTAGTGTTTGTTGAGTAACAGGGGTCTCCCACTCTCTCGGTTTAGTCACTTTAGTAAACATAAAATACATGTTCAGGTTGGGATAACAATTTTAACCAATCAGAAGAGAAAACTCATAGAGGATACAGGATAACTCAAGCAAGTGAAATTGGAAGTGACAAAACGACAAACAAGATTTTGAACAACACCTAAATCTTCCTTGTGCTTTCGTGTATACCTTGTATCTCGTCTCCTCTCAGTGAGAGCCCTGAGAAGCAGCCTGCAGCGCAAAGGTTCCAGCAAGTCAGTCAGCAGGGTGAGGTTTCTGTCGTCCTACTGCCACGAGCTGTTGAGGTGCGACGCCATGGTGACACAGAGTTCAGAGCTCACGGAGTTCTTCATGCCCAAGAAGCACGATCGGGAGCCAGACTACACCAAGAACAGGTATGGATCCAAACCATCACTTTGACCATTATTTCGTTTGTCAGTGTGAGACAAGACAAGACAGCCGGGAAGCCCGTTTTCAATAGATGATGATAATCTATCATAAAAAGCAGATCCAATACATCGCCAAACCATAATAAATATATTGCTCATCTTATATATTCAATAAATATATATTCCATCCAGTCTTGAGTTGTCCCGACTGAATCTCAAAATTGCACAGTACTTAAATAAAATGTACTTAGTAAATGTACTTAAAGTAAATGTACTTAGTTACTTTCCACCACTGCTCCCCAGCATCATGGTGCTGCTGTCGGAGGACCGCCGTCCGTCGGTGATGACGGCGCCCAGGGGAAGCGTCACCTACCCGTTTGTCACGCAGACCTACCGCTGTGTGGCCGACTACGAGACCCCGGACATCGTCAACCTCCCCATAACAGTGGCCGAGAACCAGACAGTGGACGTTCTCATCAAAGACCCTTCAGGTGAGAGTGCTGACTGAGTATACCCTGACCTGAAGAAGGCAGCATTTCTGTCCAATTCTTCCCCATTGGCTGGCACCTCACAAGGACCGGTGTGCACTTTTTTTTTGATTGGTGCAACCACTCCAAGGAACAGCAATGTCCGTGTTCACCTATGTGGCCATGAGCACCAGTATATGACTAGGAGTACGAGTAGGGGCGCTGTTGTGCCAGAAACAGAGAGAGATAGATAGTATTAGTGCTGCACTGTTGCCTGCTAATGAGAGAGAGAGGGGGGGAGGAGGGGGGGGGGGGGAGAGAGGGGGGAGTTGCACCACTCAGTTCACACGGGTGTGATTTTTATCCTTTTGGAAATTGCGTGAGGCAACAGTCTGGTAACGAGAGACTATTTGGACACCAACTATTGGTGTCCCCCCTTTGAAAAGGTTTAGACACTCCTGCTGCAAGTGTAAAACAACAGTGCATTCATTGTTCATGTTGAACAGGCTGGTGGCTGGTGGAGAATGAGGACAAGCGCCTGGCCTGGTTCCCCGCTCCCTACTTGGAGAAGTGTGAGGACGACGAGGATGCTGAAGATGAAGTGCTCAATGGAGAGAGATGGACCCGAAAGGATAGCCATGCTGGCCTGGATGGGGCTAGGAAATGTGAGATTTGCGGGATTATTATCAAAGTTTAATTTGAAAACTACTTTCAATTCCAAACACATTGCAGTTGTGTTATTGATCCCCTTTTCTGTTGTCATGTGCCACAGCTGTCATGTACTGTGCCACAAGAAGCTACTCCAGCCAAGAGCAGGACGAGTTGTCCCTGAACATCGGCTCTGTCGTGGAGCGGCTGAAGAAGTCGGACGATGGCTGGTGGTTCGTCAGGTATTTGGCAAAAAAAATGGCAAAAAACTCCACATCTAGTGTGCTGTAGCTCTGAGCAGGGAGGAGGGGTTTATCGGCCGTTCGCCTTTTAGCCTACGGGAAGCCCATTTGGTACAATACTCTGTGGACACGTCTCCGACATTATGTAAGACAGATCAAAATAAGCAATTTAGCGATAAACCCACCGTGCACAGTTGTGGGGGAGATTCACCACTGGCTAATGGATATAATAACATCAGAATTGGGTAAGAACACGGCTGGTCTAGAATTCTCCTTTAAGGATATAGTGTTATCAGTCTGGCAGGAATGTTGTGGACATTCATGCCTTACCTTCACTAGCAGTGATGTGTCAGGCTACAAGTCATTTTTAATGGAAGCCAGCGACATACAAATCGACACCTGACAGCTGTGTGATGGAAACATCCAAGTTGAACTGGCTTCACTTTTTTTCAGCACTCCAATGACGCATTGAAGCGTCAATCATGTGTTTTTGTTTCAGCTGTTTCCACTCCCCTACTCTCTCCACACAATTCCTGTAGCATTATTTAACATTCTTCTGTTATCCACTGCCCTGTGCTATATTTAACCCTACCCACAGTCATTGAAGGAGAGTTGTGTCATATCAGTTCACAGTGAACCAGTGGCCAGGTCTTCTACACACATTTGGCGATTAGAGACAAAGCCCTGAAACGTATAGCTGACCACATGTGTCTTACAGTATATAGTTTTGTTTTAGCCTCACACAGGCAGCAATATCATCTGCCTTTGCAATGCATATTGCCCCAGGCAGATTAAGTCTGGTCCCCTCTCAATTGTGGGAGGAAATCACCCTGCGGTAGACGGTAGTGTACCGTGGCTCCCAACATGCGTTGCCGGTAAGACACGTGTGGCTGGTTAAAACTCACCCGTGGCTCCCGACATGCATTTCCGGTTAAAAATCACCCGTGGCTTCCCTGTGAGGTTATAGGGTTTACTTTGGGGTATAGGGTGTCGGGCTAATGCAGAAACACTGCTGCGGCTGCTATCGGCAGTTGGTGGCGATGTCGCGGCTGGCTTCGGTGCCAAAAGTGCACTCTCTCTCTCTTTCTCTTTCAGATTTTCAAGTATAGAAACAACAGAATGGAAATCTGTCATTTTCAATATAAGCTACACAATAATCAACGGTTAAAACGTATATGTTAAACTGTGTTTTATCAGCTGAATTAACAAAATTGCCTTGAAATACTTAATCTTTTTCAGATACAAAGGCAAAGTAGGTTACGTTCCCTCGATGTTCCTGGAGCCGTACCACCTCCAACGATCACGCCTCTACAGCGTAATAGGAAAGCTACCCAACAGTTCCACCTTGAATATGGCAGCTAATGGCTTGCGGAATGTAGCCCGTCGTGGTACCATCTTTTCATCTTTCAGTCTTCCCGAAGAACCCGACTCCCCCGATTTCTCTGTTCAGCGCACACTTCAGAAAGGCAGGACCAAACTGCTCAACTCAGACCTAACCCTGGACAGCTTCAAACGTAGCGTTAAGTTCTCCAGTGTCTCCATCTTGCGTAGCGTAAGCACAGCATCCGAGCTCTCCAGTGCCTCTAGCTTCTCCATCCCAGACAGCGACATTGGCCCCGTCACCACACCGTCCAGGCCTTCCAGTTTCTCTTCCATGAGCTCCTCTGAGAGTGGAATTTCCGCTTACAGACCCAGGTCGTTTCGGGGGCAGAGCATGAAGGATCATCCAGGCCATACCTCCTCATCCCAAACCGGGACAAGTGATGGCAGAAGCTCCGGCCCAGATCTCGGCTCCACCGACCTCCCCCACCCAGGCACCAGTTCTGATAGTTCTACCGGGACAAGTGATGGCAGACACGCCAACCCAGATCTCAGATTGTCCCAGGGACAACACCAGGACCATCCGGACCATACCTCCTCATCCCAATCCTGGACAAGTAATAGCGGACACACAAGCCCAGATCTTAGTCCCACCTATTATCCCCCACCTCCCCTACCTATCAGTTTGTCTCAGGGGCAGTCCAAGGACCATACAGACCATACCTCCTCATCCCAATCCAGGATGAGTGAAGGCGAAAGCTCCGGCCCAGATCTCAGCTCCACCGACCTCCCCCAGCCAGACACCAGTTCTGATAGTTCTGGCTCGGACAGGACCAAAGGTAGCAAGGCAGAGCTGGCTGATGGCAAACGCAGCAGCAGCTCAGATGTCAGCCCCACCTATGGTCTCAGATCGTCCCAGGGGCAACAACAGGACCCTCCGGACTCTACCTCCTCATCCCAACCCCAGACAAGTAATAGCGGACACACAAGCCCAGATCTTAGTCCCACCTATTATCCCCCACCTCCCCTACCTATCAGTTTGTCTCAGGGGCAGTCCAAGGACCATACAGACCATACCTCCTCATCCCAATCCAGGATGAGTGACGGCGAAAGCTCCGGCCCAGATCTCAGCTCCACCGACCTCCCCCAGCCAGACACCAGTTCTGATAGTTCTGGCTCGGACAGGTCCAAAGGTAGCAAGGCAGAGCTGGCTGATGGCAAACGCAGCTCAGATGTCAGCCCCACTTATGGTCTCGGATTGTCTCAGGGGCAGCAGGACCATCAAGGCCATACCTCCTCTTTCCAACCCAGGATGAGTGAAGGCGAAAGCTCCGACCCAGATCTCAGCTCCACCGACCTCCCCCACCCAGGCACCAGTTCTGATAGTTCTACCGGGACAAGCGATGGCAGACACGCCAGCCCAGATCTCAGATTGTCCCAGGGACAACACCAGGACCCTCCGGACTATACCTCCTCATCCCAACCCCAGACAAGTAATAGCGGACACACAAGCCCAGATCTTACTCCCAATTATCCCCCACTTCCCCCACCTATCAGTTTGTCTCAGGGGCAGGACGCGGACCATACAGACCATACCTCCTCATCCCAATCCAGGATGAGTGAAGGCGAAAGCTCCGGCCCAGATCTCAGCTCCACCGACCTCCCCCAGCCAGACACCAGTTCTGATAGTTCTGGCTCGGACAGGTCCAAAGGTAGCAAGGCAGAGCTGGCTGATGGCAAACGCAGCAGCAGCTCAGATGTCAGCCCCACCTATGGTCTCAGATTGTCCCAGGGGCAACAACAGGACCCTCCGGACTATACCTCCTCATCCCAACCCCAGACAAGTAATAGCGGACACACAAGCCCAGATCTTACTCCCAATTATCCCCCACCTATCAGTTTGTCTCAGGGGCAGTCCAAGGACCATACAGACCATACCTCCTCATCCCAATCCAGGACGAGTGACGGCGAAAGCTCCGGCCCAGATCTCAGCTCCACCGACCTCCCCCAGCCAGACACCAGTTCTGATTGTTCTGGCTCGGACAGGTCCAAAGGTAGCAAGGCAGAGCTGGCTGATGGCAAACGCAGCTCAGATGTCAGCCCCACTTTTGGTCTCAGTTTGTCTCAGGGGCAGCAGGACCATCAAGGCCATACCTCCTCTTTCCAACCGAGGATGAGTGACTGCAGAAGCTCCGACCCAGATCTCAGCTCCACCAACCTCCCCCAGCCAGGCACCAGCTCTGATAGTTCTACCGGGACAAGTGATGGCAGAAGCTCCGGCCCAGATCTCAGCTCCACCGACCTCCCCCAGCCAGGCACCAGTTCTGATAGTTCTACCGGGACAAGTGATAGCAGACACGCCAGCCCAGATCTCAGATCGTCCCAGGGACAACACCAGGATCTTCCGGACTATACCTCCTCATCCCAACCCCAGACAAGTAATAGCGGACACACAAGCCCAGATCTTACTCCCAATTATCCCCCACCTCCCCCACCTATCAGTTTGTCTCAGGGGCAGGACGCGGACCATACAGACCATACCGCCTCATCCCAATCCAGGATGAGTGACGGCGAAAGCTCCGGCCCAGATCTCAGCTCCACCGACCTCCCCCAGCCAGACACTAGTTCTGATAGTTCTGGCTCGGACAGGTCCAAAGTTAGCAAGGCAGAGCTGGTAGTGGCCCCAGAGATCCCACGAAAGGTGGTCTTTGTTTCTACATCAACATATATACAATATGGAGAAAACTAAAAAGAGAAGGGGGAATTATTACAAAGAACAATGGAGAATAAACCCAATACAAACTAGAGAATGTAGCCTACAGTACAGGAGTTAGGAATAGAGGGTATGCGCATGTATAATGTGAGTGGCAAAGTGAGTTTAACATAGTTTAATGTTGTTTGATGCAATCAGATAGGACTTTTCTGTTTTTATGTCTTTTTGCCACTCAGTAGGCGTTACCGCATAACGTCGGGGTATGATCATGATGTTGCGCGCAATGCCGCACATAGCCTCTATAAAGGCGTTAATGGCATATAATTCATAATACAATATAAACTTTAGGTAGTCTGGTGCACGTGAGTAAAGTGTACATTATTTTAAATAATCCAGATTTTTGTGGTGGGGCACAGACACATAAACAAGTCTAGCCATAACCTACAATAAATCGCACAAATGTGAGTCTGGACCCGAGATTGTGTCTTCAGTATGCAGTAGAAAAGTTTATTAACTCTCTCACCTCCCGCTTGGACTACTGTAATTCCCTTCTTTTTGGTCTCCCCCACAAACTCCTCCATAAACTCCAACTGGTCGTATCGTCACCAGAACGCCTGTCATCAGTCACATCACCCCTGTACTACACCAACTCCACTGGCTTCCCATAAAACTACACATAGACTACAAGATCCTCCTCCATACATGATTCAACGCCATTCATAACCTCGCGCCCCCATACCTGTCTGACCTTGTCCACGTCAACATTCTGCCTCCTCCATCACCCTGAAAGTCCTCCCAGTGAAGAGCCTTCAGCCGCTCTGCCCCTCAACTCTGGAACTCCCTCCCCCCTGATATTAGAAACATGGACTCTATCACCATTTTCCAAACTCACCTCAAAACCCACCTGTTTAGGCAGGCATATGGCTGACCTATGCTGCAAGCTTTACCTTAGCTATGTTTTGCTTTTAACTATGTTTGTATAAACTGTTTTAACCTGTTGTACGGCGACCTTGAGTGCCCTGAAAGGCGCCTTATAAATAAAATGTATTATTATTATTATTAAGGGTAGCAACGTTTGGGAAATACTTTTTGTACCTTTTCTTATAGTATTTTAATTTTTTTGTGTAAACACTATTTGTTACTATTGGTTGTTGTCTGTTAAATGTAGAGCTTCACTGTTTTAGCTGATTGTGTCTGTTTTAAATTTCAATTATCTGTTTTATTGTATACATTTTTGTGTGGACCCCAGGAAGACTAGCGACCACTTTGTGGTAGCTAATGGGGATCCGAATAAAGAAAGAATGTTGCTGTTCCCTTAATAAACTGTTGACATTATATTTAGTATGACTCAGTTACACAGATAAACATTGTTACTTTGTGAAAATATCCAAACTACAAAAGTCAAGCTCACATGCCTCACACTGCGAGCCATTTGTAATAATAATAATAGTCCGGCAGTCGAGGTGCATGGACGGGTGGGAAATTTGGTATATAGTCTTAAAATATTGTACATCATGAATCCACTTGCTGACCAGCTGTCCCTATTGGGCAATTTTTTTATAGGGGTTTCTTGTGACCCTACCATTAACATCCTATGGCAGGCAAAAATGTCAAACTTTCCTTTTGCTTTACGTAGCATGTAACATGTCTAACTAGGGGGTTTTCATGATTCTGAATCCATTCCAAGCATTAGTTTTGCACAAAATACACTTCTTGGGCTAAAAACAGCCATAGCCACTTGCCCAAAATGTGCTGACCTCATCACATTTGTTCTGACCTCATCACATTAATTTTGTCATGACGTCTATGGAGACGAATAAAGTATATCTCTCATAATCTCGTCGTCTATGGACGTTGGCCACGGGCTAATAAAGTGTAAATTCGGGGGTCCTTGACAAGAAAAGGTTTGGGAACCACTGTTGTAGAGGGTCTATAGCAAGGATACTCAAATAGATTTACCTGTGGGCCACATTACAAAAATGGCAAGGGGCCAGGGGCCAGTAGATAAAATTACGACATTAATGATACTTGATAACTTCTCTCTTTCAATTGCTTTATTTTCGCAAAATGTATCAAAGTACAATGTGCATGCACACAATATGTAAATAAATAAATGTGTTACATTTTCTTGCATAAACACAAAGAGCTGTTTCCATAACTGCACAAATTATTGCACATAACATGAGTAGCTGTTATAATAACATACCGGTAATAACATAACATGAATAGCTCTTTGCCTGCCTGCCTGCCTGCCTGCCTGTCCAATTGTCCATGAGTAGCTGTCTGTCTGCCTGTCTGAGTAGCTGTCTGCCTGCCTGCCTAATTGTCCATGAGTAGCTGTCTGTCTGCCTGTCTATGAGTAGCTGTCTGCCTGCCTGCCTAATTGTCCATGAGTAGCTGTCTGTCTGCCTGTCTATGAGTAGCTGTCTGCCTTCCTGCCTGTCCAATTGTCCATGAATAGCTGTCTGTCTGTCTATGAGTAGCTGTCTGCCTGCCTGCCCAATTGTCTATGAGTAGCTGTCTGTCTGTCTATGAGTAGCTGTCTGCCTTCCTGCCTGTCCAATTGTCCACGAGTAGCTGTCTGTCTGTCTATGAATAGCTGTCTGCCTTCCTGCCTGTCCAATTGTCCATGAGTAGCTGTCTGCCTGCCTGTCCAATTCTCCATGAGTAGCTGTCTGTCTGCCTGTCTATGAGTAGCTGTCTGACTGCCTGCCTGTCCAATTCTCCATGAGTAGCTGTCTGTCTGTCTGCCTGTCTATGAGTAGCTGTCTGCCTGCCTGCCAGCCAGCAAGTTGGTTAACAGAAAATAAATTGTTATGGCTGAGTAAAATAAAATACAATAAACACAATTTGCCTGAAAATAGATTACCCAGCTATGACCTTTTTCATGAAAAAAAATGAGTATATGGCTGACTGAGTAAAATAAAACAATCTACCTGAAAATAGATAGCTATAAGTGAAGAGCAATTTCCGCAATTTCCGCAATTACCATTTCCGCAATTTCCGCAATTTCCATTTCCGCAAATTTCCATTTCCGCAATTTCCATTTCCACCATTTCCGCAATTTCCATTTCCATTTCCAACTATTAATGGCAGCTGGGTTTCATCATTCAAATAAAATAGAATTCTGTCCGTTTAGCCTTAAAATTATGTCAGGGAATAGGGATACACAGTATATGTCTTTCATTTGCATTGCATCCCCCCCCCCCCCCCCCACAAGCTTTTATTTTCGTTCTCTAATAGTATTACTTATAATAATGTAATTAAAGATAACTTCATTCAGATTTATTAATTTTTATTTCATTTTCCAGATTTATTTTTTCTTCTTCTAAAGATTTTCATTGGTGGGCCAGTCATAATGGTCCCGCGGGCCTGATGTGGCCCGCGGGCCTGAGGTTGAGTATCACTGGTCTATAGAATAGATACATGTTGATAGTATTAAGTTAGTGACTTTGACAGTGTACAAATGGAACCGGTTTTCAGCAGGTCAAATGAGGTACAGAAAACCGTATGACTCCCAGGCTGATCTCACTGGGGGAAAACTGTATGATGAGTTTATTTGTTTAAGAACTAACAATACATTGAAAAATATATTCTGGATGTGACACTTACAAGCCGAAATAGCGCAGTTGGTAGAGCATTAGACTGAATATCTAAAGGTCCCTGGTTCAATCCAGGCTTTCGGCAGTTGAAATGAGCTACAGAAAATCCTATGACTCTTAGGCTGATCTCACTGGGTGAAAACTAGATGAACAAGACCAATTTCAGAAGAACAAAACAAAACTAGATTTGTCCGGAACCAGTGGCTCAGTGTATTAGAACATTTGCCACATGATCGAGAGATGGTGAGTTCAAGCCCCACTCAATTCTTTACTTTCAAGACCGATTTCCAGAAGAACAAAGGCAGGAGGAGAGTAGGCGAGGGGGGGGTCAGGCAGGAGGAGAGTAGGCGAGGGGGGGGGGTCAGGCAGGAGGAGAGTAGGCGAGGGGGGGTCATGCAGGAGGAGAGTAGGTGAGGGGGGGTCAGGCAGGAGGAGAGTAGGCAAGGTGGCCCCAGGCAGGAGGAGAGTAGGTGAGGGGGGGTCAGGCAGGAGGAGAGTAGGCGAGGGGGCCCCAGGCAGGAGGAGAGTAGGCGAAGGGGCCCCAGGCAGGATGAGAGTAGGTGAGGGGGGGGTCAGGCAGGAGGAGAGTAGGCAAGGTGGCCCCAGGCAGGAGAAGAGTAGGCGAAGGGGCCCCAGGCAGGAGGAGAGTAGGCAAGGTGGCCCCAGGCAGGAGGAGAGTAGGCGAGGGGGCCCCAGGCAGGAGGAGAGTAGGCGAAGGGGCCCCAGGCAGGAGGAGAGTAGGCGAGAGGGCCCCAGGCACGAGGAGAGTAAAAAATCACTTTCACCTAGAAACTCCATTCACACTTTTTATTATTCAGCTTACTGTGGAGACACATGCTGGAACGTTTTACTTTGAAATGTTTTGTAGTTTCTGAGTTATTTAACTTAAACACCCAATGCATTCTCTATGGCAATCGTACAAACTTTGGCATGCTACTAGTCCTACATACTTAAACCTACCAACCCCATTCTAGCCTACTAGAATGAAATCCAAGCTGAGCCTCCCCAGACTAATATCCCTCGGTCCGTGCGATATTAGTCTGGTTTATTAACCAGGCTACAACAGTGGTTCCCAAACCTTTTCTTGTCAAGGACCCCCAAATTAAAAAAAAATTAGCCCGTGGAACCTAACCCTAGCCCGGCTATAATCCATGGTCAAAAACGAGGATTTGAAAAAAGACAAAATCACTTCCAGACCATGGGCTACAGTCCATGGTGTCGGAGTGATTTTCGTCCTCAAAAATTATGAAAAACAGCATGCTAAAGTAACCTAACCCTAACCCTTGATCGTAGGAGATAGTAAAGTAGGACTCTACAGATCGAGTGCTATCCAGTCATAAAGTTTGAACACTTGAAGTAACTACTACAGAAAACTGGAAACACCGCCAATGTGGCGCACTGCATCCTATCCGTAGGAATGAACAATCGACAGCAGGTGACAACAGAAACAGGACGGAAGACAATGAGGGCGGACACAAGTGTGGCCTACATGGGTCACATATAATTCGCCCAGCTGGTACCCACTTAAGGCCCAATCAGATCCCAGTTCAAACCTATATAGGCAAACACAGGTGGCGCACACATGGTTCTGAAATAAAATGGCCCATTTGGATACCACCTAAGATCCAGTTAGAAACCCGCATAAGCCCATATGGGCTAACACGGGTGGGCCCTTTGTGAAAACTGGGTGCACGGAACCACTTGGAACCCATGCCCATAGCCCATGTCAAAACCCAATTGGGCCCAGATGGACATGTTAGCTGGGTAGTTTGACATGCTACTGAAAACATAAGGAAAGTTTGACATTTTTGCCTGTCAGAGGATGTTAATGAAAAGGAAATTGCCCAATAGTGAACAACCGGTCAGCAAGTGGATTCATGAATGTATGTATTGTGGTGTCTCGCTAAGGGACCGCCGGCCAGGTAGGCGCCTCCACGCCGGGGAAGAGACAGGCAGAGGGAGGTGGAGCGCTGCGTCAGCTTCTCGAGCGCATCATAGAGGGGCGGTACATACCAGCTGTCATCCTCTATCAGAGCGATTGCTTCCCACCTGCGTCTCTCACCTACAGCCTACAAATATTGCAGCCTCCCTCCCAGTCAAGGGGTGTGTTCGGAAATGCGCACCGGGAATGTGGTCAGTTTGTTGAGTGTCGTTGTCAAC
Source organism: Protomyctophum bolini (assembly GCF_963924005.1). Lineage (NCBI taxonomy): Eukaryota > Metazoa > Chordata > Actinopteri > Myctophiformes > Myctophidae > Protomyctophum > Protomyctophum bolini. The sequence goes on along the minus strand of NC_137870.1, from coordinate 39,560,642 downwards.
TCACTTCTAAATAAATCAAGGCTATACCCAGTAGCATTGCCTTTGTGTCTTGGTTTTGTGATCAATGTACGACAGTATATAGACAATATTTTAGGCCAATAAAAAAGACTATACCAAATTTCCCACTTTAAACAAAAGAAGCCTGTCGGCTGAAGGACTACAAGCACCTTTCATCACATAGAAATGCAGCGCAAAGTAGGCTACTTTACAGGGAAGAAAAGAGGAAAGAGGAAAAACGTAAAATGTCATTTAAAATGATCAAAAATAATGTTAAGACAAAAAAAACAATAGCAAAGAGCATAAAACCGGGCAGCAAATCAGGCAGAACAATAAGACAATAAAACAAAAACAAGAACATAAAAACAGCAGCAAATGCAGAGTATACTATATGAATAAGAACACAGAGGTTTTAAAAGCTCAACTAAAAGAAATAGTGAAAAGGTGGGTTTTGAGCTGTGCTTTTAAGACGTCTACCTAATTTACTATGGCTCAACAGTGTAGTATTTTAATTTCCATTACAGTTGACAGTAGTTGTGCTATTACAGTATACAGTATATGACTACCTTTTTGTTGCTCTATACTGTATCTATCTATCAAATACATCTTCATTTATGAAGCAAATCCTACACATATGCAAAAAGAAAATATTATGACATATTATATAACATTTTAACAAGGACATGCATTCATGCAGCTTAAACAAACAAATCACTGTGACTGTCACTGAGCCAGGTTTTTGACGTCAGGGTTAGGCAGCAATAAACAAGGGGAAAGCCCTGCATGTTTTCCCATTTTTTGAGTGTGTGAATGTTTTTAGAGCATGCACAAACACAAGTCTTTTTATGAGACCAATCTCTCTCTGCAAAAGAAAAAGAAAGACAAGAAAAAATCGGAATTAATTCTGTATTGGCCACATATGGAGCGTGTCACGGCGTGACGGATGCGAAATGCAGGTTTTCATAGTAAACTGTGACCTATGGTCGCAACAAAATAAATAAACTATAGTGTTAAACCTTTTTAACAAAACACCTTTTGTTTTAACCAAAATATATCACAGTATACATTTTAAACCCAAAGCTATCCAAAGGATATAATGATTTATTGATTTACGGTGTATCGAACACACTTTGCTCAGTCACCTTTCCCGTGTCTAAATAAAGCCATAAAGGTTTGTGTAAGAACATTGTGTGAGAAAGTTTGAGGAATCTCAAACATTATGAAAACTTCCCCTGCTTATGAAAACTTCCTCTGCTTTCATGGGAGCATGCAGTGCATGGTAAGTCAAGGCAATGAGACCCATGACTGTGTGTGTGTGTGTGTGTGTGTGTGTGTGTGTGTGTGTGTGTGTGTGTGTGTGTGTGTGTGTGTGTGCGTGTGTGTGTGTGTGTGTGTGTGTGCGTGTGTGTGTGTGTGCGCGTGCTTGCGTGCGTGCGCGCATGTGTGTGCTTGCGTGTGTGTGTGTGTGTGCCGTCACCCAAGCGGTGACGACTGTCACCTACATCTGCATATATGGACCCGGCCAGCAAATCTACATCCTCACTGACACCTGCAGTTTTAATTCCTGCTTCTCAACTGTGCTGTATTAAGAAGCTCTGTTGTTTAACTTGTTTCATGCCTGAAAACGTCAATTAAAAAAAAGAAAAGAAAAAAGGTCCATATATGGGCATTCCCAGACAATGCCACGACGCGAGTCACATTGCAAATGAACCAAGTTGGTACAACACAGGATCTCCATAATTATGTGGATCTGACTATCATCACCTGGATCTCATCAAACCCTGAGGATATAGCCATGCATGGTTTGACGCACTAGATCATCATCTGCATATACTGTATGAGCCGGCCAAAACATAGGAATGGAAGCCACCTCCAGCAGAGAAAATACATCCTTTACAACTGGAAGAACAGACTGTAATACAAAAACAAAACTGACGTGTGCTGTTCTAAAACGGGAGTTGGACGGGAGTTGGACTCGTCATGACTCACTCAGCCGCTCTGTTTTACTTGGCACTTTGCCGTCACTCTGTCTGCTAAATTCCTTTACATTGTAACTTATCGTATTTGCTTTACATCTGACTTGTCCGTCTTGATAAGCGGATGATTATATAATGTTACATACATTACTACTTTACTTTACTAATCTACTAATACTTTGATGTTGTATTTTTACATTAATGTGTATTTTCAGACATTTAACCAAAGAAAGTTACCATGGTTTTGTTTTTCCTTTTTTATTAATATAGTGTTATCCATCCAGCTCAGTGGCCTTGTGGTTTGAGTGTCGGGGTTCGATCCCCGGCCGGGTCATACTGAGACTCAGAAAATGGGACCCAGTGCCTCCCTGCTTGACACTCGGCATCAAGGGTTGGATTGGGGGTAAGTCCCTGTGACATACTAGCGTCATGTCCAGGGGGTGTACTTGTACATCAAGCTGCCTCATGCTACAGAAACAGGAGATAGGCTCCTGCCCTATGGGCCTCATGGCTCTGCAAGGCTACTTACTTACTTATCCATCTTCAATCCTTTACTATTCCTAATATATGTAAACGACATGAGTCATGACATCAGCTTGTGACTACAATCTGTTCCTGTTCGCGTATGACTCGGCACTGCTGGTCTCAGACAGGAGCAAACTGCAGGTTGGAAAAGGCCCTCAGCTCTGAACTCGGTAGAATCTGCACCGGGCTCGCTGATAACAAAAACTATCTTTCCACCTGGGAAAAGCCATTCTCTTTGGATCAAATAGTAATCTCAGCTAGGCCCACAGCTTCTCAGTTCAAGTGGGTGACAATATTATGAGAAATATTATAAGAAAAGATTAAATTACCTGCCTAGGTTCCATCCTGCATGCAAATCACATTCCTGTGATACAATGGCCACCAATGTAATCAAAATAGTCAACCAAAGAACAAGATTCCTGTACACAGGATCTCCTCACTGGTCAACAAAAACACCTTGAAGGCCCTAACAGGAGCCCTTGTATAAGGTTTCTTTGACTACGCATGCACCTCATGATACCACAGCACCTCAAAGGCTCTGAAAACAAGGCTCCAGACATCCTAAAACAAACTGGTCAGGCTACTACTTGGCCTGACTCCCAGAACCCACCTCACCCTGCCCCTTTTGATAGGCTGGAATGGCTTAGGGTTGACGACAGAGTACAGCGTCTTGCAGCAATGGGCCTTGTCTACGAGATTCGCTACACCCCTAAGATACCCATGCACCTGTCTAAATACTTCCTCAATGTCAAAAGTCCACAATCACCACACCGGAGGGAGTTCAACAAACTATGTGAAACCCAGATTCGGCTCAAACAAGGGGTTAAATTCACGATGAATCACAATGGCTACGGGGAGCTTAAAATGCCTATTGTGTAAAAAAAAATCACAACAATACCCTACCTTCCTTGAATAGCCATCTATTCCTCCAAAGATAACAAAGTTGTAATAATTCAAGCATTTCGTACAGCTGCAATATTGGTGAGTTTAATACAATCAGATTTCTGTATTTCTGTTGCTGTATGGGCTGTCAACGGTTGGTGTTGCAAATCTAGATTCAACAGTATAAAAATAAACATAAATCTAGTGTTTCAAATGGCTAGGTACAATTATACAATGATTGCCAATAGGATAACACAAGAAGCCTGTCTTAAAAACAACAGTGGTTACACCTACTGTATAGGGCTTATAATAATTTAATATCTAATAATCTAAATAAATCCATGATATTTCCTTTGAATCCATTCATTCTGGTGTTGGGACTATAGACAGCCCTTCTAAAATCTACAGTCAACCACGACCTCTAGTGGTTCATTCAGTTATTATACTAATAAAACAGAGACCTACAGTGAGTGAGTGAGTGAGTGAGTGAGTGAGTGAGTGAGTGAGTGAGTGAGTGAGTGTGTGTGTGTGTGTGTGTGTGTGTGTGTGTGTGTGTGTGTGTGTGTGTAAGACCTGGCCCATTGAAGTTTTATTTGTATATGAGTCTATACAAATAAGACTCTCACTTTTGTGATCATCAGTGTAATTGATGGTACTTTTGTTACTACACTACACTAAAGTATACCTACCATAACCACAGTATATGTACCCCACAGAAACCCAAGGGCATGTTGAGCATACAGTATGTGTTGAGTAGGACTTCAGTTGGATTCTATCTGTCTGTCTGTCCCTTTTATGCCATATATGGAGACACCCTGATGTCATATAAGTAGCCTACAGTGTATATGACATCAGAAACTGGACTCTATTATGATAATTTAGGTATGCCTACTACTGCACTAGTAAGTACAGTACACTGATCAGTGTACTTATTACTTAGATAATGGTTACTCTGGCAACGGGTACAACCGGTATTGGCCTAAGGTAATCTATACAAGATAAGAGAGATACAGACCGTGAAAGCATCTGGGTCATTTTAGATTTAACCCATTCAGGCCTGACGTCGAAAAAAACGTTCTGAAAGATATACCTATTCAAAGATTTGTGCCGCATTTTTACGATTTTCAAAAATAGCAGAGCTGGCTACAAGTTCTACAAGCTATGAGCTTGTAGATCTGCTATTTTTCAATAGCTAACGTATAACAAAATGGGTTAAAGTGTAATGTCACTTATTTTGCTTTCACACTGAAAAACAAAATGATGAACTGAGAGAAAATTGAACATGTCTTATAAAATTAAACAAATTGCCTGTAAATGAGCTTATAATGGCAATATATATACAAGTTAGAAAAAAAAGAAATCTTGATGAAAAACAAAAACAGGTATGTTTAAAGAACATTGGTAGTAAAAGTATATCCATAAAAAAGAGGGATGTCATTAAGGGAGGTGGTCAAATGGAGTTGTTTTGGAGTTGTTTTGTAAAAATTGTAAAAACTGTTAAATGCCCGGATGCAAACTGTAACCCAGATGAAACCATATAGAGAACCTGCTAGTGGACTGTGGGAAAATGCCACAGATCGGTTTTTAACATTAACGTTACTTATAATGCAGTATTGTATGGAGTCTTTGATGAAAAACATGTCTGCTATGGAACAAGACTTTTATTGGGCTGTGGTTAGCACTGTGGTCAATAAGATCTGGAACAACAGGAGTGATCAGGAGGGCCATCTCTGGAGAGGTGGTCTTCATACAAATAGTAACTGAACTGAAAAGTCTCAAGACAGAAAATCTGATACCAACACTCTGTGTGTGTGTGTGTGTGTGTGTGTGTGTGTGTGTGTATTGCAATTCCTTACTACTGTACTGCCAAACTCAATGTAATATGAGTGCCATGAATAATTTAAATAAAGAATATTTAAAAAGGAAAGCAGGACATGGGTTTAAAATGTATTTCGAAACGTAATTGTTGTATTAAATATTGTAGGATGGCATTTTGTATTGCCGCTATTTTTTATTCCTCAGGTACCCATACTTTCTCTCCATAATAAGGACACACGCTCTTACACCAAATGGTAGGCCTGTAACGATTACAAATATGAGAGAGAGAGAGAGAGAGAGAGAGAGAGAGAGAGAGAGAGAGAGAGAGAGAGAGAGAGAGAGAGAGAGAGAAAAAAGGATGAGGCTACATGCTTGGCAGGACTTAAGAAAAGGCCTACATTGACAGAGGTGTTGACACAAGCCAGCGTCATATGAACCAACCAGAGAGAGAGCGAGAGCAAGAAAAGAAAGAAAGAATTATGGCCACGGCGGGCCATGAGGAATTGACCAGTACATAGAGATAAGTTTTGCCGTCAAGCCAGTCATTAAACAATAGCCGTCACAACACACAATCTTCAACACACCCACAACACAGCAGCCGCACACTTAGTAACACTAACTAACTATCTACTAACTGTAGTGTAGATGAACATCAGTCTTCATTTTTAAATGATGGCTGTCGTCATGTGAAAGCCCAAAACCTCTAGCTTGAACTTAAAAGGCTAATTGAAGTGGCCAAGATCCACATGATAATACTATTCTCTGTTACAACAACTCAGTTTGTTCAGTGGCAAACACAACACAAGACAGACTGCAGCATCCACCCAATCCCAGAGCAGACACAACACAGACTGCAGCATCCACCCAATCCCAGAGCAGACACAACACAGACTGCAGCATCCACCCAATCCCAGAGCAGACACAAGTCACACAACACAAACTGCAGCGTCCAATCCCAGAGCAGAAACACAACACAACACAGACTGCAGCATCCAATCCCAGAGACACAAACAGTCACTGACTGAACATGTTTCATTAATTGCCACCCAATCATTGCGTCCTAAAATGACAGCAACAGCTTGAAGTGTACACACAGCTTAATTTGCTTACAACACAAGCAGCAGCAGCAGCAGCAGCAGCAGCAAAGATGGGGAAAAGGGTTCGTACCTTGAGCTGTCTTCTACTTCAGTTGTAGAAGAACGGATGGCGGCCAGCAGGGTCAAAGTTTGGAACCCACCAATGGATAGAGAGAGATAGAGCAGTCCTCTTTTAGTTCGTCCTCAGATGAGCCCTCCAGCGGGGTCTCCAGTCCTCTCCATCCTCCATACATCCCGACTGTGGCGACTGTGGCTCAGGAGGTAGAGCAGGTCCTTGGGCAAAATTGCTCCCGATGTGCAGGTTGGTACCTTGCATGGTTTCCGCCGCAATCAGTGTATGAATGTGTGTGTGTGTGTGTGTGTGTGTGTGTGAATGTAATGCATATGTAAAGCGACTTGGATAAAGGGACTATATAAATGGCACCTTTTACCATTTAATCCCAGTGTCAATGGCACCGACCAGCCTCATTCTCCTCCTGGAGGCCATCTTCTCTCACCCACCCTCGGTATCACTCCATACAGATGCATGTTGGTAACGTGTTCATCCTGGTTGATGTTTAGCACTGCACGTAGCATTCTGGTGTAGCACAGTGGGGCCAGGGACGGTAGAGCAGGCTTCAGGGTCCAGCATTCACAGCTATATAGGAGAGCGGACATCATGAATGGTAAATGGTGCATTTATAAATATAGCGCCTTTATCCAAGGCGCCTTACATAGATTGTGCATTACATTCACACATTCACACATACATTCATACACAGATGGCGGCGGAAACCATGCAAGGCACCAACCTGCACATCGGGAGCCATTAGGCGTTCATAAATCATAATAACTTGAATTTATATAGCACCTTAAAAAAACAAGGACACTTTACATCAACAAAAACATGCTATTTTTTCATGAATATACTATGAATATAGTAGAGTATATTTTTTTACATTGTATGGTTTTATTATTACTGTAAATTGTTTGACATTGACTTATAATAATAATTATAGTTGAATCTACTTGTTCAGTTATTGTTATTTTAGTATTTAAAAAAAACATTTGCACATAGCTTGTAGAAATACCTATTCTCTCATACTTTAGTGTGACAGTCTTGTATGAAGAAGTATAGGGCATTAAGCCATTTTGGGGCGGGAACCCCTTTTGGTGTTTTAAACATTATGTTATACTTTAGCTATTGAAAAATAGCAGATCTACAAGCTCATAGCTATGAACTTGTAGGGCTGCTATTTTTGAAGAAATTGTGAAACTTGTCAAATCTTTGAATATATATTCTTTCAGAGTTTCAGTTCAAATCTTTGCTTCTGGGGGGTCCCTGGAACAACATATTTTCAATGGGGGTCGGTGGCATATTACATATCATTTTTGGGGTCCTTGACATGAAATATTGAGAACCACTGATGTAGAAACATGAGGTTTTTCCAGAAAAAAAATTCAGGCCTAAATTAATGGGGGATATGATATTTCTGCCTAACAGCAAACAAACAATATTATTCACTTCACAGGCACAGCACACAAACAATGCTTTATATCCTGCAGACTAGTTCTTTCATTTTACTTTTTGTAAATATAATTAGTGACATGACATTACACACAAACAAACAATTCACCTCTATTAACCATGAATGCTAAAGCAGCTATAATTAACTGTAGGTAGTAGGCTAGCTAGGTAAGCTAACGCACCTGGTCTCTTGTGGAATGGACTCCCTTTTATTCCAAGGACGATAATTAAACTTCTCCTCCTGCTGTCACCTTCATGTCTCTGGGTAGTTTCCACTCCCTGACAACACTGACAACTCTCCTCATCTTCCATGAGGTGGAAGTTGGTACGTTTTAACTTGTTTATTTCACTGTTTTACTAACAAACACGAAGGAGTTGACAAACACTCGTCAGTTTAGACTTTAGAGCAGGTGTGTGTGTGTGTGTGTGTGTGTGTGTGTGTGTGTGTGTGTGGGGGGGGGGGGGGGGGGGGGGGGGGGGGGGGGAGACGGACGGACCAAAGCCTTTTAAAGAGCCCGCGCGTGAAGCCTGCCGCCAGGGCTCCACTTGGGGGCGCGTCTGCGTCGCGTCAGCGTCACCGTCACAGAATGTTCCCTTTTTAATCAATGAAGGGTGGCTCCACTGCCCGCGTTGCGCGTGCGTGCCGCGTGCGTGCGTCACCATTAAAATTGAACCGTTCGTTTTTTGACGCACGCGACGGAGACGCAACGCGCCCAGTGGAGGCAGCCCTGGCGTTTGGGAGTGTCTGCCAATAACCTGCATCACAGAATAGAGTGAGCGTCTGCCTTATTACGTTTTTAACTCAAATCTATGCTTCTGGGCCGGGGGGGGTCCCTGGAACAACATATTTTCAGATGGGGGTCGGTGGCCAATTACATATAATTTTTGGGGTTCCTTGACTTGAAAATGTTTGAGAACCATGCACTGACATAGAAACATAGGGTTTTTCAGAAAACTGTCATGATTTAGAAGACATTTTGTAGAATCGTTCTCACATCTAAATGGGTTTAAAAGTTATTTTAACTATATATATATATATATATATATATATATATATCTATAATTATTATTAATATCATCATTATTATTACATAATATATATTATTTTTTTGAAGGGCGCTAGTTTCTGTCTTTCGGAATTATATATATATCAACATACACTTTTCAAAATTTAGAACAGTATACGTGGTCCCTGGCACAAAGCATTTTCAGATGGTTCCACGTCAATCTCTGTGATGACGTTGCACTGTATGTTGTCAGTATGACGTGGTCTAATAAGGAGTCTCTTCACAAATAAACCTGAATTGACACTCTGGTGTTCAGTGTGTGGGAATGTCTTGTACGAGCAATTACACCCATGAAGAGCAGTTACGGTGTTCTATCTGTCTGGCTGTATTCACTGATCAAATCGCCACTCCTGCATGTGCCCACAACTACTGTAACACCTGTATTACATATTACTGGGATACGAATAGTAATTTGTTTCGGTGTCCACTATGTGCAAAAAATATCTATAAGAGACCAGAAGTCTCTGTACCAGAAGTCTCTGTACCAGAGGTCTCTGTCCCAGAGGTCTCTGTTCATACTTTGCTTTCCGAGATGGACGATCAGTTCAGGAAGTCTCAGCAGCAACCTGCTGAACCGGATGATGTCTTGTGTGACGTCTGCACAGAGACCAAGCACAAGGCCCTGAAGTCCTGCCTGGTGTGTCTCACCTCCTACTGCGAGACTCACCTGGAACGTCACCAGACGGTCGCAGCCTTACAACGTCACAAACTAATAAACCCTGTAAAGAACCTGGAAGACTTCATATGTAAGAAACATGACAGGCCTCTGGAGATGTTTTGTAAGACTGACCACATGTGTGTTTGTCAGTTTTGCAGTGAGTCCGACCACAAGTTACATCAACTTGTAACCCTGAAAGAAGAATGTGAAGGAAAGAAGGCTGAGCTCAGAAAGACAGATGCGGAAGTTCAGCAGATGATCCAGGAGAAAAAACAGAAGATCCAGGAGGTCAAACACTCGGCAGAGCTCAGCAACAAAGGCATACATAAAAAGATAGCGGACACATGCACGCAGTTTTTCACTGCTCTGACGAGCTGTTTTGAAAAACATAAAGCAACAGAAAAACAGTCGGAAGGCTTAATTACAGAGTTGGAAAATGAAATCACTGAGTTAGAGAAGAGGAGCTATGAGCTGAAGCACCTCTCAAACACTGAAGACCACCTCCACCTCCTCAAAAAGTTCCCATCCATCAAAGCCCTTCTACATACCAAGGACGGGACAAAGGTCAATGACTATCCGTCATATGTTGGGATTGTGAGGACAGCTGTGGCTCAGTTGGAGAAGACAATCAGTCAAGAGATGAAGAAGCTTTATGACGCTGAACTGAGTAGCATCCAGAAAGATGCAGTGAATGTAATTCTGAACCCTGATACAGCACACAGTCAACTTGTCCTGTCTGAAGATGGAAAACAAGTGAACAATGGAGGCACAGAGAACAATCTGCCAGACAACAGAGAGAGATTCTCTAGGTGCATCTTTGTCTTAGGTAAACAAAGAGTCTCCTCAGGAAGATTGTACTATGAGGTCCAAGTAAAAGGGAAGAATGGGTGGCATCTAGGAGTGGCCAGAGAGACCATCAACAGGAAGGGAGACATCAGCCTCAACCCCAAAAACGGTTACTGGACCGTGTCATTAAGGGATGAACATGTGTACTGGGCCGGTACCGACCCTCCTGTCGTCGTCCCTGTAAGAGAGAAGCTCCAGAAAGTGGGGGTGTTTGTGGATTATGAGGAGGGCCTGGTCTCCTTTTATGATGTGGAGGCCAGAGATCATATCTACTCTTTCACTGGCTGCAACTTCACTGAGAAACTATATCCATTATTCACTGAGAAACTATATCCATTATTCTGTCCTGCTATTAAGGATCACGGCAAAGACTTTGCTCCTCTTATCATCTCTCCTGTCAATCACACAGTCTAATATCGGGGTGCAAACAAATCGATTTAATCAATTATAAATAAATAAATCACATTTGTGTGAAGTGAGGGGCGCCTGGTAATATTTGTTTAAAGTGCTGTAAACATACATTAAAAGTCCATTATACTTTGCTGGTAAATGGTGCATTTATATAGCGCCTTTATCCAAGGTGCTCTACATAGATTGTGCATTACATTCACCCATGCACACATTTATACACCGATGGCGGCGGAAACCATGCAAAGCACCAACCTGCACTCCGGGAGCAATTAGGGGTTCAGTGTCTTTCTCAAGGACACTTCGACACCAACTCTGGGGGAGCCCGGGTTTGAACTGGCAACATTACGGTTAGTGGTTACCATCCAGCCACTCTACCCCTGAACCACCACCGCCCCTGCTACTCTGTTTGTTGAAAGTGCTCTAAAGTGCTCTTCCATATAGACTTGCTCAAAACAAACATTAAAAGTCCACAGACTTGGCTACCACATGTCATGTTTAGTGCTCTAAACAAACATTAAAAGTCCACAGACTTGGCTACCACATGTCATGTTTAGTGCTCTAAACAAACATTAAAGGTCCACAGACTTGGCTACCACAGTCATGTTTGTTGTGATATACAACATGCTGTGTACTGATACTTGGTACTTGTACGTGAATATGCAATGTACTTATATGTATGGTGCACTGCCTGAACTGTAACATACTTTAGAGCTGTGTTAGAGCACGCTGAAGGCCGCGTGCTGCAGGCAGTGATGTTTAGTGCTCTAAACAAACATTAAAAGTCCATATATCTTTGGCTGCTATATGACATAATTCCGAAAGCCTGCAGACACTATAGCGCCCCTCAAAAAATATATAACAAAACAAAACAAAAACAAAAACAAAACAATAATAAAAATTATACTAAATAATCAATCATTATTTTAATAAAATAATTGATTAGTAATCCATATTCTTGGCTTGCACTTGTATATCATATGAATATTATAGGCAAAAAGTAAAAAAGATAAAAACATTAACAAATTAATATTGGCCTGCACCTACAAGCTGAGATTGTTGTTTTCGATTATAGTCCATTCATTGATATAAAAAGTGCTTCTTGAATGTTTTATGGCCTTGCATGCTGATGCTCGACAGGAGGGTGTGGAGGGCAGTGATTCAGGAGTCCAGAGTTGGTGTTTGCTAGACCTTGCATAGCCTCTTGAGTATAGAACTGAGGCTCAGGGGCAGCAACATAACAGACTTACTGTAAGTAAAGTAAAGTGTTTCTTTGAAACTCAAATAAACCCTAAATATCCCAATAGTAACCAATAGTAATTTCCAGCTAGGAACGATTGGCTTTCCAGCCTGGACCCTTTCAACGCAGAACACTTGACTGAACCTTCCACAGGTGGAAACCTTGTACTGTATATGTGCAAACCATAGAATAGCTGATCTACAAGCTCACAACACACTGTTTGACCTTAGCTGCTCGTGCTCGTGTATATGGTTTGCATTGCTTTTACAAGTTTTTACAATATCAATTGTATATTGTACATACCGTATTGTACCCCCAATAGATCTTGTAGATCTGCCTATAATAATAATTATAACAAAAAAACATCGCATGGATGCACCTGGGATGTATCCTCAGTGATGTATCCCAAGGTCAACGGGGTTTCGGGTCTCTCGAACATCATACCCCTCACTCAGGTGACCCAGCCGGGGGTGATCAGGTCCCGACTTACGTCCCATGCAGTAGCTACCCTCAATCAGTCCCATTAGGGAAAAACCAGGGCCACACAATCCGTTGGAACTACTCCAGAACTACTCTGCCAGGTCTGGGAGGTACGCTTCTGGCGCATGGAAGGACTACTAGGCTCTGTGGGTTGACTCCTATCCGGGCCCCTCCTATGTTGGAGATGGCATATGAAGAGCCAACTACCATGGCTCATATATACAGACTATGGGATCTAGATAATGTCTTGTATGACGTTCTGGGAATCACAAACTGAAGAGTGGAATATAAACTTATGATGAATGAACAATAATAGGATAAAATAAAGGACCACAATGGAAACATTTTATATTTTTATTTATAAATATGTTTTTTGTCAATAAAGATGTCACTCACTCACTCAATCAATCAAATAATCAAACAATCAATCAAAGTAATTAATATTTTTGGGGTTACATCTCCATATAGAGTGCCAGGGGGATACGTTCTTTACTGCACAAAATGATGTTCCAGAATAGAATAAATAGAATTAGAAAGATATAAAGCACTAAAATGAGAATAAGCTAAACCTGTATTGAACCCCATAGCAAAATGCAGGTGTCATAACAGCAAATAACAGCAGTGTGACTGAAACATATTGACACACACACACACACACGCACACACGCACACACACACACACACACACACACACACACACACACACACACACACACACACACGCACACACACACACACACACACACACACACACACACACACACACAGTATATAGCTTGTAGGGAGGGCTAACTTTTATGCCGGGAGGTTATCATTTAAAATTGATCTTGGATGCAACGCTAAGAACACTTATTTCCCAGGTTGTGTCTACAGAGGGCATTATAGCATATAGTGCCAGTCGGACTCCTTTTTCAAAACATAATAAGAAAAAGAAATTTGAGGCGGTGGTTCTTAATACTTGTCGTCAAGACAACAAGCTGTAGTATATAATATTGCTTCATTGCAACAACAACAAAAAAAAAGGGAAAATACAAACACATTTGCTTTGTAAATTCAATTAGTTAGAGGTGTGCATTGGCACTGCCCTCACTATTCAATTCGATTACAATTCTCCAGGTGAGGACCCCCTTGAAACCGAGTTGCTGCAACTCAAGGGATTATCCTCTAGTGAAATGTCATTCTATGATGCATTCAGTGCACACAACATGGCACATACAGCAATACAAGCAGTCAGATATACTGATAACAACATATTTCATTTAGAATTACAATATTATTATATACAGTAATATAATTATATTTAGGCTTCGATGACGATTATCGATATCACATTGCTGCATTGCATTGCAACATTGCTGCATGGCCGAATCGCAAATTGAATATTTTTGACACCTACAGCAACGTTTTATCCCCTGAGTGTTACAATGGCACTAATAGAACAAGGAACATTACAATCAACCAACAATAGTACAAGGGGCCAGGATTACAGAATATAGAGACAAGAGGAGCAGCCTATAGACACAATGTGACAGCACCAGAATAGAGACAGTAAAACCAATGAACAGTAACAGTTGAAGAATGAACTGAATGAGACACAATAAAGTTTTTTAAACGTAAGCCTTGGAGCTGCCGGTCTCTGACCTCGGAGCTGCTCTGTAGATCTTGTGGTCGGTGGTGTTGTAGTTGTACGAGAAGTTCCTGAGACAGGAAACAACGACACAAATAACAGTTTATATAAATACATACACATTTATTTTTCTTTTCGTGGTACCATTTTGTTCTTGCTTTTAAACGTGTACAGGCTAAATTCTTCATTTATATCGTACAAAGTGTCACTTATACGTAAAACGAACTGAAACAAACTGTAGCCTGTAGATTTGTTCTTCATGGAGTTGAAAAGAGTGATGTCAGTATGTTCATTACCCTGCTGGGGGTGCTGGAGGGTCTCTCTTACAGGAGCAACACAGCATGGAACCACCCAGCATGGCCAGACCAGACGCTCCCCAGCCCAGATACAGACCTGTTCCCAACTCAAACCTAAAGAATGCACGCACACGCACGCGCACGCACACGCACACACACACACACACACACACACACACACACACACACACACACACACACACACACACACACACACACACACACACACACACACACACACACTCTTCAATTACAATTGAACTCTGACCCTTGTGTATAAATTGACTTGAATTCACTTAATGTGAATGCTCTGATGAAGGCTGCATAGCCGAAACGCGCAACTGTTCCTTTTTGGTGCAGTGTGCCAATAAAGAAATGGAAATGTGAGTACTCTGTCCACCGTTTATTTGGGGTGCATATACTTAGTTTAGACTAGTCAGTGGTTAGACATGGGTTAAGGTTAGGTTTAGGTGTGCTGCCCCGTGGGAGGTTAGGTTTAGGGTGAGGGTTTGAGATAGGTTGTAGATTGTAGGACTAATGACTCGTCTAACCAATGACTAGTCTAAACCAAAAACTGTCTAAACTAAGTACTGCACTAACTTTTTGGAATTTTTTAAATTCCTATTTTTTGAAATCTTCAATTACAGTCTGCATACCATTTGACCGTCAGCAATACAACTTCAATAGCCTACATATAGCCTACTGTATGTGTCTCCTCATGAGGAACAACTTTGTCACATTTCTTTGAACATATACTGTATCAACAAAAAAGTCTTACTGAAATGTATTATATGTACTGAAAAAGTATTATATAAAGTAGATTGAGTTTAATATTAACCAAATACTTACTTGACTCCTCCATAGAAGGGATCATAGAATTCCTCGACAACTCGAGCTGCGTACCACGACACTGCTATCAATGTGCACAGACCTGTTGTAAAAAAACAAATTGTCAACAGAAATATCAGCATGTAACTTTTGGTTGGTTGGTCTCTGGTTTACTTGGAAATTGACGCACGCACCGTTGCACGCACCATCGCACGCACGAGCAATATACCATAACTGTATCTACCGGTATGTTACTACAAACAAAGCACCGTCTGCATTTTAAACGATATGATCGCACAGTGCTGCTTATAGTTGTCTTCACCTGACAGGATAAACAGCACGCCTCCAGTGAGGGCTATCTTTCCCTTGGCGACGTCCGACGTTCTGCCAATCTTCGTACATTTGAGTCCGAGAGCCGAGACCACGATGGACGCCAGACCCACCAGGAGAGACAGGATCATCAGAGCTCTGCAGGCCTGGATGTGACCTGCACGGGACACACACAACAACATCTAAAAAGAAGGCAGTCTGCACACTGGTCTTGTGCACTCTATTTGCAGAGAAATAACCTTTCGACCCATATATGCAATGAGGTCGATTAGAGACTTTTTATCGTGAGAATGATATGGCTTCCGTTATCTCAATGCAACTTTTGAGGAATAGATATCCCGTTTGTATTAGCTTGGATTCCCCATCGATGATATTTCTAGTGTACATATTGGGTCATTTGATCAGGACATCCAGTGGTGGAAGAAGTATTAACAATTTTTACTTATTAAAAGTTAAAAAAAAGTATCAATACTGCAATGTAGAACTAGAAATGCACTCTGTCGAGGTGCCGACTTTTGCCTTGCACACACTTGTACTGCTACTAACTAATGTCTATTACAACTGCTGTTCTAAATCCTTTAGACCCGTTATTGACCTTATACCAACCTTGAAACGTACCTTAGTTATGTCACCATCAACAGCCAATAAGGAACCACCATTCTTACCCCGACATATACTATACAGTACCCCGACATACGGTGGACGACACCAACATATATACGTATATACGGTGGACAACACCGACATGCCCAGCCAATCGCAGTACTCGCGTGCTCTGCTTGAGCAAGTAAATACCCTGTTACGAGTAAAAGTTCGGATTTCTAAATGACACAAATGTGGAAGGCAATGAATGTGTATGACAGAGAGGAGGAAGATAGAGGTCAGAGGTCACACACCTTCACACACTTCTTTCATGGCTGTGTAGGTAGGTACAGTGTACAGTTCACTGCATACTAAGGACTCGACTGAGCGCACCTTTGTACTTATAAACCTATATTATATGTTAAGTAAATAAAGCCTCTTCCTCAATGTCCTTGTATATTATAAGTATATAAATACATATAGCCATTATAAACCTGCATATTTCCTAGCAGTATCCCTTAGTGAGGCTTTAGGCAAGACACTTGTATAGCATAATTCAACAACAAGGCAATTCAATGTGCTTTACAGAGAACAAAGAAAAGCGTTGGAATGCTATAGCATTTACAAAGTACATTTATGGGCCAATATAGACCTACAGTACAACTAATGTAGCAAATTCCTCCACTTATGATGTATTTACTGTGACGGCTGTGATGCTATACCCGTACAGCCGCATTATCAGAACTTTTCTCATTTTAAGTAATATCCATATAATTATATGAAATCACACCTGTGTGAACCGAGTGGTGCAACTCCCCTCTCTCTCCCCCTCCCCCCTCTCTCTCTCTCTCTCTCTCTCTCTCTCTCATTAGCAGGAAACAGCGTCACATACATGAACACGGACAAAGCTGTTCCTTGGAGTGGTTGCACCACTCAAAAGTCACACCCGTGTGAAGTGAAGATGACGTAAATTTTCCCTTCACTGTCAATGGCATCTAATGTTTGTGTTGCGGACATCTTGTGGGGACAAAAGCTGTATATAGGAGGGGCTAGCTCCCCTCAACAATATGCAACTGAAATTGTCCCCTAATCTGATGCCATAAAGTTAAACTTCCCTGCGTGAGAGAGAAGCTGATGAATAGCTAAAAGACATGCACATCCCAGATATACTATCAAAAAAAAGTTTCAACAGCAAAATTGCATATGGGAGCAGCAATACTGGTGTGTGGATTTCTAAACAATATCCATTAACCCCTTAAACCTCCAACATCCATAGTGGGGAAAGCTTTCGCAGGCAAATAGCAGATCAACAAGATGCTATTGTCCCGCGAAAGCTTTCCCCACAATAACAGGAAACAGGAAAGCGGGACTCCACTCAACCATAATGGTTAAGTCACATACCGGGTAAGGCCAGCAGGGATTCAAAGTCGCGGCAGTTCTTTACACCGGTGCTGTCTTCGGCGCAGGACCGCCATAGGTTCTGGAACTGTCGAACGGAGATGATGACGCTGCCCGACACAGAAGACCGTTTCCAGTACTCATTGGTCAGGCTCATCCCCGTTAGCAACCAGCTCCCCACGCCCAACAGAAAGCCTGTTAACTCCAGCGACGTCGTCATTGGATAGTATACAGATACTTCTGTCTGTCTGTCTGTCTGTCTGTCTGTCTGTCTCCTCTTACAAGGATACGGTACCTCTCTCTCTTAACGTGTTCTCTATCTGACACTGCCCTGGTGTGGAAAGTAAACCATTCAGCCCTTTCTACAGTTTCTTTCTTCTCTCTCTCTCTCTCTCTCTCTCTCTCTCTCTCCCACTCTCTGTCTCTCACTCTCTCTCCGTCTCCAGCAGTAACAGCATTTCGATACTTCCCCCACCTCGTTTGTTTTATACTGCACTATACTACTCTGTGTTAGTACACCTAGTTTCAGGTGTAGGGGAACTTTACTCTTTGTTCAGGGCTCATAAAACGAACGCGCCTCCTCTGAAGGCGTCATCATAATCATGAGGACACAGGAAGTGTTGGCTGGTGACCTATACAGTGCAGGACCTACAATATAAATTGACACACACACACTGGCCATGTTCGTCCCTCAGCCCTGCTTCACTGCCGTTCCTAAGTAACCGGCTGAGTTTATGCCAGCTTTAGTCTTTAGAATGTTATTGTAACAGACTCAATTGTAGGACAGACGACATGCAAGCCAAGGTTTTGAGATCACAAAGATCTTTATTCTGTGAGGTATACAGAGTTGCAGCTTGCTGCTTGCCTACATGTGCTACTAGTT
Source organism: Protomyctophum bolini (assembly GCF_963924005.1). Taxonomy (NCBI): domain Eukaryota; kingdom Metazoa; phylum Chordata; class Actinopteri; order Myctophiformes; family Myctophidae; genus Protomyctophum; species Protomyctophum bolini. Next base: position 39,542,197 of record NC_137870.1, on the reverse strand, counting down.
GGAAGAAACTGTACAGCCAGGGGCATTTGGGGTGCTGGGGGATTGGAATTTCCATCCCCTTGCGTTCACATTTAACCACAACTATAGGTTTGACTATAGTTTGACTCAGGCCATGTGTTACAGCCAGTCATATTTATTTTGTAGTATTTCTATATATTTGTTGTATTCTGTATTCTATGAGGTGGAGAGAGGAAACAGGGTTAACTGCCAAATTGACACTGACAGCGTTTCTGCCAGATGTCAGACTGATGATCCTGTGGGGAATTGGTCTCTGATGTTGGTTGGCTGTCTCCGCTAATGCTACAAATGACGCCGACGATGTGGGTTGGCTGGGGCCGAAGTACGGGCCGCTCACCGTTCCCTATATGTCCACACTTGGACTTGACAGCGGGGGAGGACTGACAGCTCAGGCCAGGGAGAAAAGAATCGATCCCTCCGTCCTCTCACCCAAACGTGTTCACTTGTGTCTTTGGGACTAATGTGCTATAGCCCGTGTGACCAACTTGCTTACCCCGATTGCTGCCAGAATACTTTGAGGGTACCTGATCATGTCACTCAGGTCGTCTGTGTCTCGGGCTCCCCTGACTTTAATGTCTTCCTGTTAGCCTATAAATCACTACATGGCCTATCTACACCTTACCTCTCAGAACCGCATTATCCCTTACTCTTCCTCCTGCTAACCATTCACAAGACCATCCTACATGAATCCCACACTGGCCCAGGCCTCTTCCAGCATAATCCCCCCGCACCCTCTACGCCCAACTCCGCCCCACTCCCACAACCCCCATAAACACCCTTGACCCTTCACACAGACGGGTATTTAGGGGTGTGGCACGAATCGGCCATTCATTCATGGTTGAAAAAAACAACACAGCTTCCCCATTGGAATTGCACACACTCTTTTTTATGTTTGATTTGATGTTTTTTAAAGGGGCCAAGCCTGAAGGGACTTTGGGCCCTTATAGTATGTGTCTGTTTTTGTAAGGGACCAAGCACGAAGGGACTTTTGGTCCCTTATTGTATTTGTCTGTTTTTTTCTTCTCCTTCTACTTCTTCCACACACACACACACACACACACACACACACACACACACACACACACACACACACACACACACACACACACACACACACACACACACCTGTGCGTAAACAAACATGTTCGTCACCAAGAAATAAAAAGACAAAGAAAAACTGGAGAGGAACAGCATGCTGAGACAGACTGCTATATTTCCATTATGCATTATTGCGTATCCATCTGCTCCTCTGTGGTCTGGTCTTCCAGATCTTCCAGGCTTCCGGGCCTGGCCTCTGTCCCCTCCTGATCATCGCTGGCTGGCCCGTTGCTCTCCTCCATCTTCTCTTCCTTGGGAAGAGGCTCCGCCTTGGGCTTGGGCTTGGCCTTGAGCAGCATGGGGACACATGAGGCGTGGAGCTCCCTGGTGAAGGCCTGTATCTCCTGGACCTTGACGACGGGCGCCAGCGACAGGTCCTGCTTGCTCTGCTGGCTCACCTTGCCGTTGAGCCACGCCATGGCCTCCTTCAGCAGCTGCTCCGCCCGGCCCACCTCCACCTCGTCCAGGTGCTCGTGGCGCGGGTCCGCCTTCGCCCTGTACGCCTCGACGACCGCCGCGTAGCGCTGGACCTGCTTGCGGAGCTCCTCGAACGCCTTCGTTCTCCCCTCGGCCTCTGCGTGCCTGTCCCGGACGGGCCGGCCCAGCTTCCTCAGCTCGGCCAGCTTATCGACGTAGGCGGCCTTGGGCTGGTCCTCGCCGTCCTCGTACAGCCACGTCTCGGCGGCCTCCAGCGTCTGCACCAGCGCGTCTCTGTCGGCCGCGCCCACAAACTTCTCCAGCACGCCGTGCACCTCGTGCCTCATCTCGTAGATGTACTCCTCCACGTTGTTCTTGGCGTCCCTCTTCTCCTTCTCCAGCTTGTCCTGCATGATCATCTTGGCCTCGTCCTCCACGAACAGGTTGAGCGTCTGGCCGTCCAGCTGCCAGTGCGGCGTGCTCTCCACGGGCAGCTCTATCGTCTGGGTCTTCACCTTGGGCTTCTTGGCCTGCGGCGGCGACTGGTTTGCCTTCTCCTGCTGCTTGACCGTGACCCCGTCCTCCTCCGCCGGCGTCTCCTCCGCGTCCTCCGAGGTCTCCTCCGGCTTGTTCTCTTCGACGTTGTCGCACCCCGCCGTCGTCCTGTTGTCCTCCGGCTGGTCCGTGCACATCTCTTCGCCGTCCTTCACGGCTTGCTCCGCCTCGAAGGGCTCCTCGCCCTCCGAGACCTTGAGGACCCTGTCCAGTGAGGCGCCCGTCACGCTGAACACACCGTGGCCCGTGACGCGCACCTTCACCTTGACCTTGGAGATCTCCCCGGACGCCTCGGGGGGCGACACGTTCTGGATGAGGAACTGGCCGATGGTGGCCGTGGGGTAAGGCAGCTCCTCGGGCTGGTTGTAGTACGCCTCCACCGAGAAGGGCTCCCTCCGGTAGAAGGTGATGACCCTGGAGAAGGGCGCGGCGTGGTTCTTGGGGAACACCTCCAGCTCCGTCTCTCCGACCGAGCAGTTCCAGCGCAGGGAGATGGGGTACGGCACGACGTCGGCGACGGAGAAGTCCCGGACGCGGACGGCGGGCGACAGGAGGGCGCACTGCACGGCGCAGCCCCGGGCCACGGCCTCGTCGGCGTTGAGCGTGGCGCTCACGCGCTCCGCGCCGAAGAACCTGCCGATGCGCTCCCTCACGGCCGGCATCCGGGAGGCGCCGCCCACGATCTCCACCGCGTAGACGTCCTCCGTCACGTTCAGCTTGGCCTGTTCCACCACGCTGCGCAGCGGGCCCTCCACCCTGGCCAGCAGGGCGGCGCACATCTCCTCGAACTGGCTCCGGTTGAGCTTCGCCGACACGTCCACGTCGTTCATGAAGCACTCGATGTTGAGCTGCAGGTCGGACGCCGTGGTGCTCATCTGGTGCTTCAGCCTCTCGCACTCCTGGGCGAGGCGCGCCAGCGCCCGCGGGTTCGACCGCACGTCCAGCCTGTACCGGCCGCCGAACTCCCGGCAGAAGTGGCTCACCAGGACGTCGTCGAAGGCCTTCCCGCCGAGCTCCGCGTCGAAGGCCGTGGCGAGGACCCGGAGCCTCCCGGCGCTGAAGGCGCACGCCGACACCTGGTAGCCCGAGTGCCCCAGGTCCACGAACACCACGGCGCGGGGCTTCTCCTCGGCCTTCGGGAGGTCCTGCTTGTAGAAGCCGTACACCAGGGCCACCGCGGTCGTCTCGTTCATGAGCCTCAGGCAGTTGAGGCCCGCGATCTGCGCCGCGTCCATGACGGAGCGCCTCTCGGCGTCGGTGAAGTACCCCGGCACCGAGATGACGCAGTCGGCCACGGGCTTGCCGAGCGCGCTCTCCGCCGTCTCCTTCAGCTTGGACAGCAGCATGCCGCTGACCTGCTCCACGCTGAACACCGTGTCCTTGCCCATGTACGCCACCTTGAGGCCGGTGGAGCCTGAGGGCATCTGCACCAGCTCGCAGGCCAGGCCCGACTTGGCCCGCTGGACGTGGGGGTCGGAGAACGGCCGGCCGTGCAGCTTCTTGAAGCCCTGCGCCGTGTTCCTGCAGTTGCTGCCCGAGGAGATCTGGCTCTTGGCGGACACCCCGATGGTGCGGCTGCGCGGTCCGAAGGCCACGAAGGAAGGCGTGCTGCGCTCGCTGACGTCATTGATGACCGTCTCGATCCCTCCAGAACGCGCTATGGCCACGTAGGAGCGCTGGTAGCCCAGGTCGATTCCCACCACCGACATCTTCCACGACGAGTTCCCTTGTTCTATAGCTACTGAACGGGATTATATGATTGATTACAGTATAATGTCTCAATAATGGCCGTGGATAAACTGTGCGTTTCGCAGGTTTTGCTCTGTTTATAATTTTAGATATATCTGGCTGGTTTACCACCCAACATGTCACTGTCCTCGGAGGAAGAGTAGGCAGCCTTCGAGGACCCTTCCGGGACCTTATAGGTGACTGAGAGCCGAGATGTCACACAAAACACAAACCGTTGTCGAACAATGTCAATTTGCACAGGTGTGTCTGTCAGATGTCAGTGGTGGAACGTAACTGACGAGGCAGAGACCTCAAATATCTCCACATCTCCTTTTTGTAAATCAATGCTCTACTTATACTACAGCAATGGTCATGCTGTGGTGCCATGTTGCCATTTTGTTGATAGTCAGTGCAGTGTGGCATAACAACATTCAATTTAATTATGACACCACATCAAAATGAAATATTTCCAACGGATTTAGATTTCTCATAATATAAGTGTATATAACAACCTTATTTTGATTTCTTCTTCCTTTGAAATAATTTTATTTCCCCATGTAATGACCATTAGACTCCCACCCATATCTCCTGGACTCAATCAGAGTTTGAATGAATGTATAGAACAATGTGCTTGATGTAATTTGCATACAGATGTGAGGGGACTTAACTCATGCCTGGCCAAAAGCCATGGAACTTGTTTACACATGTGTCTTGACTCATGCGGAGCACATCTGTCACTTTGTACGTGAAGAAATTTGTAAAGAAATATAGCTGCAAGCAGCGATAAGAGGGGCCAAGGAATGCAGCAATAAGAAAAAGACTATATGCAATACACACAATACCTGACAATACTTGTTTGTGGTCTGTATACGTGGGGTCTGTGGGGTACGAACAGCTGCAATACCACTGGGTGACCTAAAGTGGCATTATTGAGCAGCCTAAAAGGGCCATGCGCACTGAGCCATGCACACTGAGCACTACTATAACTGCCTCCAGCCAGCAGTGTTGTTGAGCAGCCTGCACTGCTCAGTACACACTGGTGTGATTTTTTTTCTATTGCTTGGCCCCGTCTTATCACTGCTTGCAGCTATATTGTTTTATACTTTTTTCCCCCCACCTCATAGCGCGACATATGGTGAAGTATTGCAGTGCGACAACCACCAATGCAGTGAATTGTTTTTAAACGCGGCCGACAAATATTCTAAACTTTCCGCAATTCTGCCAATAACCATATTCTTTGAGATACACAACCGAGTGTTTGCGGGGTCAAACAAACAGTTTGACCATGTAGTGGTAAACACATCTATACATCATGGTGGCACGCACTGTTTGGCAATTAGTATCTCACCTGGTAGTCCCAGGATGGTCTTGTATTTGTTGCACTGAATGGCGCCCATGGAGGTGGCGGCGCAGCTCATCCACAGCCCCTCGAATTGCCACTGGCTGGTGGTCACCGACTCCGCGTGGCTCCGGACCTTCCACACCTGAGAGCTGGTGCAGCTGGACTGGAGGCACCAGGACAGCACGCCCAGAACCAGACCCACAACCTGGATGGCCAAAGACATGCTGCTGGCTGCTGGCTGCTGCTGCTACCAACCGGACTGGGCTTTGACCTATAGGAGAACAGGAAGACCAGTGGTGGAGAAATACTCACATTTTGTACTTTTCTACTCAATATTTGCCTCTGAGATGTATTGGAAGAATAAAAGTAAAAGTATTGGAAATTGTAAATACTCGAGCAAAAGCAGCACTATATAACCCCGGGGTGGAAAAGGAAAGTTACATAGTGCTGCTTTAATTAAGGTGCTCAAACTAATTGCACTACATTAAAAAGGTACAGGTTCCTTCAATTTCAAAAACAAACACCCTGCTGCTGCAATGTCCCTTCTACCCGCGTGTTGCTATACCATGTCGTGGTGGGCAGGCTTGTGTGCCTCCGTGACTCTGAGGGCTATAGTGGCGGGGGTTATACCCCTGGCTGGCAGGTTCAGGTCTCAGGGTAGAGAGGCTCGACGAAACGCAGCACCTGGAACTCGAGGTTGGGCGTTGGGCATGGGGCTAACAACTCCACCCCCCCCCCCGTAAAAACACCTTGTTTCAGAATGTAAGTAAGTAAGTAAGTAAGTGTAAGCTGCAATATCCCCTCATTTCCAAGATAAATTGTTCAACATTTTACATTTGTTTGTTTTGGGCTGTGAGGAAATTGTAAAAACTGCGAGGAAATTGTAAATGAGTAAAAACTCATGTGGTCTGTTCTTGTTCCTGTCGAGACGTATACTGAACACTGCCACTGCACACAAACTAAAGTAAAGATTAAAGATTAATTTTCCAACAACACAAATTCAGATCTTGTACACTAGATCATAATAAGGCATATAGGGAGTTAATTATATCGAGGGGTTCAAACACGATAAGGAATATTACATGTAAGCACTCAAGCCCTACTTTTTTTGTCCAGCAACTAACAAAAATGTCAGATCTATAATTTCATGTGACATGTGGTGCAGATCTGCTAATTTCTGTGTTTTTGCTAACTTTATGTTTTTAAAAGTTTCAGAAATATTCAAATTCTTTGGGGAGAAAATGCCCATTATAGGTATGCCAAGGTGAAAGTGGTTAAGTGTTAAATCACAGAATAATAATAATAATAAAAATTTGCTCAGATGAGTGATAATTTCTTTAGGAGCATTGAACATATAGCAGATCTTACCAAACGTTCCTGGACCAGCCTGGATCTTTGAAGCTGAATTTGTGTTTTCTAATGTGTTCTCCTCCTTATCGCCTAGTTTTATTGTTTTTACGTTCCTCTGAACTGGGTTTCCGAATTAGAGATGTGTGTCTCTGTTGGTTCCTGTGAAACTGACTCTGTGAGGGGGGTATTCAGGGGGGGTCAACGAACTCTGGGGAATGACAAAACTCTCTGACATACACACGTCAAAATGTTCAGGGTTGAAAAGGGATTTCAGCGTGTTATAAAAGCAGTATCAGCGCGTGATGCCGGCAGATGAAAACGTCAATTCTACTTTGATTGTTCACCTATTTTAGCTGAAAGTCATCTATGAGATCAGTAATCAATGACGTCAGTCGTCCATGACTTAAAAAGTTATTTCACAAAGTATAAAACACGTGACAAAATAGTACTGGTATTCTGTGGCCTATACTGGCAGCATGGATAACAACATAAAGTCATAAAAACTGTTCATTATCAGATGTTAGGAGGAAAGAATTAACATCCAGGAAGCTGTGATGAAACTGAGGAGGATGATGTCACACTTGATGATGTCACACCACCTTGCGTCACACCTGCATCACGATACTTGTTGTTTTTAAATATAGGCCTGAATATGAACATGTGGATCCAGATCTACATGTTCATATTTAGGCCTATATTTAAAAATCACACGCGTGTGAAGTGAGGGGCGCTCTTGTCGTCATACATCATCCAATAAAGAATGAATATACCTACGTCTTCATGAATTAATTTTCCAACTTATTATCTTTTAACCATGATACAATTCGTTTTTAGTGGCAAGATACTTTTTAACCTGTAGTGGAATAAAAGTATAATATTTGCCTCTGAGATGTGAGATGTAGTGGAGTAAAAGTAAACGTACTGGAAAGTATTCAAGTAAAGTAAAGCCTACCTCAAAATTGTACTTAAGTATGGTACTTTAAGTAAATGTGCTAATAGTTACTTTCCACCACTGTTAAAACCCATTTTGGGCGGGAACCCCTTTTGGTGTTTTAAACATTATGTTATAATTTAGCTATTGAAAAATAGCAGATCTACATGCTCATAGCGCGCCACCGAGTGGCGTGCTACGAGCTTGTAGGTCTGCTATTTTTGAAAAATCAAGAAAATATTTACTTCAGAAAACTGGAGGATTTAGAAGATTTTTTTTTTAAATTCTGAGGTCAAGCCTAAATGGGTTATGTAGTATTTAACTCCCTAGTCTGATGGGAAATGACGCCTTTATCTGGACAATATGTGGTGATTGAAATAGAAGGTGTCCTGGTGTGTGTGTGTGTGTGGGACAGTGACCACTTACTGGACTTTACACTCCAACTACAGAGAGATGTTTGTTTCCAAGCAGTCGATCAGTATCACTGTTCTACAATCAATACTGTCCTATACAGGCAAACAGCGGGAAACGCTTTCTGTCTCAGTGCTCTTCAAACCTCATCCGTATTTAGCCAGAAAAGAATATTTTGCACCAGGTACCCCCATAAAAGATTTGTGTTTGTTAAAATGTTTGGAAACTTGTAGATCGTCGATTTTCAAATAGCTGGTGTACAGTATACAGTAGGTTAAAAGTGGTTAAACAGATTTTGATGCTATATGAACACCTTTTTTTCCGGGGAACCCCTCAAGAACCACTTTAGATCATTGCTATCACATGGTAGAAATTTACTTCCGTCAGAGATCTGTCTGATATAACACAGTTTCTGTAAATATTACGGAAAAGCAACTCTTCCATACAAAAGCTATATAGCTAAGTATCTGAATGATGAAACTTTAAAATTGGAGTAGACTGCTGAGATCCATTGATGATGGCTCATCATTTTGATTGATACACTTTATAGTCTTCAACCGTGACATTTATGTAACTACTATCTAACTATCTTAGTCCCCTGCAGGGCCTCACCCAATTATGATCCCCCTGTACACCAAATCTCGTCTATTAAGCTCACAGGAGATTGTAGATCTGTTATTTTTGCCAAATGTTCGCCTCAGAAAGTCTTAATAATAGGGACGCTAGGAGTCATGTGGTTAATAGTGGTTCAGTGTGTTCTAAATGTTCATCCCACAAATGAAACTCAGATCTTTGTTGATGTGGTTTGAGTTCAGAGAGAGCTCAAGTATGTTTCCTGTTACGGAACAATAAAGTGCTGCTGGTGGTTTTTTACAGCTGGTTAATGGTCAACCGGCACACATCAGATACAAAGACGGACAAAGTCCACAATTGCTACTGTCTGACAGGGCTATAAAGATCACACTGTGAAGTGAGGGGCGCTCATATATCATCTCATTCTGGCCAATCACAATTTGCATCCTCACTTTTGTCTTCAATGTTTGTGTTAACACAACGTTTGTGTGCACAAACCCTCAAAGCTGGACATATGAGGGGCTAGCGCCCCTCAAAAACATATGTAAAACATCACTCCAAAAAACACTGGATGTCACAAGGTCACAGAAAACCCAAAATCTGATGGATGTCATATAGTGCAGGCAGTGAGCTTCCCAGTGGTCATTTAGCAGGTGCTCTTAATCCAGAGCGACATACAGTAAGCAAGAATAATACGTAAGGTCAATACATCAAATACATAGACATTTGGAAGGGACAGTGTTTATTAAGGACAATACATACATACATGTTAATATGTCACCTTCTCAATGAAGGTACAGTTGGCATGATTCTATGGTTCTATGGAATGGATAACAACGTTATCATTAAATATCTTGAAGTCATGTCTGTCTTCTACTGTAATTCATAGAGCGCAATGCCTCACGAGGACTATATTAGTCCACAATGCCAGGTGAGCAATTTCGGCGTAGAATTGGCAAAAAAGGCACTGATCTACAAGCTTACAATGTTTTACAGGGTGATATCCGGTGTTATCTGATTTCATCAAAAAAGTGACCACTTCTGAGTCCTATAAAAAATCACTTCACCCCACTGTGAAGTGAGGGGCGCTCTTATCATCATACGTCATCATAAATCACACTCCGTGCTCAGCCAATCAAATCATCACATTCTGTGGTACACAGACACACAAAGCTGTACATAGGAGGTGGGGCTAGCGCCTCTCAAAAAGAACATGGCAGCTGATGTGTTAAGTGGGCCAGATAGGTGGGAAGAGAACACTCAAGTGGCAAAATATCTATCTATCTATCTATTTGTATACAATATTCATTGTTTCTGAACAAGGGAGCCATCTTACGTAAACTTCTTGATGAAACGTAATTTCAGGTAGGCAATCACGAGGAAGACGCCAGCCATGACAATCAGAGCCACATGATTCGCCAACAGATCCCATGTGGTGTATTCGACTCCTAGATAGTCCAGGTACTGTTCCCCCGTGCATATTAGGCCAGCTGGGCTCACACTGCTGTTGGTGGCGTCGGGCGACATGGTGCCGTTGGGCATCACAAGGTCCTCGCAGAACTTCAAACCCACAAACTCGTTGATCTTGAGGGCAGCCAGACCATAGCGAGGAATACTGAGGTACTTTGCCCAGGCCAGCCACGGCTCGACACTGGGGAGGTGCACCAGCAGACCAGAGAAGATCATCATGAAGGCGAAGGTGATCATAATCAAAATGTTTGCTAGTGTGATCACGCTCAGGTCTGCCGACATGGCCATGGTCATGGCTGCGGCAGTGTACCCCACCCCCATCACTGTCAGTGTGAAGATGATGAAGGCGGAAGCTGTGGCTTTCAGACCGATCATATAGTAGACGATGCAACAGAAGATGAAGGTGGGGAAGGTGCGCAGAGTGATGACGTCGGCCAGGATCCTAGACAGGAAGTAAACAGACACTCTGTAGTAGCCACTGATGTATTCATGCACGAAGAGCTTCCGCCCAGTGATAAAGAGTTCAGCTGCCGTCACAGTGTTGAAACACTGGAAGGTGGAGATGAAGAAGAGGACACCCATCCTGTTCTGGATCCCACTCTGGTCATCTTTGACGTTGAAGAAAATAGCACCCACAACGAGAGCCAGGAAAATGTTCACTACAAGCTGGGCCACTGCGACCTGTGGATTCCGCACAAGATCCTTTATGGTTCTCTTGAGCACCCAGTGGAGCTGGTGAAAGAAGGAGGTGGTGTAGGGGACGATGCGGGACATTGTTGGGCTGATGGACTGTTTACACTGGCTGATGCGCTCCAGCTCGGCCTGCGTATCCCTAAAGTAGCAACTGTTCCTGTACTGCTCCACCAGGCACTCTTCAATGTTCTGTGCGGGGCTGCTCGACTCCTTAACCAAGCCCAGTTCTTCAGAGCCCTGCGTCTTGGAGATAGCGGTGCCAGTAGAGTCTCCATTGATGACATCTAGAAAGAAGTCTGCTGGGTTATTGTGAGGTTCACAGGCATAGCCGATATCGGTGAAGTAGTCCAGAGCATTTAGTGCAGGCCCGTGGTAGACCATTTGGCCACTAACCAGCAAGGTCAGGCTGTCGAAAAGTCTGTAGATGGAATAGCGCGGTTGGTGGATGGTCATGATGATGGTGCGTCCATGACTGGCTATCTTTTTCAGCAGTAACAGGACAGAGTTGGCGGTGCTGGCGTCCAGGCCCGTGGTGGGCTCGTCCAGGAAGAGAACGGAGGGGTCAGTGATGAGCTCCATGCCGATGCTAGTCCTCTTCCTCTCCCCGCCCGAGATCCCCCGGATCAGCGGCGTGCCCACCTTGGAGTCGGCCACCTTGGTGAGTCCCAGCTCTGTGATCAGGTGATTCACGCGAGCCTCCTTCTCCCCCCGAGGCACCGAGCACGGGAGGCGCAGCGCCGCGGAGAAACTGAGGTTCTCCCGCACCGTCAGCGTGCCCATCACCACGTCGTCTTGAACCACGTAGCCCGAGAGGCACTTGAAGTTGAGCGCCGCCTGTGGAGCTCCGTCCACGAGAACCTCCCCGGAGAGACCCGCCGGGTCCTTCCTTGCCGCGAGAATATCCAGGAAAGAGGACTTTCCGCTCCCAGTCGGTCCGAGAATTGCGTGCAAACCAGGTCTCATGATTCCATTGAGGTCCACCAGTACTTTCCTGGTTGTGGTGTTCTTGCAGAGGAGGCCGGACTTGAGCATCACTTTGTACTGGATATTGTGAAAGCTCACAGTGGAGCCAGACGGCTGTTTGGCCAGCTCCACGGCTGTGTCGTTGGTGCCGAGATCATCCGGCATGGCAATGTGTATGGCATTGGCACTATCCATCCCCCTCTCTGTATAGAGAGCACCCAAAGTTAGAAAGACTGGGGGAAAGCCACAACCAATGAGGTGGATGTGTCTGTAGTATCTTGCTTAAATATGGAGTCATACGTCATAGATGTCATGCAGAAATGACATCACAGGTTTTTGTTAAAAAAAGAAAATCACAACTGTGTGAAGTGAGGGGCGCTCTTATCATCCAATAAAAAAAGGGGGGGGGGGGGGATCCAGATACGCATGTCCGTTTTGCGCGGCGTGGAAAATCTTCACCAACACTGAGGATTTTTTAAGCACAAGATGAGAAATTAAAAGCACTGTAGGAAAAGTCTGGTCTGATGGCAAATTTATTCCAGAATTAAGATGTATACAAATGATGTTCTCTCAAGGCGTGTTTGGGAGAACATGAAAAATAAATGGACATTCATTGAGTATATGAAGACCAAAAAAAAGAAAAAATCAGCAAAGGGGGTGTGTCCTAACATGACAAGTTCTGAGATACTGGGCAACAACTGGGCAATGAGCCATTCAAGCACCGGCCGAAACCAGAGCTTGACTGGTCCATTGATAGATGTAGCAATTGACATCTGCTACATCAGGGGTGTCCAAACTTTTTTCAAAGAGGGCAATATTAGAAAATATTAAAACACCCAAGGGCCAACCTTACTACATCTCCTGACATAATGTAGTGACATATAACAAAGTCACATAATGTAGCGTCGGACTAGTCTATAACAAAGTCACATACAATATTTCATATCAATGGTCTTTTGTCGGGTGTGTGCTGTGAACAAAAAGTGTCTCTCAGCCTTTTTTCAAGCCATATCTCACATTACCAAATGTAACCAGAGGAGCAACGTAAAAATAATAATACAAGGAAGAAGGAACAAGGAACACTGACAAATTATATTCTGGGAAATGCCCAGGTTAAAAAGCCTGATGGAGGGGAAAGGAACTGGTTGGAATAACGTATTCCTTACTTCCTTCCACACCCCTGTCAGGTGTAAAGGAGCAACTTGGACACTCAGGCATGAAGGAAGCATGAGTTGAGAAAAAAAAAAAGTAAAAATGTCATACGGCCCGGCTGCGGGCCGTATTACATTTATCCCAGGGCCGCATTTGGCCCGCGGGCCACACTTTGGACACCCCTGTGCTACATCTATCAATGCTAGATGTAGCAGCTACATCTAGCATTGATAGATGTAGCAGATGTAGCAAACTGGTCCATTGATAGATGTAGCAAACGTCACGACCTTGGAGAAGGCAGGGGAGTGTGCATTACGTGAGAATTGGTACACGATGCACACGTACGGCTGTCCCTCCCCAAGTAAGCATTATGGAGTTTAGGAACATTGTGAGAGCAACATGTTAAAATGAAAAATAAAGGGAATTGTGGTTGAACTGGTCAGCTCCCAGTGACCAACAGTAGAAGACTGTGGTTGTACTACTTGGACTTAAGCCCTTTGCTCCTCTAGGGTGCATACTGTAGGTGCCATTGACAAATGTCCTCCATTTCACTCGGCTTTTAGCCGTTCTTTCGAGATCTCCCCAGTTGAGCCCACTCTCTGCCATTTCTGTCTCAATGCTCCTTCTCCAGCTGTTCCTGACCTCGTTTGCTTTATTTGGTTGTATTGTATTAGAATCCACTCAAAGACTCCACATTGAGAACCAGTGATATCCATGTATTATACATAGTATGAGAGCAGTGGCTTTACATTAGGCTTTTATTTGGTTCAAATAAGAAACATACTTTACATTAGCTCTATATTAAACTTTACAAACAGCTCTCATCTTTCAGCTCAAAATAATTTGGAAAACGTGTTGAAAGTTATGACAAACGTAAGAAAATCAATGCATAACAAAGACAAACTTCTCCGCTCTGGAGAAATACGATTGCATTATGCTTCAAAAACAAAAAAAATAAAATAAATTGGGCTGAACATTTACATAATTAATTCTTCTGCCATGTAGGGTGTCCAAAATATATTATTTGTCCACTTTAGAAGATTTTGAAACAAGTATATGATGCTTGCTTCCTGTGTGCATTATACAGTATGACGCATGTGCATCAATGTCCACATTAGGCTAAAGTTACTTTGGTATATATATCGATATATTCAATTTGTCCGACCGAGCACTTCTATCCACAACTGGCTGAAGCACGTTAGCAGTGACGAAAACTCTTCATGGGGTGTGTAATTGATAGAAAGTAGGTAGTTTTCGGTAGGTAGTAGGCCTACCTTGCTGGCAAGATGGCAGCCATGTGCAGATCATCAATTGAGACATTTAAATTCTGTGGTCAAGTAGGACACCTACTGGTTGACAAGTGATTCACCCTCATAAGTGCAATAAATCCTCAGCCCACACAGAAGACCCTGATTCAGTGAGTCCCAGGTTACTTGCTCATCAATTCGAGAACCCATCAGCAAATAAAGGAGAAACAGCGCCCTCTTCTCCTTTAGTTGATGCGAGTCAACAGTCTGTCTCGAGAGACTACTTGCTCATTAACACAGTCTGCAGCTTTACAGTGCCATTTTCTTTTCTCTGCTTCTACCCGATACTATTTGGGATCCCTCCTAGTAAACCACAGTAAAAGCCTCAGTATAAATTGAACTAATGAAACTCAGGGCTTAAAGCCAAAAGGAATCCCAAGACTGAAAATTACTTTTTGCAAATCTGCACTGATCATTAAATAACCCCTATGAAATCCTCAGGACTGAAATCCGTCCCCAGGACTGAGAACTTTAAGCCATGGAAACTAGTACAAATGGAACCAAATGGACCCGTTCTCATCAGAATCTCATCAGTCTCTGGCCAGTACTTTAACAAGAGACTGTATTCTTGTCTCTAGTCTGTACCAAATACAATTTTCACGCACCGTGCAATGGCGGGTTAATAGGATTTACAATCAGTCAGACAGGCAACAGCGCACACAGTCTAACGCACTCCCCTACCCAAGTAATAAGGAGTAATAAAAAGTATGAAAATGAACAAGATGCAGGGCTCCAGACTAGCGTCTTAAGTTGGTTGCAATGGTACGCCTAACTTTTTCATATACTGTAGGTGCACCACCATATCATTTAGGTGGACCCACACAATACCGACCTGCTGAATGTTAGGTGCAACCAATGCACATTTTAGTTGCACTGGACAGAGCTTTGGGTGCATGTGTGAGAATGTACTGTACATCATAATGTGGACGAGCAAATGTTAGTCATGGTGATGTACGATGATAAGAGGAGCACTGTGTTCATTTCCTAGCCCTGATCAGTCATTTACTACTTTTTGGAGTAATGAGCATCCACACTGGTTACAATTAGATTTGTATGTGAAAGTGTACATTTGATAATTCATCGTTACATACGTAAGCCGGGCTTAAAAGGTCCATTTGGTTCCATTTGTGCAGTCTCCGAATGAAGAGGAATCTTCAGATTTCCCCCCGAATCCTGTTCATAATGTGAAGAGAACAACAAGCCCCAAACAAACTTCTCCTGTGAAATGCATCTGGCGTTATTGGGAATAGGAAACCATGTGTTTGACGTCACAGACGCACACAGGTTAGACATATAGGACATCATTTCCCATCCTATATCATGTATGATCTCACATCAGAACAAGGTAATTGTTTTCGGTTCAACATCTGCCAATTTTTTCCTTTAAACTAATGTTGTGCGAATGGGACTGTACTGTATGTGTGAAGCCAGACCTGAAGCTCGTGTGCAGACAAACCATTCCTATACTTTGATATGCTGAGGTTAAACACCCTGCTGTCCACGTTATCCTTCATGGTGTGGCTCCAGATAAAAAGAACAAAAACACTCATTTATAAATGCGCTGAGTCATAACATCCCTCCAAGAACGGGTCACCTTTTGATGACATCATAGCCAAGTACTGGTATTCCCTCGACGCCACTGTAGCTAAGGACATGTCACCTTTTGATGACATCACTCTCCTTCTTGGTCCTTTTCTCATCGGTGCTGGTAGAGCCGGAGGTCAAATGTCAAATGTCTCTAGATGGGTTGGTCCTCAGTTGGCCCCGCCCCCTGACCCCCGTGTTCGCAGGTCATGCCAGAGCTTGACGAACGGCTCCCGGTTCTTCCAGATCAACTCATGACCATACATAATGTACCAACTAGAGAGACACACAGACACAGACACACATTAAATACACGTCACCTAGAATGTCTTCTGTGAATGCGTGAGTGTGTGTGTGTGTGTGTGTGTGTATTCATTTGCTATATTACTCATGAGGGCCAAATGTCTAGTCCAAAAGTATTAGTAGAATTCGAGAAATAGACGGTGTGAGGACACTTTTCCTGGTTTTCACAAGAGAAGTGGTTGTTAACAAAAAGATGATTAGGGTTGGGATTAGGGCTATGTCTCCCTTACAGTATACATAGTTGTGTGTCAGTGACGGGCACAAAAAAGCTGCTCTAAAATGAAATCTCACAAAGTGTCTAGCAGCACGACACAGTGTGAGCTTGTAGATTTTCAGCTTTAGGGTTCGACTTAAAAATAGCAAAACATTTGAACAAAATGCCAGTCATAAAATTGCCATCCGAAAATGGTCTTGTCCTCACAAGAATAATAATACAAAGGTGTGTCTTACATGCCAAACAGCGCTCCTCCTAGATGAGCAGCGTGATCAAAGAACCTCCAGCCCAACACCACCCCTACTGTATCAACGGCCATCATGACCTTCAGAGCCTGGAGGAGAGGACACACACACACACACACACACACACACACACACACACAGTTTGCAAAACTTACAGAGGAACAGTTATACAATAATGCAAAAAGGATAACACAAAAAGCCCTGAGCACTTGTTTCCACTGTGGTCCTGTGTAATGTGTATTCAATTCAAGACATAAAGACAATACTATACAAAAAAAATCATATAGGAGCTAAAAGTATATTTACAGAAAATATAAAAAGGGGGGTTCTTTTGGCACACTAGAAGACTTGTCTAGGCCCAGTTGCAAATTGCAGACATGGCGGTTTTGAGGGCGGGTAGGAGTGGGGAGTCACACCTTTTGATGGCCGGTGGTAGGGCATAATAGCAGAATGAATTAATCTGCATTTGTTTGTTTCTTACTGACAGACAGTCAGACAGACAGTCAGAGTACTAACGTTTCCAGCAGAGAAGGTGAAGTCAGGCAGGAAGATCAGAGCCAGTTTGGATTCTGGCATCTTGGTACAAACAGCAGCCAGGATGGTCATGATGGCTCCTGACTGCACGCACACACAGCCACGCACGCACACGCACACACGCACGCACACATGTTAATTACCAGCTGTCTGTACCAAGTGTGCACCAAGTATGTGTACCAGGTGTGTGTCCAGGGTAACAGGTGTATGTGTACCAGGTGTGTGTCCAGGGTAACAGGTGTATGTGTACCAGGTGTGTGTCCAGGGTAACAGGTGTATGTGTACCAGGTGTGTGTCCAGGGTAACAGGTGTATGTGTACCAGGTGTGTGTCCAGGGTAACAGGTGTATGTGTACCAGGTGTGTGTCCAGGGTAACAGGTGTATGTGTACCAGGTGTGTTTCCAGGGTAACAGGTGTAGTATGTGTACCAGGTGTAGTATTGTGTGTACTCACCGCTCCTAGTGAAGGACCAAACCTCCCCGTCGCTGTTTTACTCATGTAGCTGGCAAACGAAGAGATCACACCTGATGACAATAGAAAATAATGAATGGAACATAAATATCGCCGCTGTCAGGCAGAAACCAGCTAACTCCAAAAAGAAACTTGGTGTGTGTCTGTCTGTCTGTCATATGACCCGGCGGTGTGTGCAGTGTATCCCTCTGTCCGCTGGTCTGTGGAGGACATGCATTCATCTCTGTGTAGGACTGGGACGCCTTGCTGTTTAATGCAAGTGCTTCTGGATAAGATGAGAGCTTCTGCTAACCCATTTAGACCTGAGGACGCATCCACGTCACCTTAGCTTTTAACCACCATTACTTAAAACTAGCAGATCTAGATCTGCCATTTTTGAAAAATAGAGAAAATGTGGAGCAAATCTTCAAGTATATACAGAATTATTTCACAGCGAAAGTTTTTAACTCAAATGTTTGCTTCTGGGTGTGTGTGTGTGTGTGTGGGGGGGGGGGGGGGTGCCCCTGAAACAACATATTTTCAGATGGGGGTCGCCGGCCGAATACATATAATTTTGGGGGTCCTTGACATGAAATAGTTTGAGAGAAACCTAGAAAACTGTCATGATTTAGAAGACAATTGTAGAACCTGGTCTCAGGTGTTAATATAGGCGACATTGTAAAGTGTACCTGCAGACATGTAGACAGCCAGGAACTGCTCTCTGCCCAGCATGGTGACCGCAGTGTTGGAGAAGCTCCACAGAACATACATGTTAGCAGCCAGGTGGAAGACACTGTGGTGACTGAATGCCGACAGCACCATGGGACTGCACACCTTCTCTGTAACACACACGCATTAAACAAAACGTGTTAATGATGAATGCGTGTGTGTGTGTGTGTGTGTGTGTGTGCGTGCGTGCGTGTGTGTGTGTGTGTACTGACTAGAAGCAGGGTTGGATGTGAAGTATCTGAACATGGTTTGTTGTAGGGCAGGAATTCTCCAAAAGAGTGACACCAGAATGTTGGCTGCTATGATGCCTGAGAGAGAGACAAAGCAAACGCATTCAATCATTAAAAAAACAGTCAACCAAGGTTACAGTACAACCTAAACGATACTTTCCATTGAATCGATATTTTTTTTATTATTATTCTTTTGCAAGTACACAATATGTGTATAATAATAAAAAATACAAATAAATAAAAACACGAAGAAAATATGTTTTTTTTGGGGGGGGGGGGTGTAGATATGGAATCTATGTAATATTTATTTTGGCTGTGCCAGTTTGTTTTTGAATATCGCCCCTGACAAATACACCATATCATAATCAAAAACTAAAACTAAACTAAGAATTAAGAAATATATATAAATAAAAAAGTAAGCTAGCAAACCCACACCTGGGTAGAACTAAACTAAAATTGAAAGCAGTCTAAACTAATTCATTAAATTAAAAACGAATGAAATATGCAAAACTATACTGTAAGAACATTTCAGTGAACCACCTTTCATCTAAAAACTAGTTTTCTCTCATTGTCCAGAACCATACTGTGTCCTTCATTCTGATTCTGAGATGATCGATTACAGTAGAATACGTTAAGAGTCTCACTAGACAAGCACTTACATTTTAATTTATGATCCGTCACATGACGGCAGCATGTAGATCCATTCTTTTTTGCCAAAGCGACAATGTCATTTGTGACCCGATTTGACTGAGAGCCTGCCATCGCACAAAATCCAGCTTTTCTTTTCTTTTTTATTTCTTTTTATGAGTTAATAGCACAGGCAGACTCTTCACATACTAGAGCATATCTGAAATAAGTGTCAAGAGCTGAAATCGACATGTAAATATGAAATAAATGCTTATCATGTAGCTACAGTAGGTGTAATGTTAGAGACCACAGAAGTGAACCTTTCAAGCCCGTTTTCTCAACTCGCTGTTTTCTGCAAGACATTACTCTATAAACCATTTTCATTTCAAAGAACCCCAGTTTGATAGGCATTAGGCCACATACCACCATCCAAAATTATTTCTATGGTGCAGCTCCTAAAGAGGCCTCTAACGGACCATCGGACAGTTAACGTCACAGACAGACAGACAGTCAAGTCAGTCACCGACAGAGACCTACCAGTAGCAGTCCGCTGGCCTTCACTCAAACTATTCCACCATTGGTTGACCTAAAACATAAACAGCCAGTGAGCCCAGGAACAGGACGACATTATATCATTGTAAAAAGTAAAACCGAGGGTGACATGGTGTTTGGAGTCTCACTGACCTCTTTGCGGAAGTCTCCTTGCTTGCTCGGCCGTCGTTTGTTCAGCCAGTCTGTCATGGACTGGTCAAAGTAGCTCTGGACCCGAGACTTCAGCGACTCGTACTGCCAGATGGCAGCTGCACCGAATGAACACCCTGTAAACTGACCTGGAGTTAGGCCTGCTGGGCTGCTGGGCAGTACACATTAAATAAACATTAAATACATTAAATACAGTATAGAACTATACAAGCTCACAGTGCGTCACTTCGTGCCGCAATCTTGTACATCTGCTATTTTTATTTACAATCTTGAAAGTGTTTTTTTTTTAAAAACACAAATCTTCTTTTCTGGGGGCCACCCCTGTCGCAAAACATTTTCAGATGGGGGTCCACGCCACGGCCAATATGGTTACATGCGATTGGTTCGACGTACTAACAGTCCGACACTAACAGGCATGACGGCTGATTCATACTCCTATTTTACCGCTGTTTCGGCGCTGTAGTGCCGAAATTATTTCGTTTCGTCAGAACCCAAAAACTACCCAAAACACACACCCAACCTCACAGGAATCCACGGGTTCGTTTTAACCTGCCGCGCAGGTCGGGAGCGGCGGTGTTGTGTTAGTATGTCTAGCCAACGTATGCACCCTGGCCAATATAACTACTGCTCTAAATCAGATGAGCACAAACCAAAGTATTGGATATGTCCTACCCCTACAGTGAAGACCAGTGGTTTGACCAGTGAACCGAAGCCTCTGGTGTTGAAGCTACGGGGCCGGGGGGCCACAGGGGGGACGGCGGTCCCTTTGTGGTGGATCAGATCCTGGGTAGAGTGTGTCTGGGTCTGGGAGGGGCCTGGCTCCTCCACTTTCTTCACTTCTGGCTTCTTGGTTGTTTTCTTGAAGCCACATCTCTGCTGGAAACAGTGTCCCCACCTGGAGACATACAGACACAACAGCATTTCAATAAATAGGCCACATCTTTATAAATACTAGTCCATGATAGTATATATTCATTTTTCACACAATGTCCGTCCGGGGCTATTACCCAGACTACAGATCCTGGCGTGAAAATAGCCTTTTCCCCAGGCTTTTACGACCTGGTGACAACCTAATGTCTGCATTTCCCCCCGGAAACTATCTTTTACGACCAATCACAAGTTCAGCACTTTCATTCACGGGAATGTAAACATATTTGTAAAGACTCAACGTAATTTCACTGGGTGGTACTTCAGTCAAATTCCTGTACTTCCATGTAGACACTCAAGCAGCTAGGTCATGCCCAGTGTGGGGAGAATATATATACACACCACTACACAGCATAAAACTTCAAAATCAAGAACATGTATTGTGAAAGGGCATTTTATACTTAGGGAGGGATGTGAACAATTAATAAATTACGCGATGAAATCACTTAATACAATGAATTTAACATTCCACGCAAACAAAGGCTACATATTATCTGAGCAGCTCAAAATGTTGATGATCCACACATGATAGCTTGCTCAGGGGATACATTTAATCTTGACCATCAGGTCAAACTTCGTGTCAGATCCTGTGTCCACTGTCCAGGTTAGCCCCGCAAGCAGAACCCGAATGTAGTAAAGTTTCTGACACTTTGATTACTTAAGCGACAATCAAATTTCATAAAAGCTTTATGTAGGGTTCCGAGAGGGGCTATGTCCAGGTGAGACACTAAATGTCACAATAGAAGAGCAGGGAGACAAAATACAACGACCCCAATTAATACTCTTATCATACAGATTGGACAAAAAAATAAACCAAAGTTTTGACTCTGAGGCTATAAAACTCCCCCTACTAGAAGATAATCATATAGCAGTGGCTTATACAGTATACTGTCTATATGTGGAGAATGTCACCTGCTCAGTCATCACGGGTTCATATTAGCCCTTAGCCCCTCTCGGAACCCTACATAAAGCTTTTATGAAATCTTTATACGTAGGGTTCCTGGTCACGCTAAGATTTTTCAATGCGATTGTTGGGACGCGGATATACACAAACTCATCGTTTAGTCGATCGGCGCGGTATTACGACGCTTTTTATTGTGTTTGTTTACGGATGTGCGAACTATAAGTACCTTACATACCTCTGATAAAATCTCCTGTGTCGCGGAAGCCGTTAAGTATTTTTAATCCATGTTTGATTAAAAATGTCGCTTTGATTTCTTCTTGTTTATTTACCGTTTATTGTACCGCCTCCCGATGTGCGGTTGGCTTTGCGGGCTATGTCCCTGCCTCTGATCTGCTCCGTCATAGCTGTAGCACCACTAGCTAGCCAGATAGGCGGTACAATGAGGTGTCAATAAACAAGGTAGGAAGAAGCAACATTTTTAATCAATCATGGATTAAAAATACTTAACGGCTTCCGCGACACAGGAGATGTGTCGGTATGGTATGTAAGGTACTTATAGTTCGCACATTCGTATGTCAATACATGAATAAACATGGTAAAAGCGCGCAGAAGTCCGTCTCATGGCGTGTTTACATTGTATTTGTTTGTGCGTAACTGGCGACAGCCCAGCGTGAAGCAGGACCCAATGCAGTAAAGTCATAAAAGTGTCAGAAACTTTACTACATTCGGGTTCTGCTTGCGGGGCTAATTAGCCCTGGTCAGTGAGAGACTCGCTGTAAGCACTGCACCAGGGCTAGGTTCATACCCAGCTAACATTTCCCCGCTAGCTACCGCCTCCCGCTGTCGCCTTCACAGCGTAGCACGCCCGGGCTGGCTTGGACTTCCCCCCGCTGTCCCCCCGTCAAACGATCGCGATCAGTTACTTTTTAATGCGATCGTGAATTTACAGCGATTTACAGTCCCTCCTCACGCTGACGTAAGGCTTGCCTCCCCCGCCCGTCTCTCTCTCTCTCTCAGACAAGGATGTGCATTATATGTATAAAATACATAATTTTTTAACTATTGAATATAATTAAGTGGATTCTTCTTCTACTTCTTCTTCTTGCGGTTATATTTATTATTATTATTATTGTTGTTGTTATTAATAATAATAGAGCCGAGGCTTTACCCGGCATGCATTGCAGTGTTGTTGTTTTTGTTGAATCGACGTACGGGGGTGGAGGCAGTCGCAGAAGACAAGACTCTCCAACAAATGCTTATATTAGTTCTTACACAGTTTTTCTCCGGAGAAATTCAGTTGAAAGGTCAGTGTATTTTTATATCCGATATCTACCGTGTGTAGTGTAATTGCCCGTGTTAGAATCGTTTCGATCTTTATCTGTGTATGTTTCCCTCTAGCTAGCTAGCCTAGCTACCTGGGCAATCTATTGTTTGGACGAGGGGATAAGGTTAGCATTAGCAAACGTATAACTCATGCTATTTTAACAGGTAACTTCTTATTGTGTTGATAAGTCCTTAAACACAATTATTCGAATTAGATAAGATTTGATACGTTGCTTGTGTAGACTACATAAACAGCATTTAGCTGTAAATCACATTTTTTGTCATTCTTTGTTTTAGAACTTCTCCTATGGTACCACATCAATACAGCATGGGGTCTGTGTGTATGTGGGGTCTGCAAGGCTAAATCTTCGTCAAATGTCTGTCTTGCAAATGTAAAAAATATCACATAGTAGGCTAATGTTTAAAACAGACTTTTTTTGTTATTCTATTATAGGTGCAGATGCAGTGACCAAAATGAGCATTGCCATGCAGGTATTTCTTTTACTCTTCTCTCTGTTGTCTCCTCTAAAGGAACTTTGCTAGGCCACAATTGCAAATAAAGATTTGTCTAATTACAACACATTTTGATTTAATTTTAGTCATTTTAGTCATTTTGTTGTTTTATTCTAAGCCTGATTTTTACACTTGGTTGCATGCTGAATATAGCTGGTCTACAAGCTCGCAGCACATTGTGTGCTTGTAGATCTTCTGTTTTCATCAAATTGATTTTATGTACATACAATGTTTACCATTTTGTTGTTACTGTGATTTCAGACACAGGACTTGGATCTGTTGGGCGTACAAACGGTAAGAACATTTCTACCACTGAATTAAGGTTGCATGCTACAAGCTCTCTTGCCTCAAGTTTGCTGTTACATTTGAAAGAAATTTGACTTGAATTTGATTTCATTTTACAGACAAGGTGACATGCTGTACAGAGCTGAGACATCGTTCTTTAATTTAAGGTAATTGTTCATTTTACCAAGGACAGAAAATTGGCACCCAACAATGTGTAACTGTGTACCATTGTTACCATCATAACATTTTAAATGACTGAGGTGTATTATGATGAGTACTGTGGCACTCTGTGCCACACTATGAGCTTGTAGATCTGCTATTTTTCAACAGATAACAGCTTTTAAAATAATGTTTAAAACCTATGAGGCGACACAGATGCGTCCTCAGGTCTAAATGGGTTAAGGCAGTGGTTCTCACAGCCATCAAAACGTTATCCCACAATAATTTATTTAATTAATTCTGTGATTTCAGACGAACTTTCGCTGGAGGAAGACCTATCGACTTCAAATGCAACCTCTGCTGGAAAGGCTACCACCAGTCGGGTTTCCCTGACCCTCTACTATACGCAACATCCAGACCTCAAGGAACGCACCCAGCTTTCCGTGCTCGGACATACAGACATGGGGACATACATACATTGCTACGCTCAGAAACTCCTGACTCCACTCAGAAGAGAATTGGTGTTTTAAAGACTTAAGCACTTACACTTGAGAACTGATGTCTTCTAAATCCTCACAGATTTTAGTTAAAACATTTGCTGCAAAATAATATATATTTACAGATTTGTGCCACATTTTCACGATGTTTCAAAATTAGCAAATCTACAAACTCGTTTTCAACAGCTTACAGCTTTTTAAATAATGGTTAAAGTGGCTAAAACCAGGGGATCTTGGACTTCAGTGACAGGGACCTGGGGTCTGAGAGCCGGAGACGTTGGACAGGGTGCATTTTGGAACTTCTGCTGGCGGCCACCACCAGTCAGGCTTCATAAAGGAAGGAAACGGACAGGCACGGCAGGCAGCTCATCAAATGGTGGTCCGTGGCTCAAATGGTGAATAACTTTGGCATGAAAAGGGTTCAAACCCACCGCTATAGGGGTTTCCAAATGGACTCTTGAATGTATGCTGCACGATTTCTTGCTCAAAAGGTGAATCTCGATTGTGTGTTCTGTTTATTGCTGTGTAACTGTTATTGCAACATTACTGGGCCTACATAACTAACTCCACACAGAATAGACTTGGTGTTTTATAGAAATTAAACTTGAACTGATTCCACAAAATGTCTTCTAAATCCTCGCAGATTTTAGTTAAAACGTTCACTGTGTTTGGGCCACATTTTAGTATTAGCAAATCTACAAGCTTGTGAGCTTGTAAATCTGCCAACAATCTAACAGCTTTTAAAATTATGGTTAAAGTGTTTGAATGGTATGACTGTTTTCTGAAAAGCCTAGATGTTTCTGTATCATTGGTGTTCAAACGATTTACTCCAATCTGAAAATATGTTGTTCCAGGGACCGCGCTACGAGCTTGTAGGTCTGCTATTTAGTTTTATCCTGAAAATGTGCAAATCTTTGAATATATATTGTTTCAGAGCAAACGTTTTTAAACTCATCTTTGCTTCTGGGTAGTCCCTGGAACAACATATTTTCAGATACTGTAGGTGTCTGCGGCCAATTTCATAATATTTCTGGGGTCCTTGACATAACATAATTTGAGAACCACTAATATAGAAACATAGGTTTTTCAGAAAACTGTGGAAATGTGGACACAATCTTATCCAACATGTTCTGGTGGTTTCAGGAAAGTTGGTGTTTTATAGATTTTAGAAGCCAGTGGTTCTCAGAGTGGTCTTAAAGTGCATTCTCAGCAAAATGACATAAAAATCAACCACTTGTATTCTAAACTTGGTTGTTTACATATTTTTTCTATGTGCCTAAATGATTTCATTGTAACCTTTTTTTTTCCTAATAAAGAAACAAAATTAAGTATACATTTGCTGCTTTATTATGTTTCTATAAATATGTGGGAGGGAGGTGAGCATGGGGGAGGATCGAGGGGTGCGGGGTCATATGGGGGGGGGGGGGGGGGTGTCATAAGACAGCTCCACGCTGTCCTGCTGCTGCCGTCGTAGCTGACGTTCGAGTCGCGGCAGAGAAGCGGGGCGCCGGCTACACGCGCGTCGGCGCGCACGGCACACGCTGATCAAGAACGACGCGGCCACATCGTGCGACGCGCCCGGCGGAGGACACGATCGGCGGCGCGCGGCGACCGCCTCCCGCAGGCGGCGCGCCATAACTTGCTAGCTGGGTATATCCTATAGTTCGTGTCAGGACATTAAGGACAGCAGCGCCTTACTCAAATACCGGTACACAACAACTGGCTGGCACCCAGCCTACTGTGGCTGTAGACAATATAGAGGGGAGGACATAATATATCACATTCTCCTGGATGATTCTTATTCTACATACACTTTAATGAGACGCTTCATATGAGACATCTCAGTTCTCGTCTTTAACTTATCACAATGTTAGATCACATTCTGAAAATACCAGAAACTACACCATGTCGAACTGTCTATAGTCTGGGATTTTGTTTTGGATCAGACATTTTCACTGACATGGTCAAATAAAAAGTCAAAGAGTCAAAATAGGGAGAACAAAGTTAATAGATTAAGGATTAAGCCCTAAAAGAGCAGATCTATAAGCTCACAATGCGACGCGATGCTACGAGTTGTGATCTTGTAGATCTGCTATTCTCAAACATTTTCACAACATATCCCCCTGCAGTGGCATGCCGACGCCAGGGTTGAGGTGGTTAAATGTAAAGATAGTAACGCTATTAAATGTAACGTTGCGTCACCTACCCTTGTGTTCCCGTGGTGTTATTGAGAGTTTGCTGCTTCAAATTGAGCCTGAAAACACAGCCTCTCCACGCCATGTTGTCCTGACCTGCTTTAAACTGTCACTCTCTTCACATCCGGGTCAAGTTCAACAGACAACAACACGCTGCTGCTGGTGAGCTTCTCGTGACGCAGAGGGACTACGACATCTAATGGACAAAGACAGGGAGTGCACCAACAGAAATTAATATATCAGAAACAACACCAACAACAACAACAACAACAACAACAATAATAATAATAATAATAATAATAATAATAATAATAATAATAATAATAATAATAATAATAATAATAATAATAATAATATGGGGGGAAGGGGGGAGCTGTGCTGAGCGTCTGTCGCATGTTCTACCGAGACAGAGGAAAAAGTACTTTTTAATGTAACCAAGACACATTTTATATTAATAATTTATATTTAATTAAATGATAATTAATAATTCATTATAATTTACCACGCCTCGCCACCCTCAGTCTATGAAGTCATCAGGAACAAAGTTACATCATTCGGCCTTCAAAATGAAAGTCAAATACGTACCCTTTCTTAAATTACAAAAGTATCATAACCATTATGTAACTGCATAACAATAATACTTATTTATAATTAATTATAATTAATTTTCTATGTATTTGTATAGAAATTATATATATACAGTCGTGTTTTGTTATTGTATGTACAACCTTTATTGTGTAAACCGGAACCCTATACTTCAGAACACAAGTCTGATGAATACGAGTGTTGACTTGACGACGTCAGGCTGGTGCTCACTGGCACTGTGTTCACGTCTACAGTCGGTCCCACTCTGGCAGGCAGCAACATGGCGGCCACTCTGTCCAGTCGGGCTGGTTCTGTGAGCAGCCTGCAGGGAAGCAGCAGCAGTCCCACCGCCACTCCCAGCTCGTCCAACACCAACAACAACAAAGTGCTGCAGCACGGCGTACCCGAGCTGGACTTCAGGTCCGGCGCCAGGATGGAGGAGCTCAACAGACTCATCCAGGAATTCAGCAAACACGACCAGCGGGAGTATGACGACCAGCGGGCGCTGGAGATCCACACGGCCAAGGACTTCATCTTCTCTATGCTGGGTCAGGTTATGTTCTATCTATACTGTCTTTATTTTAGATTCTCTATGCTGGGTCAGGTTATGTTTTATTATCTTTATTTTTATGTTCTCTATGCTGGGTGACTTATGTTTATTATTGCATGTGTTTTTATCATCCTCTGATCAATAAGATGGGAGGGGTGACACATAATAATGTTTGTTATATTATTTATGAGCATATATTCGAGTCCAGACGTACTAAAACAGTGTGTGTGTGTGTGTGTGTGTGTGTGTGTGTGTGTGTGTGTGTGTGTGTGTGTGTGTGTGTGTGTGTGTGTGTGTGTGTGTGTGAGTGAGAGAGAGAGAGAGTGATTCTCAGTAATGGGTAAATAATAAATACATATGTATTGTGCTTTATTAAGTCATATTCTCCAATGCTGGGTGAATAGATGTAATGTTATATTAATTTATTTATGAACATTCTATGCTGGGTCAGATTAATTTACTTTATTTTATGAGCGTACTGGTATATGTTTATTATGGTGTTATTAGATGGGTACTGTAGGTACTGTACATCGTATTATTCATGTGACTAATATTCTCAATGATGGGTGAATACTAGTACATCAATCTATTTATTTGATTATGATATAATGTATGATCATCTTCTCAATGCTGGGTGAATATATTTAATATGATTTACATCATGATCATCTTCTCAATACAAGCCTGGGTGAGTGTACTATGATGTGATATGACCATGATGCTGGTCAATTACCAACTCCACTCTATAATTTTCTTATACTGGTGGAGGATATCATACCGGTATATGTTTTATTAAAAAAATATATATTTATGATCTGAAACGCTGTGTGATAGATCGATAGATGGATAGAATGCAGGGAGGAGAACTCAAATGTCTTGCACAGCGCTTTCGAGTCAATATATATTGATTAGTGTGTGTGTGTGTGTGTGTGTGTGTGTGTGTGTGTGTGTGTGTGTGTGTGTGTGTGTGTGTGTGTGTGTGTGTGTGTGTGTGTGTGTGTGTGTGTGTGTGTGTGTGTGTGTGCGCGCGTGCGTGCAGCCTGTGGGTAACGTCAACTGTTGTTAATGTGCTTTTTAATCACCATGGTTTAAACACTGTTGTACATGGTAACTGTAGAGCCTGCTTCTCACCATGCACTGCACGTACTGTAGGCCAGTGTTCTGGACACGTCTCTAAACCGCCACATTCGTTATTATCTGCAAATAATTTCACATACAGTACGCTTCCCCAACCGTCATACATGATATGATACGCATGTTGTCTTCTTTACCTTGAAACGATCCCCTTACTGATGTCAGCACTCAGCTGCAGGGTGATTTTAATCTACTTTGAGTGAAATTGGCCTATTTCATAGTAAGTTGTTGACAGAAAGTGAATGTTTTGAGAGAAGGTTGCAGGAGCAGATAGACACATTGCTAACTACACGCATAGGAGTCGACAACAGAGTTAAAGAGGGTTGAAACCCTATAGGCCGATCTTGCAGTTTGTTTTCTGGTTCAGGTTAAAAACGACTAAATATGGCAGGCCAGCCACCACATAGGACTGACCTTGGCTTGTAGTACTCTACTCCCAAGTTAATAATGGGAGTCTAGATGTAGTTGTTTCAATGTGCGTTGACAATACTGTGTTGACTACTGTCACTGTGAGTATTGATTTGATTAGCTGCAGCTGAGTTGCTTACTAAGTCTGCCATCTATCTATTCAAATTTGACACACGCGTGCCACACCACCGCAGGGGGTGCAGTACCCGTTGTGCTGTACCTACCCAAAAAGGCTTCTTTCTGCCTGGGCTCTGAGTCTGGACAGGGCCCCTGCCCAGGGTCCATATGGAGCTGGCCTGTCCATCATTCTGACGTCTGCATGTACTCCATATTTGGGCATGCCTGACAAAGAACTCCATAAAAGGGACACAGACATAATATCTAGGTGGGGCATTCATTTCCAACTTGCATCGTTCCATGTAGGCCAGTGCCCAACAGGCAGCGCTGTAGAGGCTCCAACACATACTCTCTGGGTGGGGCGTGCATTTCCAATGTGCATCATTCCAAGTAGGCTAGTGCCCAACGGGTACCATTGTAGAGGCCCCACGGGCACCGCTCTAGTTGTTTTTAATGGCTGTAGTTTTGAATCTGAACTGGAAAACAAACGACAAAAATCAGCCTACAGTAGTAGGGGCCCGTGGCCCTTAAGCTGCAGTGGAAGTAGTTGAAACAGTCGTCATAGTAACTGTAGTCTAGGTGACAGTTGAGGAGAGAAAACAACAAACATGTATTCATAGCCGACTATAGTCGTTGCATCTTGATTGGTGGCACGGATGATTACAGCGTAAATAGGCTAAATAGCTTTCAGCTGAATATTATTTAATTGTCAGGCTAATAATTAGCTCAGGTTCTGCTTAACCAGACAAATGGTTTCCTATCAAATACAGACATGGATCGGCCCTCAGCAAAGCACCTCCATTACAGTGTGACACTATATATAGATCAGGCCTCAGGTTGGGCTCGGGCTCTTTGAACCTCTCCCCTTTCATTAAAGGAGAGAGAAGATCAATGAGTCTGTTTTACGTCTGAAGCCTGACAAGGTTGGGAGTGAGAATGTGTTGTTGGATGCGCTTCTTCTTCTTCTCAACACGCAGCATAAACAGTGGATGAGTCTCATATACAATGACTTTTCTGCAGAGGGCTGTGTTTTCTTCTTTCGGCTAATTCCACATCGGATCATCTCTTTAAATCTGGTTCTGTTTTCCTCGGTCACTAGACAGACAGAGCCACCTGCATGTTGTCTCTCACTGCATCCAGAAACCACCTCCTTCCTTCCTTCCTCTTCTCCTCTTGAGTCTTGGCTGGCAGTTCCATGATCTTCAGCATCCTTCTCCCAATGTAGCCCCTCATCCCTCCTCTGCACATGTCCGAACCATCTGTTTTTTTCGCCAAACCTGCTAACCTGGGCTGATCCTGTAATGTGGTCACTTCTGATCGTGTCCTGCCTTGTCACTGCTAACACAAATCCCAGTGTCCGTCTGTCTTTTCGTCAGTGCCACCATTTCCAAGCCATACAGTGTGGCTGGTCCCACTACCATCTTATATACATCTTCCCTTTCAATCTTGCTGTTACCCGTCGGAACCAAATGGACCCGTAAGCGTAAGGCTCCATTTGTACACTCACTCACAAATCGTTTGAGAACCACAGTGAGCTCTACTCACTCTAGAGCAAAGACAGTAAGCGTTCACACGAGTTCAGCTCAGTCGTTTGTCCTCAGACACGTCGGGGTAAAAGTGTTTCATAATCACATTTATCTCCAATACACTCTGACACCGCTGGCCTGGAGATGAACCCACTGTGTGCCCACTTGATCAACTACTAGACCTACTGTGTGTCTCTCAGATGATGGATAATAATAAGTAGCACTTGACGACCTTGCAGGTTTATGCAAATGTAATTTAGATGGCATGTTATGCAGACAGATGCCAGCTTGTTGACCTGGCATCCTATACTTTGTATATTATTTTCAAATTAATTTACATTATTTTTTTATACATTTTTTGATATTTGTTTAGACTGATCTGTTCTTGGTTTACCCATGATCCTAGATGACTATTTATATGCATTTGATGATGCATTACCTGTGTGTTTATCTTGCTTACTGTATGTTGCTCTAGATTAAGAGCGTCTGCCAAATGCCTACATTGTAATACTGACTGTACATACTGTATGATCTAAATACTACAGTATATAATCTAAGACATGTATCAGATTGTAGATGATATGTAATATACATGTAAAAAAAAACACAACACAAATCCAAGCCAGGAATCCCTGTGCCAAGACGTAATTTCTTTATGACCTGAACCCCACAGAGAATCTAGGTTGTATTGTCAAGAGGAAGGTGTGAGACATGAGACTCAACAATACATACAAGCATTTACGGCTGTTATCAAAGCAAACCTCAACAGTGACAGAGGCTGATCACCTCCATGCCACGCCCCATTGATGAAATAATTGGTTCAAAAGTAGCCCAGACTAGATCATGTTGGAAGAGTTACAGAGTTACAGGTAAAGAGCAAGGAAAGAAAGTACTGTCATACACACGGCAATACATTATAATATTATATTGTCAATGTAGCTTAAAAGGCAGGAACACCTATTGGTGTTTTAACTAAGCATTTTGTTCTACTTTAACTATTGAAAAATAGCAGACCTACAAGCTCATAGCACGCCACCGAGTGGCGCGCTACGAGCTTGTAGGTCTGCTATTTTTTTTAAATCGTGACATTGCAGCACAAATGTTTGAATATATCTTCTTTTTTTTTAAAATTTGACGTCAGGCCTAAATGGGTTAAAGGCTGTATACATCATATCTGCAATAACCAGTGTTCTTTTTCTGTGTGAATTTGGTCTGAAAGAACCAGTAGTCGGCCTCAAAATGCTGTCACATTTTTCTACATTTTCTATGTTGAGGTTGCCGTTGCCAATATCACCCAGCCCTTTGTTTGTGGAGGACAACCTTCATTATCATATTGGATCTCCTCCAGAACCGGATTATAAATCCACTAGGCCCTGTCAGCAAATCCCCTAAATGCAACACACACACACACACACACACACGCACACACACACACACACACACACACACACACACACACACACAGAGGCACCTTAGTTATTATTACTTAATTCGGCAGATAAATCTACTCATTCCGTGCAGAAAAAACGTTTATTATTCATTGCAGCTGCTAGGAAGAAAGATGTAAAAGTGTCATCAGATATATTTAGTATTAATATAGTAACGGAATGTGTAACGGTCCCAGTAAAACAGATTTCCCCAGAATACACCTGTCTGCATGATATCTAAATCTAATAAAACAGGTCATCGTTATTGATAGCTAAGATCAAGAATATGTAGCGGTAATTATGGTCATCATCTTTTTCCGCTATCATGTAACATTAAAATGGACGATCTCTCCTCTCCTCTCCTCTCCTCTCCTCTCCTCTCCTCTCCTCTCCTCTCCTCTCCTCTCCTCTCCTCTCCTCAGTATACGGTATGTTAGTCAATCAGTGCCTCTCTGTTTCAGCTCAGGAATGCTGTGGGTTGCTGCCAGTCTCCTGTTTGTCACCATGCTGTGTGTGCGTGCGTGTGCGTGCGTGTGTGTGCGAGCGAGGGAGAACAGACAGTCTGGAGTCAGTGGAGAGGAAGTAACGTGCGATATGCAGAGAGAGAACATCCTCTCTCATCATGTCATCCTGACATAATAAGAACAGAACAGAATAAACCCAAATGGAGGCCAGTAACAACAACATACATCACGGTACATCTTGCTTCATGCATCTGCTGTGTTCTGGTCACACAGTCTCGTCTATTATTGGTATTGTTATTTTTTTATCATTCAATTTTTTTTCAAAAAGATCTTTTAGACCACCTGCAAATTTGTTTCCACTCTAAAATCATCAGGTATTATTTATTACTATATAAGGAGGAATAATGTTTTCAAAAAAGTGTACAGTATTTGTTAAAATGTCGATTTTATGTTTACATACTGTACACCTACCAGTTCAGTAAGTAGTATGCCTGGGTTGCCTGGTGGGTGGTGAAGCCGCACCCACAGCTGTTGTTGTATAATAAAGGGGGAGGGGTTAGGATGATATTGTGATGTCAATATATCACTGTTTTTTTCATTGGCACATTTGACTGTCAAGGTTTCAGCCTCCAGGAAGAAACCCTAAATACCAACGGGTCTAATGAAGTACTGTCGCCTCATGAACACATGAAATTTAAAAAATCACGGCACTAGTCTTTAAGAACAATTTTTATGCCTTTATTGATAGGACAGTACATTACATTACAGGAAATGGTTATCGGGATTCGAACCAGCAACATGCTGTCGGGTTAGCAGCCTAGAGTGCTTGGACCAATACGCCGGTCAGTAAGTGTAAAATAAGCCATTACGAGTTACGTCGCCATCAATGCTCGGCCAAATACATTTCAGTCGAGCCTTTGGACCTTGTGGTCCAAAGGCAAGAGCTCTACGGACACAACAAAAAATACAATTTTACTCAAAAGACTAAAAGTTCAAATAAAAAAATTGCTGTCAAAATCAACTCTGCTCTCTCTCTCTCTCTCTCTCTCTC
The DNA here is from genome assembly GCF_963924005.1 of Protomyctophum bolini. NCBI lineage: Eukaryota > Metazoa > Chordata > Actinopteri > Myctophiformes > Myctophidae > Protomyctophum > Protomyctophum bolini. The sequence continues at coordinate 39,508,506 of NC_137870.1, read as the reverse complement.
TCAGGCATGGTGCAGAAGTTGGACCAGAAGCTACCGGTGGCCAACGAGTACCTGCTGCTGTCGGGCGGCGTGCGCGAGGGCGTGGTGGACATGGACCTGGACGAGCTGACGGCGTACGCGCGCGGCGCCGACTACGACATGGACTTCACGCTGCTGGTGCCGGCGCTCAAGCTGCACGACCGCAACCAGCCGGTGACGCTGGACATGCGCCACTCGGCGCTCTGCCACTCGTGGCTGAGCCTGCGGCTGTTCGACGAGGCCACCATCGCCCGCTGGAAGGACTGCTGCACCGTGGTGGACCACATCAACGGAGCCACCAACTACTTCTTCTCCCCCACGCTGGTGGCCGACTGGTTCCACCAGTCCATAGCGCTGGTCCTGCAAGAGGTACGTTACGGTTACGGGGAGCCTCTAGGGCACTGCTTCCACCAGTCCATAGCACTGGTCCTGCAAGAGGTACGTTATGGGGAGCCTCTAGGGCACTGGTTCCACCAGTCCATAGCGCTGGTCCTGCAAGAGGTACGTTATGGGGAGCCTCTAGGGCACTGGTTCCACCAGTCCATATAGCGCTGGTCCTGCAAGAGGTACGTTATGGGGAGCCTCTAGGGCACTGCTTCCACCAGTCCATATCACTGGTCCTGCAAGAGGTACGTTATGGGGAGCCTCTAGGGCACTGCTTCCACCAGTCCATAGCGCTGGTCCTGCAAGAGTTACGTTACGGGGAGCCTCTAGCGCACTGGTTCCCAAACCTTTTAGCCTGTGACCCAAAAGAGACATTTTATGACTCCCCGGGACCCAAACTACCGTAGTTGAAATAGCAGATCTACAAGCTTACAATGTGTCGCTTCGCACCACGTTGGGAAAACAAAAAAATTAAGGGACCCATAGAAATGTGTCCGCGACCCACAAATGGGTCCCAACTCACTGTTTGGGAAACAACAGTGATCTAGGCAATGCAATGGTTGCTTATTTTAACGAAGGAATATTGTAATATTTTGTCATCAATTTGTCGATCTATTTAAAAGTAGGTAGTAGCCAGGGCCACTTCTTGATTATTCCATTACTTCTTTCTGTGCTATCTATGATTATAATCGTACCCCCTAGGCTAGGGTACGGCATCAGCCATCTATGAACATGTTTGTACCCCCACCTCACTGATGACCCAGAGATGAAACGGCGGGTCGTTAACAATGGGAAGTGAATGGTGGCAAGGCTTAGCTGTGCTTATGCTACCACCTAGCGGTCATAGAAAGAATTGATAAAAAACACATGGATGGCACAATCTCTCTATCAGTCCATATCTGTGGTAATATTGGAGGTATATTATCAGCTCATCACGTTATTAGAGCCAGATCAGTGCTATCATAATATCCATAATCCTAGCTCGTATTTACAATTTTCAAAGAAGCTTCTATCATGGTCTGAAATGGTTATGATATAATTAATTTGCATTATGGATGAGAATTATCGATCAATTTGTTAATTGATAATTGATACGTTTTGATAACATAATCGATCAATTAACCGGTTAGTAAGATAAGCAGCGTTTTATTTATTTATCTATCTGAGAATCTTAATTTCCCTCAATGTCTACCATAAAAATGACATTTGCTGATCTACAGAAATAATGCAAAAGGCATATTTGGACCATTTGAGATACTGAGGGCCAGGCAATGGCATCTTTGTATGTGGAATAAAATGAAATGAAAAGTGCACTGTATTGTCTGTCACATCACATGCAAAAGCAGAGACGTTTCTGTGCCTACGACTTCTTTTTAACCGGCCCACATGTTGCGTTCCTCAGCCACGCGTGCAGACAGCATTAAATTCACAGGAAACCGGCCAATGATGGAAGCGCAGAATCTTTGATTAATTGTTCAATTTAAAGGACAACTTTAGGTTTTTTCAACCAACGTTCATGTTTTAGGATGTTATTAGAGAAAGTAAAAGATGACTGTTATTGTTTTTTCATTTGCTGCTTTCTTTCATTTTAGGGATTTTAGCTGTTTTTGACAGGCGGTCGGGGGCATTCGAGCATGGGGCTAAATCATTTTTACAACATTTTATAGCGATTTATTTCCTTATTATTTACTATAGTCCTAAACCCCAGGAAATTTCATCTGGCCACAAAAGATCACGAGTTCTACTGAATGTGTCAAACTGACATATTGACACACAGTGTGGCTTCCCCCCAGTAGGCTACCTTCACATTCAGTAGATCCTGTGATTCTTTTGTGGGCAGATGTAATTTCCTGGGGATTATTAGGACTATAGTAAATATTAAAAAAATGAATCGCCATAATATTTTGTAAAAAGAAAATACATATTTAGCCCCATGCTCGAATGCCCCCGCCACCCCTATCAAAAACAGCTAAAATTCCTAAAATGAAAGAAAGCAGCAAAACACTCATCTTTTACTTTCTCTAATAACATCCTAAAACATGAACCATGAATAAAGTTGTCCTTTAATTGAATAATTTCTTAACGGCATATATTTGAATGGCAAGCTCCACCTCCCCACGGAGGTGAAGTTCATCCTGGACTCTCATATTGATTACATAACTGCAGGGGTATTTATTTTCTGATAAACGTCTAGCTTTGTTTTTGCATGTCATATACAGTCTTATCAAGGACATCCTATCTGGTCATTTCATTCAGTGCTCGTGTAAATTAATCGTCAATGAGATTAAAATAAGTTAGGAATGAACGCGACTGGCTCCTGTTTGCTGCGGCTGACAAGGACACACATGGGATTCAGAATGAGTTTTGGGTTACAGTGTGCGGCTGATAACGGAAGTGACTGTACTGTAGTATGCATAAAGGTCCCAACATTTCATGGCTTCATCTGATCTGTGATAGTTCTAGCACTGAAATGTCTATTCATGTTCCACTGGAACTGTTAATCAAATGGATAATAATAACAAGTAAGACGCGCAAACGCGGGAAGCGAATGCAGCTCGTACATATTTGGGTTTTGGACGTATAGCTGCTTTGGGGACTCCTTATATGGTTATGGCTGAGTCATGGTGACGTAACAGCGGGACAGACAGACAGACAGACAGACAGACATGATCTTCTAGGTCTCATAGTTAGTGCTCACTGCGTTCGCAATTAATGTCCATTATCGAAGGCAAACGCAATATAGACATATTTCCTATAGACACAGACAGACACTAATTGTAATGTGTTGCTGCCTGCACAACAGTACAAAACACTGATGTTGACCTACGGTACAAAGCAAGACTCACTCCCAATGTCCTGCCGTAATCTGACGACTCCCCTTTTCAGACTCCACCTCAGCCTGTAGCACTTAACCTATTATGTATGACCATGCAGTCATTTGTTCTCATGTTTTTAGTTAATATGTATGCTTGTTTTTCTTGACCAAAATGTTAAAAAAACAAACTTGATACCATGTTATTTTACGTGTTTAATATTTTAATATTTCTTTCCAAAGAAGACAGACATAAAGGAATTTAAAAGAAAAATAAAAATAAAAACGGGGAATAATTTAAAAACAACTCGTCATTACAATAAGTTACACTGCTAAAGAGTGTAATTATGAAAAGTGCCTGCCAGATAACAGAACATGCTTGAATTGTCCATCATATCATAACAAATTCTAGTCTGGTCCATATAGTAAGTTCCGATGCCAAGTCTTGAAGTGAGGTACAACACATGCCAGGAATCAGGATGAGTGCTCATAGCCGGGTAACGCATAGAGAACAAGTTATTTAGAGAGATACCACGTTCAATATTTACCTGGTATCCCTATAGTTTCATTGTACAGATAATGTTTTGATAATACATTGTTGTTGAGACTGATGCGAGGTTCTTGGTTTACCTGTGATAGAGAGAGAGAGAGAGAGATATGTTCCAGACTAAAGTAATTGTCCGACTTTATTTATAGTGTAAAAACGTTTTGTATTTATTATTCCGCCCCCTGTGACGTCATGTGGGTCAATACATCATCATCAGACATCATCATCATCATCATACTGTACATGGTGAGCTACTCAAGCCACACTGTTTCTTCATTGTAGTCGGTGCAACCGCCCTTGCAATTTCCCCAAATTGCAAAATCTGTAGTTTAATGTGTTGTGTGTTATAGATCCAGAAGTATTTCCTATGTAGACAGACGGACTCAAACAGACACATTGCAATGTGTTGTAGATCCAGAAGTAATTTCCTATTACAGACAGACATGAAGTGGTAGACACGTTTTGTGGTGTTGTGTGTTTAGATCCAGAAGATATTTCCTATATAAGTAGACAGACAGACACATTGAACTGTGCTCTCGTGCTGTGTGTTGCATAGATCCAGAAGAAGCCGCAGAGAGGCATGCCGCGGGTGGAGAAGGTGGAGCGCAACGGGACGGTGATCTCGGTCATCCTGGGCGTGGGCAGCAGCCGCATGCTGTACGACATCGTGCCCGTGGTCTCCTTCAAGGGCTGGCCCGCCGTGGCCCAGAGCTGGCTGATGGAGAACCACTTCTGGGACGGCAAGATCACCGAGGAGGAGGTGATCTCCGGCTTCTACCTGGTGCCCGCCTGCTCCTTCAAGGGCTGCAAGGAGAACGAGTGGCGCCTGTCGTTCGCCCGCAGCGAGGTGCAGCTCAAGAAGTGCATCTCGTCCAGTCTGATGCAAGCCTACCAGGTGAATGTGTGCAAATCTTTGAATGTATATTCCTTCACGGCGAACGTCTTTAACTCAAATATTTGCTTCTGGGTGGTCCCTGGAACAACATATTTTCCGATGGGGGTCGGCAGCCAGATACATATATTATTCGGGGTCCTTGACATGAAATAGTTTGAGCACTGATATAGAAGGTCATGATCATGATTTAGAAGACGTTTTGTAGAATCTGGTCTCAGCTCTTAATGGGTTATTTATACTGCTGGGTATAGACCACTCCCCCCTCTAGTGGTGTAAACTGGCAAGCACTTCTGGCGGGTATCTATCTGTCTGTCAACTTAGCTCTAGCACAACAACTTAACGTAACGACACAAAACCAACTCTGGCTTGACAGCGCGTTGCGTGTTCGAGTCCCGTTCATGACTACCTTTGCTGCATGTCTCTCCCCGTCTTTCTCTCCCTCTTTCCTGTCATTCTTCACTTGTATCTATCAATAAAGGCAAACGGAAATAAGAAATGGGAATAAAAACAGCATTTTTTAAGATATGCAATAAAATAAGGGTCAGGGCTATTACGATCAAACCGTGTTGAAAGCCAGGGAGAAAACCTGTTTTGAGCAAAAAATTAAAGAGCAAGCTGAACGAATGTGTAGGGGAAAAGTTTTCCAGAATCTGATGCTCATGCTCACCTCAACACATGAAATTCGACCGTGAGTTTGTGTTGCTCTGCAGGAGTCCGGCCGTCTAAGAGGGTGTGTGTCTGCGAACCGCAGTGCCGATTTTCTAATGGAATGGGAGGCTCTGATCGCCCACACTGAGTCATGCTAAAATCATGCTAAAATCAAAAATAAATTTATATATTTTTAACATCATATTTAACATTCTAGTTAATGTCAGCATCAAACGAATGAATATTTAAAAACTGTAAAAAACCAGTAATCCTGGTCTCTAAATTGCCTCCCCCTGGCCAGCCGGGGCGGCTGATGGAGGGGAAAGGAACTGGTTGGAATAGCGTGTTCCTTCCACGCGCTATACGTCCAACCAGGGAAACTCCCCTCTGTCGGGTGTAAAGGAGCAACTTGGACACTCATGCAAGAAGGAAGTTCAAGTCCGTTGCTCTCCCCAGGTTGGCGGAGGGTGTATAGAGCCCAGGATCACATTAGATAATTGACACGGGGGTGAAAAAAACTCGTGGGATAAAAAAAAAAGAAAGAACTGTAATTACTCTGGTGAGCGAGGGACATTGCATTTGATTTGCAATACAACGTAAGAGATGCATGGTGCACTGAATGAAGGCCTTGTAAAATGGATGAGGCTGCATGTGCAATTTACTGTCTGTCACCAACATAAGCAATCAGAGACGTACACAATATGTCACCACAATCAATCACAGACAGGAAAGTAGCTTCCACAAGCCTTTTCTTGGCATTGGAAGTAAAGCTAGATTTATTTCTTGAAATAAAATCCAACCCTTCATTTAAGCTCTGTTCAGATCAAAGTTTAGTTTTTTGGGGGGATCAATAGTTTTTGTTGGATTTCTACACCAAAGGGGCTATATGCATACAGAATAACACTTCCTACTTCCGGGCCACTTCCCTACTTCCTTCACAGGTTTTACTGATGATACTAATTAAGGCTCTGTTCCATTTAGTGTGCTGTGGTTCTTAACTTTGAGTGCACATACGTGGCCATTTGGAACCCACTAAAGAACACTTGAGACCCACTGGTTTAGCAGAGTGTTTCCAGTTTCCACCCACAATAGCAGCACCCTGGCTCTGTTTGAGCCTTCCTTCATTAGTATCATCGGTAAGTAGGGAAGCGGCCCAAGTTCTTTCCAAAATGGCGTGTGTCCATTGAGCCAATTCCCCCATGTGTGTATTATAGTCCCCGTCTCTGCCAACCCATATTGTTTGGTCTGTGATGGGTTTAGGCACCCCGCCCACTCAGTCCTCCTGGACCATTACCGGCCATTCCAGCAATGATTTCATCCCGTACCCACCCGCAGGTTATTTTCAACCGGCCGCTCCCCTCTGCAGCGAAGTTTTAAGTACCGCCTGCTTCTGCAAATGCCAACGGAAAGGCAGCATGAGAGACGGAGAGAAACAGGATTTGGCCATTTCAGCACCACGGACAGAGGCACAGTGGCTTGGGCAGAAACCATCCTATCTCCACATTTTGTTTTTTTTCCCCCGTAAATGTAACGACTTACTTGATCATACTACAGCGTGTCAAAAGTAGCAGATCTACAAGCTCGAAACGTGGCACAAAGCGATGCCTTTTGAGCTTGTAGATCTGCTTTTTTTTAGCCGTTTTTCAATTTGAATCCTGAAAAGTAACAGTTTTGAACATGAGGTTTCCACCCGACAGAGCATCAGCAGGTACCAACCAACCCATTTCAACCAATAATATTGACGCCTGTCAAACAAGCTTCCACACAGAGCTGTGATCCATCATCATTCTACAAACACTAGAGGGCAGTGCCGGGTGCTGTATACAAGTAGCCTTATCCAAGATGGATGGAGGGTGATCTAATTTAAAGATAAACGGTACTCTAAAAACACTACACTATGTCCAATGCAGTGACAAACATTGTTCAGCACTGCCTTGTTTGATGTTTTAAAAATGCGTCACAAATACAAAAATGTTATACTCGCCAAATACCATGTATTTAAAGACAAGGTAAATGGCCGTATGTTTGTGAGGGTAGGTACCCTCACAAAAAACATGCAGTAATCCTGGTCACTAAACTGCCTCCCCCTGGCCAGCCGGGGCGCCTGATGGAGGGGAAAGGAACTGGTTGGAATAACGTGTTCCTTCCACACGCAACGTCCAACCAAGGAAACTCCCCCCTGTCAGGTGTAAAGGAGCAACTTGGACACTCGGGCATGAAGGAAGCATGAGTTCAAGTCCGTTGCTCTCCCCTTGTCCCCCATATATGGGGACTAGGTTGGTGGAGGGTGTGTAGAGCCCAGGATCACATTAGACGATTGACACAGGGGTGAAAAATGGGTTACAAAATCGTGGGATAAAGAATATAAACATTTTAAAAGTAAATGGCCGTATGTCTTACCTTCTCGTGTATGTTTACAAGAACCAACACTGTTGGTCAAATTACATAACCATAGTGTCTGCAAAATGATTTCCACAATGTTTGGAATTGGCCCATGTCTCTTCTGAATGTGTCAATGCCAGCCAACTGGACCTGAACCAAGACACTTTAAAAAAAAATGTTTATGTGCACTGACAACTGGAAATACACTTGACAATGGCAATCCACCTTCCTGCCCCTACTACTGCTATAAAAAATGGTTTTATTGGATGGAATGGAACCTTTTCAGGCATGTTGACAACTTGACAGGTGAACAGCTGAAGGTGATAAAGTTAAATGTGGGATGTGGTTTCTTTTAGGTGCTTTACTGTGTGGCACTGGCAGCAGAAAATGAAATGTATAGTTGTCCATGCTTGGCACACAGTAACATCTAAATAAATAAAGTGTTCAGGTTGCAGCAAAACCTGATTTGTTTCTCAAATCAGGTTTAGGAATGACTGTCCACACTGTTATTTGCATATGATCAGATTGGATTTGTGTATTCCAATATCGCTCTCCTATATTTGCATTGGGTGCTGTGGTAATAACATGCAGTCATACAACCAGGTTTCAAACAGGCTGCAGTGTCTTGCGTGTCCAGACTTAAACACGTCTTTAGAAATTCCAGTAGATTTGAATCACACACAAGGACAACCTCACCCACTTTCAACCTATCTTAATTTATTCATTCATATTTGTGCTACTTGGTCTGTGTCCCGCCTACCAGCGACATGATCATTAGGTAGGATTTATTTTTCACATTTATTTTTTGTTGTATTACGCCAGAATAATAATATAGCATTGTAACGTTCCAGGAATAGAAAGACTGGCTTGTCACTGGTAGGCAGGATTCTGAACTGTCCACAGCCCTCCTCTGAGACACTGACCGAGGTGACAATAGAGCGTCGCAGTCCCTCCCCCTTTCAGAACGGCGAGTGGACCAGACTCCCTCTTAGACTCAATTCTAAAGCTCAATCCACATTCTAAAGGGGTAATTGGGCTAGTTTACTCCTTATTAAACTCATTTGACCTGGAACCACTTACCTCACTAAATAATAAATGGGAGGGAGACCTGGGGACAGAAATGTCTGATGATGTTTGGAAGGAAGCGCTGGATAGGATACACTCCTCTTCAATCTGTCTAAGCCAAGGCATACTATTATTCAGTTTAAGGTTACACATCGCCTCCACTGGTCCAAAGTAAAACTATCTAAGTTCGTTCCTACCATGGATCCTATATGTGATCGTTGCAATCAAGATCAAGCTACCCTTGCACATGCTTTTTGGTTTTGTCCAAAGCTAAATACATTTTGGCAATCGATATTTAAAACATTTTTAGATGTATTAGAAGTGCCCATAGAACCCTCTGCCACTATTGCAGTGTTTGGAGTTATTTCCCAAGATTACATCTTAGCCGGCAAAACAAGAATATGATAGCCTTCGCATCTCTTTTGGCTAGGCGGAAAATACTATTTAAATGGAAGGAGAAAATACCACCAACCTTTAAATCTTGGGTTAATGATGTTTTACATCATCTGACATTGGAAAAGATTCGCTACTACACAAGAGGGTACGCCGGTGCCTTAAAATTCTACACCATTTGGCAACCTTTTTTGACATGCATTGAGAGGATGAACGCGGCTGACATAAACAATCCTTAACTTGTTACACTGACCCTACTGTAATCGTTTTATTTTATTATTATTATTTTATATATATATATTTTTTTTTTTAATTATTTCTTTGCATACTTCTATAGTTCTATTATTCTATTATGTCTATGTATATTTGTATGTGCCTTTTATTTCATATGGTGCAAGATACCGGGGTTGTGGCTCTTTCAGAGCGTGAACTCTGGGAGGAGGGGATGGGGGGGAAAAAAAGGGGGAAAAAATTATGTTTGAAAAATGTTGTATAATATTTTCATGTGTGAAAAATTAATAAAAAAACTTTGATCAGAACGGCGAGTGGCCCAGGAAATGAAAAGCAATGCATTTTCCCCATAGCCGTTTCTGAAAGTATTTATTTAAAGACTGTTACGCCGCGGACAAAGCAAACTCGGATCGTGACAAATCATGACAATGAACACAATATTTTGGGCCGATCAAATCATTAGAAAGAAGAAAATAAAGGCAGGAGACAAGACTATTTGTTTTGTTTTTCTTCTTATAAATTATTTGATCGGCCCAAAATATTGTGTTCATTGTCATGATTTGTCACGATCCGAGTTGGCTTTGTCCGCGGCGTAACCGTCTTTAAATAAATACTTTCAGAAACGGCTATGGGAAAAATGCATTGCTTTTCATTTCCTGGGCCACTCGCCGTTCTGAAAGGGGGAGGGACTGCGACGCTCTATAATGGTACCATATTATTATCATGAGCATCAGTGATCGGTGAAGTCGTCCTATAAGACTTGATCAAAACCAATCTGGTCATAAATCTAATTTGGGCTGAACATATAATAGCCCCAAGCTTGTTCTGCTCATAGTTGAGTTGAACTAAACCACACCCACAATTAATGTTATTACGTTCAGCTGTTTTTAGCCATCAAAAATGTCCATGCGGATGTTTACAGTGTCATCTTTGTGTATTTTCCATTTTCCTGGAAATGACCAACTCTAAATGACATTAACGATATCAATGAAACTAAAATCTGTCTTTATTTGAATCTCTGGCTTCACTGTCATTATCCTCCATGGAAGCACTTTTTGTTCTAGTCTTGAATTCATGTTTTTGGAAAAAAAATAGGAATACTTGATGAACAACATCAAAACGATATCAAAACTCTGTTCATAAACACCACCACAACTCCAACACAACTGTAACAGTATAATCCATTATGTCTTGTATCCAGTTCATGTCCTCATTATTTCCAAAACACACATTTGTTGCTCTATTTTACTATTTTAAAACACTTCCGGAGGAAACAGTGTTTCGCGGCCCGGGCCCGTTTTTTTTCTATGATTCGTTGATATGTAAAAGAAAACAAAAATGATGATGAAGAAAATAATTGATAGCTGCAGCCCTAAAACGAATCAATAACGTCATCTGATCAGTGATGTTGGTGGTGCTGGGTATCCACTCAGCCCTCCATGGTGTCTGTATGATTGACGCTCGCAGACCTTGCAGAGAGTGAGCGGACAGTAACTCATCTCTCTCTCTCTCTCTCTCTGACAGGCGTGTAAAGCCATCATCATCAAGCTGCTCTCGAGGCCCAAGGCCATCAGCCCGTACCACCTGCGCTCCATGATGCTGTGGGCGTGCGACCGCCTCCCGGCCAACTACCTGTCCCAGGAGGACTTCTCGGCGCACTTCCTGCTGGGCCTCATCGACGACCTGCAGCACTGCCTGGTCAACCGGATGTGTCCCAACTACTTCATCCCGCAGTGCAACATGCTGGAGCACCTGGAGGACGAGGCGGCGCTGCTCCACGCCCGCAAGCTGTCGTCGGTGCGCTCGGACCCCACCGAGCACCTGCGCACCACCATCGAGCACGCCAAGGTACTGTATATGCTTAGGTGTAAATATGTTGGGGTTTGTTTTTCAGTCCTATAGTTGTCTTGTAGCAAAGCCTTGTCAATATCCCATGTGAGAAAGCACGCGAGGACCCAATTCAATTCAAAGGGCTTTATTGGCATGAGAAAACATACGTTTACATTGCCAAAGCAGAAAGAACAATACAGCAATACAATCAAAACAAAAATGATGTACTTTGAAGGTCAGAATCTTCAATAGATCAACTTCTATGTACCAAGATCACTCGATGCAGGTATAGTGCAGGAATATACACACCCACACAGGGGAAAAACCTTTACAGTTTGTGATAAAAAGCTAATAAATGAATGAATTATTCTCAACTATGAAACCGATGTGACAAAGCTGATTCTGCTTCCAGGCGGCCAACCGGCTGACGTCGGACGCCCAGTGGCGCGGCGGGGGGAGCGGCGTGGGGGGAGGGGGCGGGGCCAACGGGCTGCCCTCGCCCCAGTCGGACGCCGGCGGAGACAGCCAGCCCGACGACCGGCTGGCCAAGAAGCTGCAGCAGCTGGTCACCGAGAACCCCGGGAAGTCCATCTCGGTGTTCATCAACCCCGACGACGTCACGCGGCCTCACTTCCGCATCGATGACAAGTTCTTTTGATCCCTTGTTTCCTCCTTCTCCTCCTGAAGACATGACGAGAGACGGAGAGAGGGAGGAGGTTCTCCTTCTTGGTTGTGCTCCTCTTCTCTTGTTTTATTAAGTCCTTACTCCTTCCCTCCGTTTTCCTCTTAGAGGAATTTGCGGTCGAGAGGAAGGACACGTCCTCTTCCTCCATTCCTGTTTGAGGTGTCCTTCAAAGGAGTTTCTCCTGGACTGAAATTGTCCCCTCCTCTTTTGATGTCCTCTCTCTCTTCCTCCTTGTTTAATTTGAGTGAAGTCAAGTGAGGTAATCGTCTAGTTATGTCTGCCACTTTTCTTAATTTTTCTATCTTTTTTATATCCTCCCTTCTTGCCTTCTTTCCTGACTTCCTCCCCTCCTCACTGCGTGCCCTGTGTCCTCACCTGCTGAAGGCCTTCTGTGATGAACAAGGTGCATTTTTACACTGTAGGTTGGAGGGAGAAAATCCACCTTAAAATACAGTTCACACGTCATTCCACCTTATCCGCAGCTCAGTCGAGATGATGACGTTCCAAAATGCATTTCATTATTTATTTTCACCTGAAATTCAGGGACTCAGATATTTCAAACATACAGGGGGTCATGACTGGTATCTGTAAGGTTATGTTCACACTGGCAGTCCAAATCAGATTGTTTTTTAATCCAGCCTGAACAAGCAAAAACCCAAACACAATCAAATCTTAATTGATTGATTGATTGATTGAATACTTTTAACAGTTGGACACTGGGGTGTGTTCCAGTCCAGTGCGGACAGTCAGTCCTAAAGATGAGAAACGAAACTGATTTGTCCACAGTCTGAACAAAGCCCAAGTTGCAGGAGAAAAACCTGCAACATTCAACTCTGCTGTTCACATAGTGTTAGCTGTTTCAGAAGAGAACGAAACAATATGTAAATCGTTAGAATGACATTGCATATAACAAAAAAATATCACACAGATCGGATTCATGTTCATACGTTAAACCACTGACACTTTTATCTAGAGAAATGAAACAAGTGCAATTGTAGAATAGGCTTTAATTACATCCCCACAGCCATTGAATGATGTAGAATTAGTAGGGACTCTGAGATTGAACTCTGTGGAGCACCAGAAGAAAGTGGATTGTGTTTTGGGGGTTTGAATTGTAGCAGTTTGGGGAATGTTTTGAAACCCGTTTAGAGGAGGGTTGGTACTAACACTAGATGGAACTGTAAATATATACATAGAATGAAGTGAAGAGATGGTGCTTTGAACACGTAGATAGAGACCTGCTAAGCCCAGTTCATACTTTGACGTATGGCGGTGTCCCGTGCCGGAAATGACCATCTATAAGCTCACAACGCGCCACGGGTCATGTGACACGCTGTGAGCTTATAGATTGGCTTATTTTCAGTACGTGACACCGTCGTATGATGGAATTAGGAATCGGGGCTGACGACTCAGGTCTGATTTTGCACAGAATGTTAAAAAGAAAAAAAAGATGTACACAAAAAAACAATCCCTCTCTTTCTCCGATACTGGTCACTCCGTTTTCCGAGGAGAATCGTGCAACTATGATTCATAATTATAGATGTGTCATGTCTGTGAGAGGGAGATGTTTCTTTTAGACCCACACAAAGATAATTACATTGTCCTTTTCTCTTTCCACGTTTCTCTATAGTGAGCTACATTGGTTTGTATTTTATGTTTTAGCAGAGTTATGCTTTTCAGTGTACTGTAACTTGATGAATCTTGGGTAAGTAATGTTTTTTTCCCCAATTTAGTCATTATGCCAGTTCACCCACTCTTGTGTCGTTTCTGTCAATTCTGACCGTGTGGAAGGGTGTAGACGAACACATTTCTGCTCTAATACTCGTAAAGTTGTCAACCTCTTCTCACTTGACAGTGATTATTTCACTGGGAGGGCATAACGCATGTGGATGAACACTGTCCTTGATTTATACGATGCACAATCAAGTATAAGTAGTTATTCTCCCCAACAGATTTACAAGCCAACAAGGTCGACGTGCTATGTTGGCTTGTAGGCAACACGCTTGCACTATTGCATATAAATTAGGCTTAAAATGGTGGCTAGTAGTGTTCACATGGTGCTAGTACAGTGGTCATGTGACCACCATCCGCTTGCCAATGACTTGTCTGTAGAGGTCTACAAAGTCTTAAGATGTTTTGAACGGAATTATATGAATTCATTCATACAAGGCTATATAGGGATAATTCAACCAATAAATACAATAACCCAAATAGGGCAAAGTACATAATGCAGACCTGTAATCTGGGAGGTGTGCCGTTATGCGATGTTAACATTGGGTTTAATCAGGTGTTACCTTATTTATTGTTTGTTCTGGTTTTAAGACGGTCTCAATGTTGCAGTCTCTGGAACAGAATGAATGCGATTCCATTGTACGTATTGTGTTGTTTCGCTGACATTGAACCCCCCCTGTGTTAGTTAACTCATCCCAGAACGGTTCCTGGAAGAAGTAAAAAAGAAAAAAAAAGCTAATGCCAAAATACTTTCAGAGAACCGTCTGATATTCACCACACCCTCGTCCACAAGTGCAATTAGTGAACACACACACACCCACACACTATGCAGATATGCTCATAGATCTACCTGTGTTTCATCAAGGCAGGCGCGGTCTTTGAAACAGGAGGCATGTAATAATACAAATAATACTGCTGATAATAAACATCTCTCATTAAAAAACATGTTAACATACTTTTCGGACAGAAGAACCACCCAACATGCCCAGCCCACAACACCCTAATGTTGCGTTCAGTCCGTTCACACGGGCAGACGCAAAGACGGAGTCTATCATTCATTGTCAATGGAAGCCAGCAGCGTGATGCTACGAAGCAAATCGTTTTGAAACACGCTCTACTTCCGCGTTTGCCAACCAAATTTTGGTTGGCAAATGCGGAAGTGCAAACGAGCGCTCGTTGTTAAACCCCAGCTGCACGGGGTTTCCTCGTCATAAATCCACGGGGTCCGCCTGCAGTTCACACTCTAACCAGTAGAGCCGAGTGCTTCAACATTGGCGAACCTCCCTGGGGGCTTGGTGTGAACGCACCATTACACACACTACTGCATCTAACAAGTGCCACATAGACACTCCTGATTGGTTGAAGATGACGATGTAATGGAGGATGTCATCGCGGTGTCGTTTATGTTTTTGTTTATGTTCAAAAATCCTGCTGCTGTTTATTAATAGTATGTTGTGTATGATATATTTTTAATTCTTTTTTTTTAATGTTACATTTATTAATGCTTCAAATGGCAGCTCCTCTCTTCCTGTGTTTGTGATGGGATTTACAGCATGATCTATGATGATCATTATACTCATTAGTACTGTATATTGTCTCTGTCGGGTCGAGTCCAAAACTGTTCAAATTCAAAAGCGGCAAAAGTAGCAGAACTATAATCTCAGAACGAGCTTGTGGATCTGCTGCTTTTAATGCTTTCGTGTGACGCTGTAGGTAGTATGTATGATCAAGTAGGGCGCTAATCTATAAAAAACAAGTTAAATATGGAAAGGAGTCTTGGTTTGGTAAAAGGGTTTCAGAAACTTGAAGGTCGAGTGCCACAATTTTTGTATTTTTCCAGTTTTTCATGTGACTATGAGGTGACAGTACTTCATTAGACACCCTGGAGTCGTTTTTATGTGCAATTTTGTATTTAGGGTTTCTTCCTGGAGGCTGAACCCTTGACAGTCAAACGGGCCAATGAAATAAACAGTAATATAGTGACATCACACTATCAGCCCCTCCCCCTTTATCATACAACTAAAGCTGTGGGTGCGGCTTCAGTTCAGGTGGATCACCACCCATCACCACCCGCCAGACAAACCAGGCATACTTAATGAACTGGTGGGCGTGTCCACATAAAAGCATGATTTTAACAAATACTGTACACTTTTTGGAAAAAGTTCTTCCTCATATTATAATAATACCTGATGGTCATGTTTTAGGGTGGAAAAAAATTGTGGCACTCCATCTTTAAATATGGGTCAAAGCATCTAATCTATGGTCCAGGATGCTCCAGCATTGGACACAAAAATCTGGTATCTGTCTGACAGATGTTCATTCTTTAAAACTGCAATCCATATTTTATTTTATTTTTTTGTTGAATTTTGGAGGTAAGATGCAGAATGTTTGACAAGATGTACTGCATCAACAAAACATCAACATTATGGATTGCAGCTTTAGCTCTGGTGTCCCTATTTTAGGCTTGCCCTTTACTTTTCCATATTACAACATTATATTAAAATAGCTTTTGTACAAGCTTGTATAGATGTTATTTTCACTATTCTTTGGTTGGGGGAGTATTTTTTAAATTGTACCCTAAGTAGGGACATCAAGTTAAAAATGTTTAATCTTGTGATGATTGTGTGTGGGCGTACAGTGCACAGCTGCTGTTATCATCTAATTACACTCTTGAGACAGAGAGAGGAGCTGTTGTATACAGCATTAAAGGATGCCTGGTGTAGCTACTGTTGTAAATAACACTGGATAAAGTGCAGAATTGCCTGACTCATCAATTCTCAAAGCGTCTGTCTCTCATCATTTCAGGACACACATGCTTGTCTTTTGTGTCTCAGAAGGTCAGCATGACCCACCTGAGAGAAATGTGCTCCGTTTTTTTGCAGGTCGAAGCACTTTCGTAGGCTAAATGACTTGAGTTCATTTGGCTAGTGCACAAGCACTAGTAGTAGTGAAACCACCATTTAGGGATTTGGTGAGCGTTGCAGGTGTTGTGTTGAACACAGCAATGTGTTTATGAGGTGACAGTACTTCGTTAGAGTAGACCCCTTGGTGTGGTTGTTGTGAAACCCTGACAGTCAAACGTGCCAATGAAAAAAACAGTGATAGTGACATCACATTATCACCCCCTCCCCTATCCCCTTCAGTTCAGGTGGATCACCAATCACTGCACCCACCAGGCAAACTTAATGGTGGGGGTGTCAACATAAAAACGTAATTTTTTAACAAATACTGTAAACTTTTATCTTTTTTTTAATTAACATTTTGCTCCTCCTTATATAATAATACCCCATGATCATGTTTTAGAGTGGAAATCATGGCACTCTATCTTTAAGAATTAAAACTAAAATTTTTATTTAACTTTAGGGAGTAGTGGATTTTTATTTGAACTGGATAGGCCACATATAATGTGTAGATCATTAGATTTGACTGCCATCTCATTTTGCCTTGCTTCCAGGACAACTTAACCCATTCTGACCGGGAACCCGTTTTGGTGTTAGCATCATGTTATGCTTTAGCTATTGAAAAATAGCAGATCTACAAGCTCATAGCGCGCCACCGAGTGGCGCGCTACGAGCTTGTAGGTCTGCTATTTTTTTTAATTCGAAGAACGACTGACATTTTTAGAATCTGATCTCAGGTCAGAATGGGTTAATCAGACCAGTGTGTGTCCAGTGGAAACCTCGTATGAATCTGATCTCAGGTCAGAATGGGTTAAGCAAAAAGTGGTTCATCTTACCCCGTTCTCCCCTATACTATATATACTGGATATATAATTTATTTATTTATTTATTTATTTTCACACGCCTAGATTTAAACTGTAAAAGCAGGTGCGTAGGCAAAAAGCATTAGACAACATCAGCAATAAAATATTTAGCCTACCACACTGCCAGCTCGCACTGTACAAGAAAGAACAATGTCTGCCCGAGGAAGGTACAGATGACCAAAATAAGATTCTTTATTGTAGCCTACCTTGCAAACTGCCAGTGATTTAGAGTTCAACGCTGTACAGAATGTCCTGTAAGTTAAGAGGCCTATTCCTATACATCTAGAATTATACAAATCTATAGAGGTCTGTTCTTAATTACGAAGGCCTGTCACTCCTCTTCCAGGTGTTGTAAATAACCCTAACTTTTTGTTGGCTGTTATCTATCTTAACTCATCTGTCACACATATTCCACCAAAATGACTGTCAACAGACACATACAGTATTTAGCTGGCTCTAATGAATAAATGTAAAATATCAAACTAGAGGGATAGCTGTTAATGAGCACAGCTGCCTGTGATTATCATGACCAAATAACGGCCATGATTGCACTTCCTCTCATGTGATGGTTCTATCACTAATGCTCATTGGGACAAGATGGGACCATTTCTGTCTACTCGCTCTGTCTCTCTCACTAGTGTGGACATTTCAATAACCTGACTACCAATGACATAATTGTTGTGGGGATTCCAAGCTAATGGAAACTACAGCGTTTATCTTCCTGGGAAGTTGACATGGTGAAATAAAAGCCATTGTTCTTGTGTCAATACAAAATAAATGTTCGTTTGAAATGGCCAAACCCGCCTACTGATGATCACGGTCATTGGTAGGCACATGTCCACAGCCTTCATCTGAGGCACAGAGTGACTAGACAGACAGCAATGGTGCCATCTTAAAATGAGCATTAGTGAGGACAGATTACGTGAAGATAAGGTTGCATCTATTTTCTCAGTCAGTGGTTCCCAAACCTTTTAAAGGTCATGATCCCCCTGGGCCACTCTACGTCCAGCACCACAGAGGAGGAAGTATACAAAGTTTAGTTTTTTAATATTCTTAAATGTGTTGTATTTTGTCTCCCTGCTCTTCTATTGAGAGAAGTTTAGATAGTGTCAAAGGTGCATGTCTCACCTAGTAACAGGATCTCACTAGAATTTTGACCTGAAAGTCAAGATTAAATGTATCCCCTGATCTAGCAGGGAGGCTCTATTAGCTCAATGGTAAACCGGGTTCAAATCCGGGGTAGAAGAGGAAAGTTACAGTACATAATGCATGTGCAGCTTTAACCACTTACCGTAAGTGGTCAGATGGGTGGGCTGCGAATGCTTTCGAGATTTTCAAGTGTGGGCCCTTATCCAGAAAAGGGGATTTAAGAACCGCTGATCAAGAGGGAATAATGTCACCTTACAAACACAGCTCAGAGGTGCAGCAAAGGACAAGCACACGACAAGACAAAGAGCCATGTTTATCACCACAAGAGATAACTTATTTCCTATACTGTCTCAGCTATACAGTAGAGGTTATTCAGGCTGCTTTAGGTTTATTCAGCGTCTCGCTGATGTGTCTGACAGCTCGTAAACATATACCTATATGTATGTGGGTGGGCTATACTAGTATGAATCATCACAAATGCTATTTTTAACTATACTCCGACAGAGTCACCTTTCATTTACTGTTACCAAACATTGTTTTAAACATATACACCCATTTGGACGGACGGACAGACAGACACCAGACAGACAGACAGACACTGTATAGGTAGATACATACAGAACTAATATACACACATATAGTACGTACAGTAGATATAGAACTAAAGGCATCATGTTTACATATTATTTACATAACGATCTCTCTCTCTCTCCTGTGGTCTCGGCACCTGTCACACACACCTGTTAAATGTGCTCAGTGACGTAACGTTCCCCTGTGCACCTGCTGACTGCACGCACCCTGTTCCTCCCTCTGTTCATCTCACAGACTATCTATTCTTCTCTCCCTCCCTCCCTCCCCTTCTATCTCCCCCCTCTCTGTCTCAGCACCATTCCCATCTCTCCATTCTCTCTCTGCCCCTCCCTCTATAGTACATACTATACCTCTTTCTCCCACACCATCCTTCCATTTGCCCCCCTGACACTATTTTAATCCCATACCTCTCATCCCCCTCCCTGGCATGCTCTGCATGCCCTCAATTATTCCTCCTCGTTCTCCGTCATTCTCACTCCCCCTCTCTCTCTCTCTCTCCACACCCAGCCTTCTATTATCCCTCTCTCCGTCTCTCTCCACTCTTTCCTCTTTCCAAATAATAAGGGAAAATTAGCTAAATGTGTGGCAAATCTGCAAAAAAAAAAAAATGCTTACCACTAGCTTTCTTCACAAATGTGTTCATAAAGGTTTCTACTATCACAGAAAGATTTGTTCCAACCCAACTCCCTTGGGGAACTTTGTGACATGCTGCTGAAAGTTGGGGTACCATTAACATCCAATATAAGGCAAAAATGTCCAAATTTCATTATACTTAAAGTAGCATGTGACGTTCATGATTCTGAATCCATTGCAAGCATTAGTTGCAAAAATCCCTCCTTCGCCTAAATATGGCCATAGCCGTCATCACAAATGTGATGAGGTCAGCGCATTTGGGCACATTTGGGCCAGTGGCTATGGCCGAATTTAGCCCAAGGAGTGTTTTCGTGTCAAACGAATGCTTGGAATGGATTCAGCATCATGAAAACCCCATAGTTTGACATCACATGTCGCAAATTGTTACATGCTCCTTAAAGCATAATGACATTTTGAGAATTTTGCCTTATATTGGATGTTTATGGTACCCCAACTTTCATATATTTTATATATTTTTAATCCATATTAAGCCCTAATTTAATAAATCACACCTGTGTGAAGTGAGGGGCACTCTTATCATCAGTCTGGTGTCAAATGCACTTGCCCGTCAGGTGTCTCAGCACCATTCCCAGTACAGTCATTAGTCCGACAACACTGTCGCTCCCGACATTCGCTGCGGTTTAAAACTAACCTGTGCTGCGAGTTAAAAATCACCCGTAGCGGGTTAAATACACGGTTCGAGTTATAGCTATAGGCCTATATGGCAAAATGTAAAGAGGGCTGTTATAGTGCCATCATGAGGCCGAAGTAGATTGGACATTTTAATGAACTAACAAATAACAAATTAATCATTCATTCATTAATAATTTGTTAAATTGAAAAAAGACCTCCATAATATTATGGTCAATGCCTGTGTGAAAGGTCAGAGCATTTGGTGCAGCCAGCTGTGAGGAGCAACAACAGTGTTTCAGACATTCAGACAGACAGACATTCAGACATTAGGCCTCCTAGAATTATTGGTTAGATAGAAGATATTCCATGCAGTTTGGCTCCTTCCGAAGTTTGCATTTGCTTAGGCTACTTTACAAAAAAATTGCCCCAAAAATACATTGTCCAATTTACGCCAAATTGGAGTCTCATGCTATTTGTTGTAGAAAAACTATTTCCTCCCACAGGCTATACTGAGTGATTCAAATAACAATAATAATAATAATAATTATTATTATTATTATTATTTATATAATAATAATAATTATTATTATTATTACTACTGTTGATACTACTACTACTACCACAATTATTGCCATCAGCTTATTATTCGCATATTATTATTATTATTATTGGTAGGCCTAATGAAATCATTAGCCTGTTATGTCATTGGTTCTTGGCTCAGCAGGTGCCACCACTCACCACTGTCACTGTCAGTGTCACTGTGTGACCACGTGGTCTCAGTACAGTATTTGTAGGCTAAAAGGAAACGTGTTCATTCTTAATATCATATCATGTCATTTTATTTTATCATAACATATGTCACCTTAAAAAGGCTCCTCCGGTGCCCGACGTGACGTCACTCCAGCGATGGGAGTGCTCCGCCGCCGCAGCAGCAGTTAACCAGCGCGAGGACGTGATGGGACGAAAAATGAACCCACTCAACCCAGGACCATAAACTGAAATAAAACCCATATAGGCCTTTAGCGGTTTCGCCCATATACATTGAAACTATAGGTCGGATATTTTAGGTTATTTTCGCTTAATGCACGAGCCTCAGCTCAACAGCAACAGGAGCAGCAGCAGCAATACAAAACAAAGCCACATTTCAAACCTAAATAAATGACTAAACCCGTACCGGGTCGTGTGGAGAGGAAAAACACTGGAAGACACGCAGCAACAGCACCACCGGCTGCCGTAAATTCATGTCATTATTTTAACTAACGATTACCGGTATTTACAAACGAACGAACTGACGACGGTGCTCCTTAACTCAACAGCTGACACTCAGCAGATAAACCGATAACAGCCGTAAGGAAAGGACAGGACAGGAGAAAGGGAGGGAGGAAGCAAGGAATTAAAGGCACGCAGGCAACTATCTTTCTGAAGGAGGGGAGAGAGAGAGAGAGAGAGAGAGAGAGAGAGAGGCAGATCCCAGGAGAGAGAGAGAGAGAGAGAGAGACAGAGAGAGAGAGGGAGCCACATCCCAGAGCAGAGCAGAGGAGGTACATAGTACCTACATCTTAAACAGCCGACCTCACCTCCCTCCCTGCAAGCAGAAACATCTCAGAGCGACAGTGAGCCAGCAGGACCATGCCTCTACCTCTGCCTATACCCACCGTAATAACGGGGGACGATGTCAAGAAGCCAGGTAAGAGACCAGACCCCCCACTGGATGGATGTGGATGTGGGTGGATGGATGTGGGTGGGTGGATGGATGAGTGGGTGGGGTGGATGGATGGACGGGATGCAGCAGCAATAAAGTGAGGCTGAAGCAGAGAGAGAGGGATGTATGCGGCGAGCGTGTGTGTGTGTGTGTGTGTGTGTGTGATGGTGTACTGCGGTATTATGAAGCACCACACAGGACAGCCCAGGCTGTGCATGTCTCTACTGCAGCTGCCTGCACTGCTTGGGAGTTTTATAGGTGTGGTTTTTCTACGGGACGATCTAGGGCAGATGTGTTGCCTGTGTGCGTGTGTGTGTGTGTGTGTGTGTGTGTGTGTGTGTGTGTGTGCGCGCGCGCGCCGAGGTGTATGGTTTCTTTTGACCGTAGACCAGTATATTGACGTTTGTTTGTCTGACGGCCACTCTAGACGGGTTGTCAAAACCTGGTTTGTTGTGGGTGGTTCTTTACAACACACACACACACACACACACACACACACACACAGCTGATGCAGCAGAATGGACAGACTGACAAACAGATATAGAATTTGATAAAGAGACAGAGCGAGACAGAGAGTGGCGAGGAGAGGACGATGAGAGACGAGAGACGAGATAGAGAGAGAGAGAGAGAGAGAGAGAGAGAATGTGAGTCTACATTCTCTCTCTCACGATGCAGGTAGAGAGACATGAAGAGACATGAAGACCATGAAGAATGACAAGTAAGCAAAGAGACAGACATGTCCCAGACAGACAGAGTGTACAGGCAGAGTCATAATAGACGTAATACACACACAAAAACATATCCTGTGTGGCCTGCCTGGCGACCCCGACCAGGCGGGCTCGTCGTTTTGTTCAACAATTGATATTAACAGGCAGGTGGAAACTGTTCCGAAACCTGGTGATATGATATCGATTTGCATACTGTATATGTACTTCGATAGCACTTGCCTGGCCGTGGTCACTGTATAGCAGCACACAGATTGTGGCTGGGGTTGGTCCACTATACTTTCACTACATCGTTTCCCGTATATTCCCTGGAGGGAACGCACTGACTGGACCATCCTCACCCAACCAACCCTCTGTTGGGCGTTCCAATGGAGAGCGGTTCCCATACCAGGCACTGATACAGTCCGTCAGGATGCTATTGGTTGTGCTCTTGTAGAACAACGAGAGAATACGGGGACTCACCCTGAATTGCTATATAGGCGACATTTTCACCATGTGCGTGGTGTGTCTGTAGTGTACTGTACTGACCCCATTTGAGGTCTTCAGCGATCACTGACCCTTTCCAACACAGTTGATAAAGATAGTAGTGGCGAGCTCTCCCCTTGTAGTCCACGATCATTTCCTTCTCGGTCTTGTTGACATTGAGAGCGAGATGGTTCTCCTGACACCAAAGCATCCATATTGAATGAACCCAACTGTTAGTGACTGCACATGGCTTGCCCATAGGCCAAAATCTGTGCACTTGTGCACAAGAAAAAGATCTAATGGGTGTATTGCCATGGTTTTTCTGAGCACAATGGAAAAACTGTTTTCATTTTGCTGACCGCATGACCACCTCAGGTCAAACAATTGTAAATCCCCAAGGCTCTAGAGCTGGGAATCCCTAGGGATGGGATTGTTGTTTGTAATTTGGTTCGTTGTGGGTCCCGGAGGCGGGGTTTGGTTGTCATTTGTGTCCGTTCCCCCAGAACCCCTATGTGAGGCTACTATTGCTGTAGCATCTATCTAGGTAAATGGTAAATGCTCTATATAACTAACGCTCTACACAACTGCTTGTTTAGACAAATGTATGGATGAAAAATACAATGGCAGCGGATTATATAAGCTATAGGCCCACTGTAGCAGAATCAACATTGAAATTGCAGTTTGATTAGGTCTCTATTGATTTATTGAGTGCTGTTCAGAGGTAAACAGGGCTTGCCCAATGGGGCTCAAGAGGTTAAAGTGGTGTAACTTTACTACAATAGGCCTTAGTATTATCATAAAATATTAATTTAACTAATAATTATTATGTAACCATGCAGACAGACAGACAGACAGACAGACAGTAACCATGCATACAGACAGACAGACAGACAGACAGACAGACAGACAGACAGACAGTAACCATGCATACAGACAGACAGACAGACACCATGCAGACAGACAGGCAGACAGACAGACAGACAGACAGACAGACAGACAGACAGACAGACAGACAGACAGACAGACAGACCGTTATTAAGGGAAATTCAGTTGTCATAGCAGCACAAGGATGAAACAATTTATGAGCTTTTAGATCGGTTATTTCTGTCTTAATATGAACACTGTTGTACCCAGAAGTATGAATCAGGTTTAAGGGTAGCAATGAGGTGGAATAAGTGGTAACATAACATTACACTAATTAAAGCAGGATAAAAAGACAAAAACATCAGTCCAGCCTCCCCATGGACCTCTGTGCCTGCTGGTCAAATAGGTATGCATAATGTATAAGTATAAGTATTTAAAAATAGAGGCATGGGCACATATCTTATGCATTTTGTTACCAATAAAATAAACATTATGAATAGACTTTTATAGACTTAAAGTCTGACTTAAAGTCTGCTAATCAAGCTGAATAAGACAAGGCAAGTTTATTTGCATAGCACATTTCCACAATTTGAATTCAGTAAAAGTCGACCCTACCACCCATGACCAAACATTTTATTTTAAAAATGACAAAATATGACTTATAAAATGTCCATGGGACCCATCTAAAAGACACCCCTGGGTCCCAGGACCCATTACAGTGAAAACTAATTTACATCACTGCATGCTAGGGACATAAAGCAGACCTGTCCCAGATGACCTGAGGGGTCTGGATGGTTCATGATATCGCACAAGATCAGAAATATATTTTGGCCTAAATCATTCAATTCTTTATAAACCAACAGTATAATACTTTTAATACATTATTTGACAAACAGGCAGCCAGTGTAAAGATTTAACTTTTTTCTTTGGTAATAGTTAAGGACTCTGTATCAGAAATCTGAATCAACTGCAGTCTCTGATTGATTGTTTTAATTTAGAGAGACCTGTAGACACTAGACACCGTTACAATAGTCAAGGCTATACTGAAGATTACATTTTTCTAAATCCTGCTGAGACATAGGTCCTTTAGATAGGTCCTTTAGATAGCATTCACATGGAATCAGGCAGGCCGGTAGATGGCAAACGGCAAAACCTGCTGGATGACATTGACGCCGTTACCGTCACCGCTTCTGGCTGCCGGGCTGTCCTGTTCCGTTTACCGCCCTGCTCTCGTCCACTACAATGACATGCCGTCTGCCGTCTACCGCTCGCCTGATTCCATGAGAATGCAACATAAGTGATATTTTTGGGTTAAAACAAAAAGCTTTTTGTTAACAGGTTAAATCACTGTAATCATATAGTGTTTGTTCAGTAATAGGGGTCTCCCTGTCTCTCCAGCTCTTTAAGTACCTCCCCGCCAATGACGCCTTAACACGCCTTTTTTAATATCAATTGATTATGGTGATCAGCTGCGTCCAATTTCCCCTCATAACACTCTGGTAGAGATCTTCTTTTTGGCCAAAAACAAGCTTGGTTTGAGTCTGATTTATCTAAACGATAGTATTTCGCTTAAAAAAAGTATGTTTTGGGTGGATTAAATGACAATCGCAGATTTTTACTTCCTGACTCCGTGGTTTCCGGCCAAAACAGCTTTCAATTCCACAGCCTCGCTCATTGAGATGTAATGCATGGCGGCCTGCGCCACTCTAAGCCACTAGATAGCGGTCAATGAGTAAATAAAAACCACACCCGTGTGAGTCTAACTCATGTTGATTAGGTGATGTAAAACAAACGGTGCAAACACAAACCTTAAACGCCATTAACAATAAAGAGACAATATGACGTAATGAGGCACATTATGACGTACATCATTGTCAATGGCGTTTACAATACAAACATTGAACTAAAGACAAACATTAAACCTGTGTATAGGAGGGGCTAGCGCCCCTCAAAAATCACACTTGTGTGAAGTGAGGGGCGCTCTAATCGTCGTACATCATCATCAAGAATGGTGGTCCTTTATTGGCCAAGCATTCCCACCGACATACATAATGCCAATTTGCTCAGACACATATGATGTAAATTCTCCATCCATTGTCAATGGCATTTAATGTTAATGTGTTCAGACAGAATCTACACTATAGCTGTTTATAGGAGGGGCTAGCGCCCCTCAAAAAGCTGGAGAGACATGGAGACACCTATCACAATATAGCGTTTTTTAACACTTATTGTAACCCAAGAAAATCTCTTGCCTATACCTTTAAGGGCCTGTTAGTCTGTGATATATTGTTGCAGTGTTACAGTAAGCTGACTTTGTAATTGTGTTCATGTGTCTGTGAAAATTCAGGTCCAAGTCCATGACGACACGGTTTTGGCTTGGCTTGAGACTTTTAAACATTACCGATTGAAGCTTGTTGCTGACTTTTAGTCTCCAAAACAATTACTTCAGTTTTGTCTTTGTTTAATCGAGCAGTTGAGACGAATAACCACATAAGTCCATACTAATTATCCATAATGTCTAAATCATTGATAAGGGGTCAGGGCACATACTGTACAATAGGCCTTTTCAGGGAGAGGTCAGAATAAAATATGGACTTTTCACTCTGTGTTCACATTGGTCCATACTGTAGTCCTTTGGTGATATGCTGTTATGTAAATGTGTCTGCATAACTATAAGGGTAACACATTTTGTTGTTTTGGGAGAATGTAGGTATTGAACAGAAAACACTCCATAATGGATCCTTGCGTAGATGTGGGATTAGTCATAGATACAAAGTAGTCATTTGGGTATGATTCAAATCACTGTGCCAGAAAGACACACCCATTTTCAATCTGTCTAGTGATATGTTGTGGTCGACTTTGTTGAATGCAGCAGAGAGAAAGTGCTGAGATTGCACCGCTGTCTGTATTTGGATGTGAAGACTTTGAGCAGTCTCAGTGCTGTGGTCGAAATCTGGAATAATATCAAAGCCAAATTGTTTTAATTGCTAAGAAGTTGTTCAGTTGTTGGCCCCAGGTCCACCGAAGCTCTTTCATTTATTTCTCCACAGATCTTTTCCATATCTCTCACATTTGACAGTGGGGTCAGGCCTGATCTCCTGTAAAGGGAGATCTCGAAAAATGAGTTTTAATTATGGGCCTATAATAGTTTTTTGATAATTGATAATTTGTAGATCTGAGGGCTTTTTAAAATTGATTATTTTATTCAAATTGATTATTTCTTATAGCTAATCGATTACATTGAAAGTGTTCTTCGTTTAACTGTTGCCAGTGCCACCCACGTCTACTAGAAATGTAGATATTCCACCCCCTCCATCACGTCACTCTGACCTTCCCTGTGAGAACAGCACAGTCACTGACTGAGCACTGTCTTTATGGAAAACTACATCAATTCAAAAAATAATGCTCTGTCCTTCTCACCTTGCTCCTGTCTAGCGGTTCTCCATGTGTTTATGATGCTACGCAACACAACACTTAACTTAATCATTTATCAACGTCGTCATAGTATTTGTTCGGTCAGAAGGCCATAACACTGTCTTTGACATTTCACGTCATACTCATTAGTTTTGGCAATTGCAATCTGGGAAAACAGCGCTCTCTTTCGAATCTGCTCTTGAGAGATGATGGTATAAATCTAATTTGGACCTACCATCTGCTGTTTGTTAAAACTTTTTAAAATGTGTGAAAAGTCTTGGAAATGTGTGGAAGGTTTTGGAAATGTTTGCCTATGACATGCCCCAGCCCCAAACTTGTATTTATTAACTTTTAGTCCCTTTGAGATTCAGAACCTCTTTTACAGAGGAGCCCTCGCCAAGACCGAATTATAAAATGTTTCACATAAAAATAAAAATAAAAACATAAGCAAAACAACAACATAACATGTTTGTTGACAGTGTGCAGATTCAGTAAAATTACAGTACAAAGTGATTCAGCTCTTTTGGGTAACAGAACATGTGCATTCAGTGTCGAGGTATTTGAGGTAGCCATATAGCTTAGTGGGTAGAGAGGTCGTCTGATAAGCAGAAGGTCACCTGTTCTCCTCCCGACCAACCCACGTCTATACGTGCAGAAGTGTCCCTGAGCAAGACCACCTACCTGCTCCCCCTACGCAATGAGCACTCAGAGTCATAATGGCCATCAGCTGGGTGAAGCTGAAACTGAATTACCACCGTGGTATATAGTTTAACATGATTCTGTAGCTCAATGCCAAGATGAGAATGCAAACATTAAAAGTACTTTCACTTTAATGGGTGTCAAGACTGAACGCCGTGAACGGGTTTGATAATAATGTACATAAATTGTGTGATGGAAGGTGATGGAAGGTTGAAGACACTAATAGGTCTAGGAGCCTGCTGTGCTGAGCATGCAAATACAGCATGTGGTACCGTAGATGGCCTTCTAAAGAGAAATGTACCAGGGTGGGGTCGCCATGGGTCGAAAGTGGTTAAGCTCATTTCAGCGTTGCAGCCATTTCACGGTTCAATAGCTTGGTTTTTTGTTCCAGTAAGCAGCTGTGTGTGGCGTTGTGAGAACAGCCTCTGTTCAGTTCAGAACAAATATATCGTGGCTGTCTGGTAGAAATTTACCTCTCCTGTCCATCTTTAACTTTGAGTTTTTTGGTAAATGAACGCCCTGCGCGATCATACTACAGGCAGCGTCACAAAAAACAACAAAAGTAGCAGACCCACAAGTTCGAAATATGGCACGAAGCGAGGCGTTTGTCAACCTGCTACTTTTGCTATTTTTGAATTTGAATCCTTAAAGTTTTGGACATAGTGTAGGAGGTTTAAACCCGACAGTCAGATACGCTACGTTCAGGTGCTATGCCGATCTCATGCTATATAGCTATAAATAAAATGGGGTACAATAGAAAAGTGTGCTGATATGAATTGATTGATCATGGTGTCTCTGCAGTAAACGTGCTAGCATACAGATAACACTACATCACAGTAGTACACTACACACACACACACACACACACACTGTGTTTTATAGGGCAGGTGTGTCAATGTGCCTCATCAGCAGAATGCACATTACTGCTGACATCACATGGGTGAGCTGTTTACCTCATGTACGTCACTCCCTAGAGTCCCTACTACAGCCACAATGCCTTGGAATGCCTTTCTCAAAGACAACTTGATGGTAGGCTATACATTTAAAAATAAAATATAAATATAAAATATTTAAAAGAAAATACTTTGAATCTACTACTACTACTACCGGTACTACTTATATTTACTACTGTTACCAGCATTAGGCTACAGAGTAGTATTTATTAGTGTTCAGTAATTCTTGTTCCAGTGTCTGTGTTCCAAGTCGATATCCATCGGGGAAGGTGGATGCCGGTGTGGCGTGTGTGTGTGTGTGGGTGCGTCCGTGTGGCTACGTGTGTGCGTGTGTGTGTGTGCGTATGTGTGCATGCCTGTGTGTGTGTGTACTGCAGTGTGCTGAGGTAGCTTGGCAGCATCACTTTGTGATTCCATTATGGTTAAAAGAATGAAGCAGCAGAAAGCTTCCATAAACATTATTTATCACACACCCCAGTCAGTTTGTCTGCTGATGTTGCGCTGATTTTTCCAGCTGCCATATCTTCCCAAGGGATAGTACGGTATAGCTCACCAATCAGCCAGCGTGATATATTTAGTTTTTTATTTGGATGAAAAAATTAATCCATGGGAGAAGGAGGAGTTGATCCAAAACAAAGAGTTGTAAACGGTGACATTTGATGGCTGCGTAATGGAGAGGCCAAGATGTGATTTCAGCCAGACAGACACCTCTGTTTACGATGTGTTTGTTGGGCTCTTTCGCTTGTTGTTTGGGGTTGATTGGTGTCTGTTGACAGGCATAATATACTGTAGACCAACAACTCTGATGCTTTACAGATTGCACCTGTACGGAGCCCCGGCCTAAGGGGACATGTGGGTAGATTTCTTTTCAGGTGTGAAGATTATCTTTTCTGGGTGGGTAGAAAACAAAAAAACGGCTGTGAAGTTGTTGTTTTTTCAGGAGGAGAAAAAACAATTGTGCCCCTAAGGGGACATTTCAAAGTCGCTTCTTTGAATTTTCAAAGTCAACTTTGAATTTTCAAAGTCAACTTTGAATTTTCAAAGTCAACTTTGAATTTTCAAAGTCAACTTTTAAACGGTGCCCCTAAGGCAGGGGTATTCAGCTAGGTTAGACCAGGGGCCACAACTGTAGAATGATTGTGTGTGTGTGTGTGATTGTGTGTAATACATTTGTGCACAGTATGAGCACAGGGTGATATATATGTCTATACAAGTATATGCTACCTTAAAATATATGTAGACCTATTTGACAGCGCATAAACATAATTGCCTTGACATTAATGAGTGTCGACGAGCACCAGCTGTAACACACACACACACACACACACACACACACACACACACACACACACACACACACACACACACACACACACACACACACACACACACACACACACACACACACACACACACACACACTCTGCTTTTTCAGAGCAGATTTTTAAATCAGAGCCAGTCTTGCATCTTTT
Organism: Protomyctophum bolini; assembly: GCF_963924005.1. NCBI lineage: Eukaryota > Metazoa > Chordata > Actinopteri > Myctophiformes > Myctophidae > Protomyctophum > Protomyctophum bolini. Next base: position 39,477,822 of record NC_137870.1, on the reverse strand, counting down.
ATGTTGGAGTGCCACTTTTCTTCTCAAAATGCATTTTGTGTTCAAACACAAAGATGTATGTAATACATTTGTGCACAGTATGAGCACAGGGTGATATTATGTCTATACAAGTATATGCTACCTTAAAATATATGTAGACCTATTTGACAGCGCATAAACATAATTGCCTTGACATTAATGAGTGTCAACGAGCACCAGCTGGAAACACACACACACACACACACACACACACACACACACTCTGCTTTTTCAGAGCAGATTTTTTAATCAAAGCCAGTCTTGCATCTTTTATGTTGGAGAGCCACTTTTTTCACTTTGTTGGTTTATGAGTTAAGTTATATTTCAAGCTGAGCACTCACTGCCTTAACCAACGGCAGTATCCAGAGGAAGCGCACCTGATTTTCTTTCTTCTGCAAGGAAATTATAGTTAAAAAAATGTCGTATTGTACACTTTACCATACCATATTTTCTTTTTTCCAAATGTAGAAGTAAATTATACACAAAGGTATTTAAAGTGTTTAAAGTGGCACATCAAAAGAGAAAACAATCTGACGATAGATATATCCACCCAAAAACTAAGGCTTACGTAGTAGGCATGCACATTTTGAAAACAACAAATTCTTTATGGTTTGTTTCCTTTTGTAAACACTCAATGCAGTTTCAGTCGGTTGCTGTTTTTCATGGTGGTGACAGCTGTGGTTGGCCTTATTAAGGCTTACGGTATGTCCATCTGTCCGTCTGTCGGACCGTCTGTCCGTCTGTCTGTCACTCGTCTGTCCCCTTCCTGTGAAGATGATATCTTATAACACCTTTAGGGAATTCCATGACATTTGGAACTAACAGCCCCTTGGACTCAAGGAAGGACTGAATTAATGCAGGAGGTCAAAGGTCAAGCCAAGGTCACTATATGACCTCATGTCTGGAACTACCTTGTGAATGTGACAGAAGCTCATTTTGTGATTATAATCTGTGGTAGAATTGTGATTTAAAAACAGATTCATTAAGTTCCTTAAAGTCCATATTCATCTCTATATGAGCTGGTTGACGGAGGCGTACAACCCACACACTCAACTGAACTGGAAATAAGTCTGTTCTTTTCCTAAAGCCTAGCTCGTAGCCCAGATTATCCTGTAGTGTGAGGGGTCCAGAGAACAGACTGTCTACTCTAATGTATCTTCAGAGAGATAATACAACCATTCCTCCATCCTCCACCACAAGTTTAACCGGCCTCCATTGTTTATTTCATCTGCTTCATGTGAGGTGCTGCGTTGCTCTGGCAAGCATGATGATCTTAACTGAATCCTCTAGTGGATGATCTGATGCAACCAGATTTGTTTTGATACTCACTGTAAATGTGTGAGCACAGCTTAGATATAATAAGTTTGGAATTGAATGAAGACACACAGTTACTGTCTTCACACATTGGGTTTTGCCATAATCGTACAATTTAATAAAGCCCATGACTTTGCTTTCTTACTGCCCCACACTATTGGTAAATCCAATTTAATTTGCCCCTTGTTTACAGTAATGTTTATCTGTGTAAGTGTTGAGTAGATGCTGAGCGCAAACTTGTAGATTAGTTATTTATTCAAGCGGACATCCTCATACAGTGGAGTATAAATTAAGCTTTAATAGCCGATGATGAACAAAATTATCATCCAGCAGGGCTTGAAAGTGCGGCAGTTTTGGTCGCATAGGCTCCCGACATTGAATCAGTGCACCGTTGAAATATAATTGCCTGCATTTGTGAAGGTGCAGATAATTGTTAAATCCAATGAATTGTACATCCAAAACAAGTGCTCCTCTTCTCTAGCTACCTTGGGAAGGGGGGGGGGAGCGAGTGAGCTGAAAGTAGGCACTCTGTTGCTATATAGCGTGCGTAGAGATGGTTTACTGAAGTTCCATGAAGGCCGAGTGGTGATCTACCATGCATTTGTTTTTGAAAATGTTTTTTTTTGCGGCTTCCACCTTATTTTTTTTTTTATTTTTTTTATTGAGGGACAGACAGTAGGCTGACAGGAAATGGGGAGAGAGATAGGGGGGAGTGACATGCAGTAAGGGCCGTCAGGATCGGTAGTCGAACCCGCGGCACACTGCCAGACTGGATTACCAGCCAAGGTGCCTGGACCACTGAGCCACGGCCTAGCCCTAGGCTATACCATGCATTTGTGGGGTTATTTTCCACCATATCGCGTCACTCGTAAAGCGATATTGTATACATATTTATTTGTGGACATTGTTACAGTATGTTGGTGCTCCTTACATTTTGGTGGCTATACCGCACTGATCTGGGACCTGGTCCAGAAACGGTACTGGAGAGGTTCTATACTCTCCAAGTCCAGAGGGACTGGATGTAGTGAAACCCGAGGCACTCACACGCACGTATACCCAGTACCCACCCATATGCACGCACGCACACGCACACACACACACACACGCACACGCACACGCACACGCACACACACACGTGTGCGTGAGAGAGAGTGAGAGAGAGAGAGAGAGAGAGAGAATAATTATGTAAATATCTGTAGAAAGTAAACAGCATCTCATTGTCCACTAATAGACCAGCGCATTGATTCAGTTATTTTTAGGTGAATGTGATATTCATAGTCAAGAATCCTCTCCTCTGCTTTCTGCTATTCTTCCCAGCAAAACAAACACTGCCTAATAATAATGCCTATACCCCATACGCTCGCACACGGAAACAAGCACACACCCACAGCCTTTTACAAAGTTATACCTTTAGTTATATATTTTGATTATTTCCCCTTGAGTCTGATTCTCTCGGGGAGCCTATATAGCCTAGCTTTTTAGCAGTCTACTGCCAGTGGCCGACCGTGTGGTTGCGCAGCTGCTTGCCACATACATGGATTAAAGTTCTGAGTCGCCACGGCTGATGTCAGTCACTTGGATTTCAAAGAAGTCATAGCCCGGGAGCCACAGGCCCAACAAGATTAACCTGTGATGTCATGACTTTTTATTTGTGTTTCTTCCATTCATTTGGTCATTATAAGGTCCACAGAATGAGAGGTCTGCTCTGCCGGAAACATCGCGAAAAAAAGGAGGTCATACCTATGTTCCCTCAGCCCTATGTTCCCTCAGAAGGAGCATTGGTCAGAGGTGCGCTGGGGGTCGGGAGAGGGTGGGTGGTTAGGTTTAGGTGTCTGCCCCGGGGGAGGTTAGGGTTAGGGTGAGGGTTTGAGGTAGGTTGTCGATCGGACCGCCGGCATATTGACGCGGACCCGAGGGAACATAGGGGTGAGGGAACATAGGTACGGTCCCGAAGTCATAGCCAGGGAGCCACAGGCCCAAAAGCTCAAGGAATAAAGATTAACCTGTGATGTCATGACTTTTTATTTGTGTTTCTTCCATTCATTTATAAGGTCATTATAAGGTCCACAGAATGAGAGGTCTGCTCTGCTGGAAACATCGCGAAAAAAAGTTATGGTGTGTCATGGTTGTATAACACACCGTAGACAACCAATATAAGGCAAATTCTTTCAAATGTCATCATACTTTAAGTAGCCTGTCTATGTGTGTGTGGTATACAAAAATGGCCATAACCTTTTTTCGCGATGTTTTCCCGGCAGAGCAGGCCTCTCATTCTGTGGACCTTAATGACCAAATTAATAGAAAAAACACAAATAAAAAGTATGTCATGACAATGACATCACAGGTCCTCTAAAATGTTGGGTGACTGGCTCCCCGGTTACCAGCATGTCTGCTATGGAAGCGCGTCGTGCAGCAATTTAAATAGACAATCTATTATTAATTACTTTTAGTAATAAGCCGTTGTACGTATACTGTCCATCATCTTGGAATCGTCGATGCGTCGGAATAGCGAGCTTCGGAATGGCGGTGTGTAACCAAAGGAAATGGTCTAGAATTGGATTAGAATTCAGACCATTTCCTTCAGCTGCGATTGGGCTCACTCACACTAGTGTTTGATCATGTGATACATGCTACGTTGGTCTAAATAATAACAAAATACTGTACCACATACCTACATGTATACAGTATACTGTGTGTTAATCAGCATACATTTGACAGGAAATGGGGTGGACATATCTTCATTTGATCCCGTGTCCTAGTCACAACGTGAGATACAAGTAAAAGAGAAAAGTACGTAAGAGATATAAGAAAGACAACAAAAATATAAATAGGTAGACCCCCAGCTGCACTTGGACTGAGTTAGCAAATTACTGTGTGTGTGTGTGTGTGTGTGTGTGTGTGTGTGTGTGTGTGTGTGTGTGTGTGTGTGTGTGTGTGTGTGTGTGTGTGTGTGTGTGTGTGTGTGTGTGTGTGTGTGTGTGTGTGTGTGTGTGTGTGTGTGTGTGCGTGCGTGCGTGTGCGTGTGCGTGTGCGCGCATGTGTTTTTAAAGTATAGAGCCTCCTCAGACTCTACTGGCAGAAGAATCGTTATAAATAATTGAAATGTCCACTGAGTGATTTCTTCTCTCTCTCATCCTACATGCACATACACTTTCCATGCCAATACTTTTTAAAGACAGATTTCACCTCTTTTTTTTGGCAGAGAGAGACGAGCTGAGCGTCAGCAAAGTCTAGTTGTCTGCTGTCTGTGTGGGTTTGTCTGTCTTTGTTCCTAGATTATGCCTATAGACCTATACGCAGATCCCAGACGTCAGCCATTGTGAGGCAATAGTTTCACTTGTTCACTTGTGAGAATGGGGGGAAACGGAGAGGGGAGGGAGGGAGAGGCATGGGGAGAGAGACAGGGGGAGAGAGGGAATAGTCGGCAGCCAACAGGCTTCTTTTGTTCAAGTGAGACATTTTTATTTTATTTTTGCCTATATTGTCTATACATACATTCATGAATCCACTTGTAGTGCCTAAAGTCCTATACTTAATGTCACTACTGGTTGCCGACGGCCAGGTGGAAGCTCTTATGTGTGCCAGTACAAACTGATCTCCAAAACATGTCCGTTGAGTTTAACTTTGCTTTATTTTCCGCAGTTATTTTCCTATACAACATACAGATAGAATAATAAGAAAGAAACTGTAACAAACACAGGCGACCATGCAGCCCTCCTGAACACAGTAGAAAACTGTTAGCCTCTGCCGTCTGCCACTGGCAACACCTGTGCCTGATCAGGAGCCTGGTTAAGTACCTGGGCTGGCCCAGACACTCACCAAGCTGCAGTGACACTGTCAATCAGCAAAACATTAGGTCATAATGGCTCTTACATTGTCTATACATACATTCATGAATCCACTTGCTGACCAGTATTGAGCTTTTTTTTATAGGCTGATATTATGTGACCATACCATTAACATCCTAAGACAAGATTTTCACATTTAATTATGCTTTATGTAGCATGTGACAAACTAGGGAGTTTTCATGATTCTGAATTTATTCCAAGCTTTATTTTTGCACAAGAAACACTCCTTGGGGCTAAAATCGGCCATAACCACTTGCCTTATCACATTTTGTCATGACGGATATATGGCCGTTTTTAGCCCAAGGTGTGTTTTTTGTGCAAAACTAATGCTTGGAATGGATTCAGAATCATGAAAACCCCCTAGTTTGACACATCACTCACATGCTACTGAAAGCATTATGACATTTCTATCTTTATTCTTGCCTTATATACATTAGGATGTTAATGGTATGGTCACATATAATTATAAACCCCTATAAAACAAATGTTGCCCAATACCAACAGCCAGTCAGCAAGCGTATTCATGAATGTATAATAAAATAAGCTATATATAAAATAAACTATATACCACATTTCCCACTCCGTGCACACCCCCGGCTGCCGTACTAGAAGGAGAGGGAGAGAATGAAAGGTAGCGATGCTGTGTGTCAGGCCAGAGCTTGATCAACGAGAGAGAGACATGGAGAGATAAGAGACAGAGGGAGGGAGAGAGAGAGAGAGTGAGAGAGGGAACATGCTGATCATCTCATTGCAAAGTGACGCAATTGTCTAATAACCCCGGCAATGTTATAGGCAAGCTTCTGGTCTGTATAATAAAGATGGAATTGAAATGTTTTATACTTTAATCTTTGACCTTTTAAAACTTTACACTGGCCTTCGTCAGTGTCAACATTTTGACACTGACGAAGGCCTGCGCGCCGAAACGCGTCTGGTATTGGACTGCTGCTGCGGAGCACTATCATTATTAAACAAAGACTCTCACTCGACTGGAAGTGCGGATTTTATTCATTTTCTATATGTTCATTTTGAATCTGCACCCAGCACACGCCTGAAACTATTATAAAACTGTCTGAGTAGAGCGGGGCCTTTTCCCTTGAAGTGAACTTTGTAATGTCCACCTCGTTGTATGAGTAATGTGCTTATGTAAGTTGGTAGCTTCCCCGAGGTGGCTTTGCATACAAATAACAATGTTAACTGTCTATAATTTACAGTATGTATGCATACAAAACGATGTGCGAGGGTGATTGTAACAAATCATAATGCATAGTGGGTTTAAAGTATGAAGATGTCTAGGGCAATCATGTATAAAATAACATGAACAATATGGAACCAAATCACCTGGGGCTTTTTGTGTTACCGTATCCATTTTGCATAACCTCTGACTGTGCTATACTGTTAGTACAAACCTGCTAATAAAGTATTCAAAACCATAATCCAATATAGGTAAAAAATAAAAGAAGCCACAAGCCTTGATCGATATGGAATGCTACAATTCCAGGAATAGATCTATATATTCAGCATTTAAGAACATTTCCCAATCTTCTCAAACTGTATGAATGCTCAGAATCACATCACATTTCTACTTTAGACACATTACTGTGCTGTTTTATTTTTCTGTGACAGCGAAGCTCTGGCCGTTTAGCCTACTTTCAGAGTTAAGAACACACTGTGCAGTTTCCAAATACATCTAAAGATACTGATTCCAACTCTGCAACTCCAACGGTTGTTGCTTTGACAGCACTGCCATCGCACCACTTATTGGTGCCAGCTGGGTGTTTTCACCCTGGATGGGCGCGGTTTTGAGGTTTCTTTCTGTCTCTGCACGCATGCACGCACGCACGGACGCACGCACGCACGCACGCACGCACGCACGCACACACACACACACACACACACACACACACACACACACACAGAAAAGAAAAGGGATCTAATTTTCCACCAATAGACCATTATTAAAAAAATTATTAAGTATTGATTCACTTGAATATGATATTTATAACAGACAGCAACAACACACACGCTCATGCAAGCATATGCACACACACAGGGGACTGCCCATTGATCCGAAGTCCCGTTAGTCCGAACATGCATTAAGGTTGGCGAACATGCACTGCCCACTCACTGACACAAGTCTTGACATCTAGAGATCTGGTCAGCTCCCAGTAGAAGACTGTGGATGTACTGGTCAGCTCCCAGTGTCCAACAGTAGAAGACTGTTTGTATTGGTCAGCTCCCAGTGTCCAACAGTAGAAGACTGGTTGTATTGGTCAGCTCCCAGTGTCCAACAGTAGAAGACTGGTTGTATTGGTCAGCTCCCAGTGTCCAACAGTAGAAGACTGTGGTTGTACTGGTCAGCTCCCAGTGTCCAACAGTAGAAGACTGTGGTTGTACTGGTCAGCTCCCAGTGTCCAACAGTAGAAGACTGGTTGTATTGGTCAGCTCCCAGTGTCCAACAGTAGAAGACTGTGGTTGTACTGGTCAGCTCCCAATGACCAACAGTAGTAGACTGTGGCTGTACTGGTCAGCTCCCAGTGTCCAACAGTAGAAGACTGTGGCTGTACTGGTCAGCTCCCAGTGTCCAACAGTAGAAGACTGTGGCTGTACTGGTCAGCTCCCAGTGTCGAACAGTAGAAGACTGTGGTTGTACTGGTCAGCTCCCAGTGTCGAACAGTAGAAGACTGTGGCTGTACTGGTCAGCTCCCAGTGTCGAACAGTAGAAGACTGTGGTTGTACTGGTCAGCTCCCAGTGACCAACGGTAGATGACCGTTGTTTTTGACTGGGATACGTACGATCCCATGTCCTAGAATGTGGGTGTTTTGCGAGACCATTTTGGTAACTATTTGATAATTGGTTTGAATGGTTGGAGGACAGCCTTTTTTTCATTTCAAAAATGGGCTATATGCACAATTTGCACACAGAATAACTCTTTCTACTTCCGGGCAGCTTCCCCTTCTTCCTTCACAGGTGTTACTGATTATACTAATTAAGGCTCTGTTCCATTTAGAGGGCAGTGGTTCTCAAACCTTTTAATTTCAAGGACGCCCATAACTCTGAGAGTGTACAAAAGGGTATTTTTTTGGTTCCATTTCCAAACGTGTTACAAAATCATGGGGTATGATGAGTAAACGCATAAAAGCAAAAAACACTGAACATAAACATGATAACACGGTCAAAGACTGTGTTGCCTTCCCCTATTGCACACCAGAGCACGGCCATCACGCACTGACTGGTATATAATTGTATTATTTGTTTTAGCTGTGTCCACTCCACTCCACCGGATCTCGATCTGCCTGCCTGGCCAAAATGGCCCACACGGTTCGCACGGTTTATTAGCTCCAATTTATTGTAAACACGACCAACAACGTTGGTGTAATTACTGTAAGAGATTCAATAGGGAATATAATGTTTTATATACAAAGATTTACAAATAAAAGAATGTCGGATAGGGTTCATGAAACCCGGTATCCCCAGTGACCATGTTGAGAAGAAGACATGTTGTTCTGGACAAAAGGGTGTTACTAATAATGTTCAAACTCAGAAACATGGACAAAAATTTAGACATGCATAAATGAAGAGATGGAAAAAGACAGGCCAGCTAAGTGGGTTTGCATTCCCGCCTCCATCATCTTACCATATCCTCCATTAAGGACCCACAGCAAGTAAACTCAGAGCCACTTAAGAACCTTTTAGAAGGCCCATCAGGCATTATTAGATGAACTCCAATCGATCCGATTCTATCGCCAGAGACTATAATCTCCTCACAAACTCTTCCGAACGCTAGTGTTCACTCTGCTAACATTTTGTGCAAAAATGGAGCGATAAAAGTGATAAAAGAAAGAAGAAAAAAAAAAACAGCAGTCGCATCACTATACACTGTGAATCTTGTTTTAGACTTTGACCTTGTTTGTTCAAGGAGCCTGGTCTTTATTCTGTCATGGTGGATTTATACTGGGTTGTTTATCGGTGTCATGCGCCGAAAATAACAGATCAGAAGCTCTCACAACGTGTGTCGTGCAAAGACGTACGCGTTGTGATCCTGAGCACTATTTCAGTTGCGTGACACAGCAGCACACACCACAACTAAATTAAGCCCTTCATTGTGTTGCTGCTGATTATGCTGAGCATTATAAAGAAGACGTTATCCGGCTTTCAGCTCAGGCCTTAAAGGTGCCAGCCACGAGGCGCTAAGTGGATAGGTAACAGGTTCGTTATATACCTACTAACTGCTGTTTCCAACCATGGCTGCTGTTGTTGGCTGCCTGGTTCATTAGTTTCTTCCCGTGCTAGTAGCAAACGATCAATCGAGTTCGTCTGGCATATCCTAGCTAGTCCATGACTAATTGATTATCCGCCATCACCTTTATTTATACTCGGGAGTACAATTGAGGGCAAGCCCTCATTTTCAGCCGAGGCTACAATACAATACAAATCAAAATACATGATCTATTTATATTACACATTAGAGACAGCTAGGAAGATCACAATGTTAAATAAGGATACAACTGTCAGTACTACTACAGCTTGCTAAAAGGCCTCTGCTCTGCCTGCATAGTGGCCTACAGTCTCATTAGGATGCAGGTCTGCATGTGTTTCCCTCTGCTCTGCTGCACCAACCACATCCTTACGCTGCTGCCTTATTTCCTGTGATGCACCTCCCTCCTGTGGCCAAAACATGAAACTACATCTCTGTACATGTCCATGATCACAGAGTAATCACATCCAACTACTATAGCATCTGCCTAGGAATGACATTGTTTGTGATACTGCAGCAGGGACATGCCAAGACACTGTGACATGTAGCCTGTACTGTCTGTACTGACGCAGACAGTGTAACTCCATTTTCAAAGAATCTTGACGAAATGTGACATTTGTGAGAATTTCTTTTTAACGTCCTTCTGGGCACATCTTTTCAGATGGGAGCAGATGGGAGTTAGCGACCAAATACATGTTCATTTTGGGGGTCCTTGACATGAAAATGTTTGAGAACCACTGCAGTAACACTGTACTGAAACACTGTACACTCGCATACAGTGAATGAATGGAGTATTAATGGATATACTAGTATACTTAATAGGCTGGTATATCGATTATGTCCGTTTCTTGCATTTAGACAAATTCAGGTCTGTGAATAAATAGCTAAATAAATACTATATTTCTAAAGAAAATGAGGAGACTATACTGCCCTATGCAAAACCTCCAGTACTGTAAAGTACACTAACACATTTTTAGGCAAGGCCAGGCAAGTTTATTTGTATTTGTTTATTTCAACAACAGGGCAATTCACAACGTGCTTTGCATAAAATATTAAGCAAAAGAAACACCAATATAAGATATATAGCATAGAATACAACAGGAACAAAATTAGTACAAATAAAACATACAGATACAAATGCAGTGCAGAAGAAATATATATATTTTAAAAGTAACTAAACAAACGTTTTCAGGAATTTGTTCTAGCTATATGTAATGCATGGAATAGGAAATGCTGCTTCTCCGTGTTTAGTTTAGATTTTACTGACAGAAAGCAGAACTTTGCCAGATGCCCTGAGAGAGGTCTGGATGGTTCAATATGATATCACACAAGATCAGAAATGTTTTCTTTTATTTAGTCCTACCAGTAAGACGCCCTGAGCCCTAAAAGGCGATGTTGCGCTGAAACAACAGAGCTTCTTAACACAGTTAAGCACAGTTGAGAAGCAGGAGTTAAACTATTAATCTGGTGTCACCGTGTCAGTGAGGCTCCATATATGCAGATCTAGTATGTCAAACCATGTATGGCCTCTATATCCAGGGTTTGATGAGGTCAGTGTTGTGATCTTCATATATGGAGATCCAGGTGATGATATAGTCAGCTCCACATATGGAGATCCATGTGTTGAACCAACTTGGTTCATTTGCAAGTGACTCGCTTCACGGCAACCACACTGGTTATCAAATGAGACTGTCACGATATTTTGATATTCCCATATATGGGTTTAATATTATTGATGATATCAGGCGTGACCATATGGAAGCGTGATGTCATGGGGCGTGACCATTATATGGAGGTGTGATGTCATGAGGCATCACGTCACAAGGTGTGACCATATATGGAGGCGTGGGTGACGCAACGAATGAACGGGAAATGCAGGTTTTCATAGCAAATGCAACCTACGGTCGCAGACTATTCTGAACTTTATAGACCAACAGTAGTATTTATTTTTAAATAGATTATTTGACATACAGGGAGTCAGTGTAAGGGTTTAAGAACCGGCGTGATATGCTCTACTCTTTTGTTTAATTTATTAGTTATTAGTTTCATTTATTTTAAAACACTGGCATTGATTTCAGTTGACTTGGTATAAACGGTTTTTGAATACAGTTACTGTATATATCGATAACACATCTGGGTTGTTAAACTGATGAACTATGACATTTTCAACTGCATGTGAACCAGGACAGGCCAGTGTGTGAATAAGAAGCTATATTTGTGCGTGTGTATTATGCTATTTGTGTTGTATTGAGCACAAGTGCCAATATGGCAGCTGCCTGAGTGTTGTCATTTATTTATGGATTTCTTTACTGCTGCTGGCCAAAGAACTGCGTTATTCTGTATACACAAAACAAGTCTGTGTGTGTGTGTGTGTGTGTGTGTGTGTGTGTGTGTGTGTGTGTGTGTGTGTGTGTGTGTGTGTGTTGCTTTTCTCTGTGTGCGCGTGTGCGTGCATGTCTGTAGTGTTTTTTTATTATTACACTTTTTTAAGAATGTATGAAATCAAAGGAATATATACAAGTTTATATATACATGTGTGTGTGTGTGTGTGTGTGTGTGTGTGTGTGTGTGTGTGTGTGTGTGTGTGTGTGTGTGTGTGTGTGTGTGTGTGTGTGTGTGTGTGCGAAAATAGCTATGGTGAAAATAGCCGATCTACAAGCTCACAACTCGACGCACCACAATGTATTGTCAGCTTGTAGATCTGCTTTGGGAGAAAGATCAAAGTTGTCAAACTAAATAGTTTGGGAACCACCTGCAGTACTGTGTGTGTGCATGTGCACGTGTGCGTGTGCGTGTGTGTGTGTGTGTGTGTGTGTGTGTGTGTGTGTGTGTGTGTGTGTGTGTGTGTGTGTGTGTGTGTGTGCGTGCGTGCGTGTGCGTGTGTGTGGCATGTTATTAATAGATAGTGCAGTGCAGCGTTTTCGTGTAGTGTGTAGGTACTCTGTCTTATATAAACAGTGCTATTAATAGCACAAGTGTGGTGTGTAGTGTGTTGTGCAGTGTGCTCGTTGTGTTAGTCTGTACTGTGTCTTGAAGGGTGGTATTAATAGTACTGTATATTGTGTAGTAGTGTGTAGCAGGGTAGTGTGTACTGTGTGCGTAGTGTGTATTAACAGTGTTTATATTAATAGACCCTTCCCCTTACCTGCTGCGTCTCAGAATAGATGTTCTCTCTCTCCCTCTCTCTCTCTCTCTCTCTGGCCTTTCGCAGCTCTACTGGGGTTTGCTTGCGGACGGAAGAATTGCTGTTACATGAAGTCACTTTATAACATACACATGTTTCCACAGCTGTCTTATAAGTCAGAACCACTAGTGCTGAGTAAGATGTAGTTATTTTGATTCACTCAGCGCGCAACATTCGACAAAAATAGCTAATGGAATGTTGTTATCTTTTTGTTTGGCTACACATTTGAATTAAGGCATTTTATTGATTTCAGCTTGTTCTCCCCCAGAAGGCTCATGCAGTACCCTATTGCCACCTGTTGTATACCCATATGACTGAGACAAATAATAATAATGATACGGAACGGAAGAACAGGTAGAGTTGCACTGTAGCTCCACTATAGTGTAAACAATAGACTGCACTTACTGTACAAGAAAGTAGAACATACGACAGGGAGAGAGGCTATTATTGTTTCCATAGGAGGCAAGACGTTAGGGAGCGCTTGTTTTCTGGACCGTGGAGGCATGCCGTCTCAAGCGAACTTGAGCTACGAGACGAGGCATCGCCGAATGAGCTAAAGCGAGGGAGTGAGTCACCGTTGCCGAACGTTGCGAAATTCGCTTGAGCCAACTCGGAGCGATCCCTATACCCCCGTTTCAGCCAATCACAAGCCCCCCGTCTCCTATAGTCTCTCGTGACAGGCAGAGGGAGGCATGATGGTATAGCTCTGCAGAAGGGTCAAAACTGTCAATGCACAACACCACCAAGTTCTGTAAAAGCTGTACTATACGGAAATCTTTGTAAAGAGGAAAGTTTTTTTTGTGTCAGAGGATATAGTTTTAAATGTAGGAAAAGAAAATCGGGTGTTTAATCAAGTTTGTGTGACCCACAAAAGGTTTGGGAATCAGTGGTGTACACACTGTTATTTGGTTCTCCTCGAAGTGGGGTATACGAGTCAGAGTCAATATCTTAACGTGAAACAAGTTACAGCTGGGCCAATGCGAGGCAAAAACAAATTATATCTGGGCCAAAGCACGGAAAGACAAGCTGGGAAGCGCTCTGGACTAGGTTCAGATGTTTACGAAATAAATGTACTCCTTAGTAAAGAAGGCCACTCTCGCCACAGAAAGTCTAAAATGACCCAGGAAAATGTTGGCAGACAATCAAATCCCTGTCCCCCTAAAAGCATGTCTGAGTCTTCCAACCGTGTATTCTATCTAGTTCATCTACTGTGGATGGCCAAGCTGCTGAGAGATGCTCAGCTGTCTTAACCCATTGACGCCTGGTGTAACGTATACGTTGTTCTACCCTTGATGCCGGCCGTGCTCTCTGTGTCTCATCAGCTATTGCTATACATGTAGCAACATAACTATTTAAAAAATAAAACATCAGAATTTGAAGGTTTTCAGAAACCTTAGGTCAGGCCCTAGAAGGCGTTCCCAGATTTGGCCTCAGGCATCAATGGGTTAACAAACACTTAGTTTGCTGCACAGTAGGGACGGAGAGATCTGCCAGCGGATACGACAGACAGAACACTGTTTCCAAGTCAGTAATCCATGCAGAGGTCCGGAAATCGAATAATCCTAGACTAGTATTATGTCCAAATAAATTATTATTTTTGCCTCTGCTCGCCATTTTGATGTAATGTGATTTATTTGGCATTTGGTTATAAGAAAGCACATGAAAAGAAAGAAAGAAACTAAAATTAAAAGCCATTCGAAGCCAGCAAACTAAGTCCGAGACTGTAGACAAATTGTAGGTTGCGGAACAGTGGCAGCCAGCTGTGTCACTGGGATTTAAATTAACTCAGAGGATTTTACAGTGTTGGTCAGTGTTGCCAGATGATAATTAGTGTATTTTGTACGATACTTTTGCCCTCTGTATGATGGCTGCTGATTCAGGATCCGGCTTGGCTTTTCAAATTAAGTCAGGAAATCAGTCAATCTGACCCTAGATCTGTACTGGGATTAAAAACACCAGTTGCATCTTTCCAGTCCAGTTTCGGGCTTTTATTTGTGTAAATTCCAAAAGGTTGCCTGCTTCCACGCAGCATATGTGATGCGTTTTTGTCACATATAGACTCTCAAACAAGGTGGTTTCTTACGCTAAATACACATTTTTTTGCTAACATTCATATTACTTTTTTTGGCTGTTAGTGTGTACAATATTTTTCTTTCAAATACGATCATTTTAAGCCTCCGGTAGCCTATGATAATTCAATTCAACATTTCCCATCTGGGGGGCAAGTTGACACTAGAGGCACTGTGTTGTTGGATGGAGGGAGAGACCAGCGAGTTGGCGAGATTGGGTGTCCAAATAATTCTAAGTTGTTGTTGTCAGTCCAAATCAGTCCAGATGGACAGCTCCCTGTCCATCCCTTGTGTGTGTGTGTGTGTGTGTGTGTGTGTGTGTGTGTGTGTGTGTGTGTGTGTGTGTGTGTGTGTGTGTGCGTGCGCGTGCGTGCGTGATTTGTTGCTGACAGGAGCAGTGTGTATGTGTGTGTGAGGGGTATTTTGTTCACATTAGTCAGCAGCAGTTACACTCACAGATGCAATTTCTAGTGGACAGACAGACAGACAGACAGACAGACAGACAGACAGACAGACAGACAGACAGACAGACAGACAGACAGACAGACAGACCAAAACGGTTACTTTTCAGGAAATGGAGGGGGAAAAAACGTTATAATATTTACTCTGAAACTGTGGTGGTGAAGATGATTATATATTTATAGTAGCCTACAGTACGTGCATTGTGGTATGTCTGTGCAGGATAATCGGTGTTGTAGGCGGGTGTTGCATTGTAGAGACACGCTCAACTGCTGCCCACCTCAGGGCAGGGGTCTTAAACTATCTTTTGTCTGACACATCGACTGCAGCATTCTGCCATCGGTACCGTCTACACTAGTATCTCTGAGACCTACATATAGGTGTGTGGGTGTGAGCTATAGCAGGCATCCTCTCAGTGATGGCCTGGCATTTCAGTGTTGTTGCTAGAATTAGAACAGCTTTGTTCTACCCAAGGAAGGGTCCACACACACACACACACACACACACTCACACACTGACTGTGTAAATATTTTAGTACTGTATGTTTGTGCCCTGGGCGGCTTGTTTGTTGTTGGTTCACGCAAGACTTGAGTTTGAAAAGACTGACCTGTCAGAGAGACACTCTGGGCTGTATTTTGCGTGTCTTAAGTACCAGGTCTTATTCCCTAACTTGAGTAAACTAAAGACCTGGAGGCGTGATCAATGCTCTTTGGCCACTCAGAATAGCCAAATGGCATTGATCACGCCTCCAGGTCTTTAGTTTACTCAAGTTAGGGAATAAGACCTGGTACTTAAGACACGCAAAATACAGCCCAAAATCTCCCTATCAAAATAAAAGAAGAACATATAAACCCCACAGACAACACAGCCAGATGGCATCTTGCATTGTCATGGGAAAAATAACCCATCATAACTGCCAAACATACAAGTCCATAGACTTGGCTGGCGACAGGGAATAGAAACATATGTTATTTGTTTTCTGGGTTTCTACCTGACAGCAGCAATACGTTTGCTAGCTAACATTAGGTTTGTGTGTGCCTATATCGATATGACTGGGGACTTCTAAACGCAGTAGTTGGTATAGTTGATAGAACAGCGGTGAAAGCATCTGCTAAAACTTATGCCCATTGCCCACTGCTTTGACGTCATCATATCACCTCCCCAATATGACGGAGCACCCTTTGGAATCGTTCTGTTCTTGTTGTTTTTGAGTGGTGCAACCACTCCTACAACCAGCAATGTCCGTGTACCTGTTTGTGTACCTGTTTGTTTGTGTACCTGAATGAGCACGAGTATGTGACTTATTAATAACAGTAGGGGGCGCCAGAAACAGAGAGAGGGGTAGTGCTGTGTCTCTAATGACAGAGAGAGAGAGAGAGAGAGAGAGAGAGAGAGAGAGGGGGGGGGAGGGGAATTACACCACTCAGTTCACACGTGTGTGATTTTTAAACTACAAAAGCTGAGAGAGTGTGTCTGTCAGTCTCTATTGGGCAGAGTGTTTAGAGACACGACACGCCGCACGCTGAAAACAGCCGATCTACAAGCTCACAATCCGTAACGGACGCGGTGCATCGTATGCTTGTAGATGGGCTATTTTGGCCGCGTGACACCGTCGTACAACGGATCATAAATTAAGCATGACTTCTGAGTCTACCAAAATAGAGGACATGCTTTAGCAACCGACAAATACCTGAGGAACAACTGCTTGGTTTCAAACTGACACAGACACACAGACAGACAGACAGACAGACAGAGGGACAGTGTGTTATGATTCGTTACTGCAGTGTGTTCCGTCGCCTTCTG